>NC_060158.1:22342208-22442208 GCF_021292245.1 Micropterus dolomieu | reverse complement strand
CCGTAACTCATATTGTACTGTACCACATATTGTACGGCTGTCTGTGTTATTTTCCCTCCTTTGTCTGTTGTGCCCTTGAAGAAATGTCTCCTTTATCTGGTTTAATTGCTTTGTTCTAGTTTTTCTGTGCTGCATTGCCCCTGACCCAGCTTTACTTATTTACTTGTTAATTCCTGTAAGTTGTTTGTCACTAAACAGCCCACACGAGGCTACACTGTAAAAAAAAAAAGTAATAAGTTTACCCTCTAGAAACTTTAAGCTTTTTTCCAATGAAGTTTATTGTCTTAACACAAATTGTTCACCCTATTAATAGTTTATGCAATGTTTTCTTTATTTCTGGTTTGAAATGATGCCTGCTTGCATGCATATCTAATATTTGCTTATTTGTGTCCGTAGCATGTGTGGAGCGAGAGTGAGGACTGCCTTCCCTTCCTACAGCTGGCCCAGGACTACATCTCCTCCTGCGGGAAGAAGACTCTGTTGGAGGTCCTGGAGAAAGTCTTCACATCCTTCAGGCCTGTAAGAACACAAAAGTGACACTTTTGGGAGCCACAGTTTACTTTTTGATTAACTGCAACCACAGCACAGTGACCTCTGCTTACTGTCTGGGTCTTACAACCCTGATCTGTTTGGTGCAGACAAAACATGTTTAATCAATAGCTACTTCACCAGTGGTGGACTTGCTGTTCCCCTATGTAAGAAAAAAACAGTGTTGACCAACGATTAAAATTTTTAATCACGATTAATCGCATGATTTTCTGTGATTAATCGCGATTAATTGCATTGTTATGGCGCGTTCCTGTGAAACTGTTGCGGCTGTGCTCGCCTCACGCTGCTGAAGTTGAAGTGTCTTGAACTTTTTGTACGCAACGTGCAGCACAAATCATTGGAAGAGAGACTGATCCTCGCTGTTTGTGAGTTTCCAGAATCTATTACTGTTTACTAAATAGGACATCAACAGGAGGGAATTCGTATGGCAGAGTATCCCTGCAAAACTAGATGTAGGCCTGTCCGGTAAAGTTCTGTAAATTGTAACTTAAATTAAATAGGCTATAGCTGTGTAGCGCACACAAGCCATTGCCATGTTTACTATCCATAGAGCGCCTGCCGTTTATCAAAGAGCAACCCAGCGTGGAAAAGCGGCTACGTTGTGATTTTATGAATGTTCCTAAGATTGACATCTTCCCCAATACTAATCAGGGTGCAGTGTGTAGCTATCCACTAAACGCTATGGCATTTAATTCTTCGCTTGTCATGCTTTTGTTTATCTTCTTCTCCCACACGCTGCATCCAACGTAGTCTCCAGAAGCCTCCCTCCACTGCTTGTTTGGGTGGGTGGTTTGCAGGCTGATCAACATCCCACCCCTCCTCTGACCCAGGGTTTGACTGTATGTGTATTCAGAGCAGAGAAACGGACTTTCAAAATAATAAAAACTACCTTAACATGAGATAAAATAATTGTCAGCATTAATTAATTAATGCGTTAATCGATACTAACGTGTTAACTTGCCCAGCCCTAAAAAAAAACAGCAAAAGTTCCCAGTATGCAAGAAAATGTGATGCAGTGCCCGAACAGGTGCCCTTTCAATAGAAAAATTGTGATGCTGTGCACTATACAGTGTCCCTTTGTGTGAGTAATTGTTGTAAAGTGCCCTCCAAGGTGCCCCTATGTGCAAACAATGTGATGAAGTGCCCTCTGGGTGCCCTTCAAATGATCTGACACAACAATGAGAGAAATCCGGTATCTGTGGCTATCGCATAACTGTAATTAGCACAGCCAACTGGCTGGTCTACCTGTCTGCCCAGCTGCGCGCACTCTGCCCGTGAACTCACTGCGCATGGAGATGTGTTTTGGGGCAGTGGCTTTGGAGGGAGGCCTGAAGGGAGGGGTGGGAGTTTTTCAGTTGGATACTTTCAAAATCTAGTTGTCTATTGCTAGTTTCTTGAACAATGCCTAGCTTTAGGGGTGCAGGTGAGCGAAGTTAGTTAACGTTGTCTAGAGGCAGGCTAGCTGTTTCAGTCTTTGTGCTAAGCTAAGCTAAGCTAACTGATTACAGTAACTCTCAGCAAGAAAGCTGAGACCGCCTGATCCTGAATATTTGTTTGCAGATAAACAAGGCATCATTAACAGAAGTAAAATGTGTTGGTGCAGTTTACACACTTCTTAATGTTACAACCTTCTCTTTCTACCCCTGTCAGCTGCTGGGTCTTCCAGATATAGAGGACGACAGTTTTGAGCATTACCACGCTGACATGGAGGGAGAACCAGGGCCCGACCACCAGCAGATGGGGGTCAGCCAGCAGTGATGAGCCTGCAGTTGGGGCAGAGCTGCTCTGAAGCTCTCGGCCTCAACTCATCCGCCCAAACACTTAACAACACACTCTTATCCAAACACACACACGCACACACACACACACACATACTTACAGTCAACTTGCTAAAAATGCACCACCATGTTCTTGAATGTCTCAGTGGCTTTGCTTCCCAAAGAGTGCACTCTGTTGCACTGTTGAACCCCAACCAACTAAACACACACGCACGCATAAACACACACACACACACACACACACACACACACACACACACACACACACACACACATTGGGGCTACGTGAGCCGTAGCCATGTACAATGCAAGTATCATAATCATTCACCTTCTGGTTAGTTAAAGTTCCACAGCACAGCAATATTACATCGGCCTCAGCTGGCTTTGTTATGCAGAAATACAGTCAGATGTTACCGCAATACACACATTTCCCCCGTTGGTTTGGAGATGAATGTGACAGATAACCTAATTTCTCTGCCTGTCTGTTGACACAGAGGATACACGAGAGCTAGATGAAAGATGAATGGGTGAAAACTGACGGTTTGTGGTTGTGTGAGGCAACTGGAGTGACGCAGATAAAGAGCAGGAGGGAGGGAGGAGGGAAAAGCAGTATAATTTTCCACTTCATGGAGGGAAGGGAGGATGTATATTTGTGATGTAGATTCAGGTGGGATAGCTCTCAACCTATCCTGTTTTAAACACACAGTTAAAGTAGTCTAATAGGTTTCAGTCAAAAAGCATTTTACACGTTGGCTCCTCATGTGGAAATCAAAGTGTGCAGCTTCACAGTAGCATGGATCATCTCTTGAGGTGTGTCTCTAAATGTTTCCAAGGCAGTACACCTCAAAGGAATTTAAAGTCACTTTATGAGGACGTTTTTAATCAATGTTACTATCATATGACCAACACAACAAAGGCCCACGCTGCAGCTTAAGCCCTTCTTGGTTTGGGTGTCTCATTGTCACATGACACCCTAGTTTTGCCCTGTAGTCTTCCTTCCTGGTTGTTGGTGGTTCACAATTTGCCCTCCTAAAGCTAGCCAAAACCTGTTTTGCGTGTGTTGTTTTGAGTTTATCAGCTTCTTTCAACGTTTCTCTTAAACATAAATTTAAAAAGTGCACACCCAAATCCCTGAGTGATATCACAGGGAAGAGAAAATATTTGTTGACAGCCGCCGGCCCTCTGCCTTCCCTGTTCTCTCTAATCTCACAAGTGTGTTGTTGTATGTCACATCCAGCGCACTGCAACGCTTCAGGCCCCCGCCGCCTTCGACCACTCGATCCACGTGCAAGACTGTTTCAGAGGTTCACCTTTAGCTTGTTTACTTTGGCTTGTAAATGTTTGTCTTTTTATTGCCTCTTTGAATGTGTATCTTCTGTTTGTCCTCCGATGTGTGTGAAATTGTTCAATAAACCGTGTGAACAGCGTGTCCCCCGGGAGTATTTCTTTTTTTCTTAATGGCCTGAAGTTAATGGAACAGTGCCTTCAACATGGAGGGCTTTTGATTTCACTGAGTGGACTGGTGACCTGCTACTGCTGTGCCAACAGCCCGCTGGTGTTACTGGGGTTGACGTCACGCGCCACATGACCGCTCACTCAAAGCTGCGTCAGGCTGGAGACCACAGACAGGAAGCTATGATGTGGCCTTCAAAGTAAAAGCGCAAAAGCGATCTGAAGATTATCAGTCTTTCAGGTCATAGTTTTCCAAGGCGGGTTAAAATCAAGGGAAACACTTGGTTGAAGATACTCAAAGACGTTTCGCCTCTCATCCAAGAGAGGCCTTTACTCGTTGAACTACAATTACTGGAATATCAAACTGTATCCATTTGGAACATTAAACCTGTAGTTTACAGTGGATCTTTAAAACACAGGCATAGCCTACAAATGCAAATATAGACCTACACATACTCTGCAATGGTGGTTGAAGTCATTGTGAATTGCTTGACAATCACAATACCTCTGTGAGTGAACTGACCCATTAAATGTTCCACTTTTTGTGATAACAAAAGGACAACTCTCAATACACATCAACTTTCAACCAATGAGCATTACATTTAACCTACAGTCATCTAAGGAAATAACACTGATCATTAACACCCAAGCACATAAACCTTTGGTGCAGAATAATTCAATTCATAGGGAATAATATGACAATAAAAATAACTTTACTTGTGTAACACGATTCATTAATTAAATGCAGCTCAATCTGGTTAACATCAAATTGCAGATATTTCAAACAAATAATCAGCCAAAAATGTATCAGTACTCTGTGTTATATTATTAAATTATCGGCAGTGATGTAATGTAACTAAGTACATTTACTCAAGTGTAGGCTTCTTAAGCACAGATTTTAGATACTTTACTTGAGTTTGACAGCTTCAGGTACTAGTTACTTCACAAATTTAAGATTTTTGCATACAAAACATATGTGGAGCTTATAATATATGATGCTTTGTTATAAATTAAACTAACAGTAGGCCTGCAGCTGAAACAATCAGTCAGTTGCAGGAAACTTTTTTGGCAACTATTTTGACACATGAATAAGTAATTATTGTGTGAATTATTATAATAATTTAAATTTATTTTAAATAAATTTGAGCCAAACCTCAAGTTAGTTGGACAAAACAAACAAACATTGTGACAGTGTCACTTTGTGCTTTATGTTACATATTTTCACTTAAGAAACATTTTCAATGCAGGACTTAACAGAGAGAGATTTGACAGTGAAGTTTTAGTACTTTTATTTAAGTAAACGATCTACTTCCAACACCACTGATTATAAGATCATTATTGTTGGTAAGTGGTACTTTATGTTGTAGTTCGTCAAGTTGGAGATAATTTCAAATGCTTCAATATAATTTGGGGTAATATAATTTATAACATCATATTTCATAACTGATCTTGTAATAATATGCAAAGTAACCAACAGCATTAGCTGTAAAACATAAATTATTATGAACTACTCTCTGTGCAATTTAATAGGCTACAGTACATGAGTACAGTCACTTAATTACTTTCCACCACTGCTGTGGCTGCAGAAGACTTTGCATGGTAGAGCAACAGTTACAATGGCAAACAAAAAGAACGGTTTCCCTGGAAAATAATTCTACAGTCTACAGTCAAACTTCAACACTTTGTCGTCACATTTTTTTCCAGAAGTAGTGTGTTCATCGCTTTTACTTTGAAGGCGAATTGATCTTATCCTGCTGAACTTTGGAGAGTTTGACGGAGCAGCTTCACAGAGGGAGGAGGGCAATCTGTGCTTTTATTTTTCTTTCCTGACGGCCACAGTTGAGCACAAAAACAAACTTGGACCGACTGGGTAGTGGGTCAACACTCAGCGCTAATGTCCTTGCCTGAAGTGGAGGAACTGAAGCCTTTTAACTGAAGAGATTTGATCTTTTTATTTTCCATTGTTGAAAAAAGGGAAGGGCTCCATCAAGTAAAAAAAGTGACCGTTTAGAAATTAAGTTATGAGTCAGTGAGTGCGCAGTTTACGCACTGGGAGCACCGCGAAACTTTAACATGTTGGATGACCTCGCCTTTGTTGTTGTTCATGTGTTAGGCTTAATTTCCTTTGTTGGTGACACTTCTTCAGAACTCACTGTAAACATGTGTCGTGGCTAAAAACTTTAAAGCGCACACAAAACCTGAGGAGGTAATCCTAAAACACCATGGGGGCCAAACAGAGCAGCCCAGTATTTGATGGCAGAACTCGGGCTTATTCCAGCTCCGATCTCCCATCTGGAAACCCCAGCCGAGGGGAAAGGATAGCGGGGTTTAGGTACACCAATGGACCAGATGGCCCCAGGATCCGGTACACAGGTGGAGGGCCAGCGAGCTCCGGGCTCAGTATACCGGCCGGCGGCAGGTCAGGATCGCACGTACTCAATCAGAGCCTCGATGGTGACGACGAGAACCAGCTGCCTCCTGACGGCCACAGGTTGCTTATAGGGTCTCTACCGGCCCACCTGTCCCCTCACCTGTTGGGAGGTAAGATTGGTGCGCATGGGTTCATAACAGTCACTCCATAAAACATCTGGAAGGACGGCTGTCATACGAGTAATATGTAATCACTCAGGGCCTTTATGACACTTACTTGTTAGCAGTAAATACAGAGATAATGGCGCATTATGCGGTTTTAATCTATCTTTACAGTAGTCATGGAGTCAATTATGAGGGGGACCAAATCTAAATCCAGTCTAAAATATTTGCACATGGGTGGAACTTGATATTTATTTTATTGTATTCATTTATTTTACAATAATGTCTAATAGTCTTTGGGAGGGTTGTTTGTTTTTACCTTTTTTAAGGCAGAGATCAGGGATTGATAAAGTACAACCATAACCATCATTTAAACATACATCTATGCATTGTTATATGAAGACAAGCCCAGATAATGTGGCCAAGGTTTAGTAAATTGTTGTTTTTATTTACATATCCAGTCATATTTAGTTTAGCGTCAACATGTTGATACCATATGTTTATAATACTCCTGCAAGATATCATAAGTTATATACATTACAGTTACTTAGTATTTTTCCATTTGATATATGATACCTGGTATGGTGATAGCAATGCCATGGCTGAGGCCTTTGTTAGCACCTCTGCGCTTTTTTTCTAGCCCCAGGTGGCTCCACTATAGTGAACTGCGGTCTGTCTTCTTTTCTCTGTCTTGCAAAACTGGCTTGTTTTTCGCTCTGGCTGAGAGGGAAGAGTGCATTATGTAGGTCAGCAGATAAGAGCTTCCTGCTGGTTACACATTGCCTGATATACACAGACACACACGCGTGTGCTCACACAAACTTCCTGAATCTGCAAGTCAAGCTGCTTTGCAACTCTCCAGAGAAGACTACAACAAAACAGGATTTGAACTAATATCACAGGACAATGCTCTAATATCCATGTCACTCATATTTCATAACGTGGTCAATAAAAATAAGGCAGAATTTTGGTCCCCCTTCCTTCTAATTACCAGAAGAGGTAATTACCCTGATGAGGAAGTGTAATCATCAATAACCTTTGCTCTTCAGATCCATGTGATTGTGACCCTGCAGACCTGACAATGTGTCCACAGGCATACCCGGTTTCCTCACCTCCTTTACAAACACAATACGCAAACACGAGATTCACACCAGACACAGAGTTTACTGACTGCATATTTAATTAATTTGTTTGCCTTTTCTTGACTGAGGTGTTATAATATTAAACAGGAGGTTAGCTTATCTCAGGTCAAGCAGCACCTGCCCATTAATCTTTGTGCAGCTGGGAAGATGCACGGGGTCCGGAGGCCATGTGTATGTGGGTCAAACTATGATTATGATGATGATATTAATTAATAAACTCATGACTGATTTATGTAATTCATACATACAGTGCTTTACATTTTGAAGCATCGCAGCTTAAGGATATGTTTACAGTTAGTTTGTAACGTGCAATGACACCTATAGATTGTATGTTTAGGTAAGCAGATTGTAACGTGTTAGGTCACGTAACACTTTGTAAGATCAAGATTATGCAAACGGTCCCACGTCCTCTCTTGTGTACATATCAATAAAACACTATGAGGGAGACGTTGGCACATCGGGGTCCTCATGTTCTTGAATTTGTGTTTTCCCCTCAGGCTTCCACTGTCCTGTTTGCTCCAAGTTTATGGCTTCGGATGAAATAGAGAAGCACCTGCTCATGTGTTTCAGCAAAACACGGCTCACCTACAACAGTAAGAAATTTTTGCCAGAGAGGGCATGGGAGATTCTTTAAGTTGAAGAATTTGATATTTGGCCACAGCTACCATGTACATCTGTTATTCCTCAGTTTTACTTACTTTTTCAAAATAGACATGTGAAAGAACATGTGAACCTGAACAAGGCTGATGCATTAGAGGGCTGAGACCAGACTTCAAATGTCCAATATTCAGATTCTTTGCTAAAATAAAAGAAGAAGTACCGCAATGTGAACATATACTATCACAAATACAAGTAATGCATAATAGTACACCTTATGCAGAAGAATGACTCTTGTTTGATCATTAAATATTTCAGTGGTTCCCAACGTTTTTGTCTTGTGACCCCTTAAAACTAATTCATGTCAACTTGCAACCCCTCATCACAGGTTATGCTTAGTGTGGACTTGAGTTATAAGCAGTCCAAGAATCATTTCTATTTTATAAATTGACTCATTTGAAAGATTTACAGATCCATGAAAAGATAAAAGCCTCCAGTATTATGCAGGAAACCAGCCAAATTTTGATTGTTATACTTACCTCTAATGTAGACAGTACAGTGTTACTTTGTGAGCCACATTTTAATGGTGCAAGTGGTTGACATTGACCTTTGACTTATAAACTACTTTATTTATTAGCTTAATCAATAACAAGCCATCATATTTTAGAAGATCATGATGGGTTTTCTATGTAAAATCTTAACCTGCTAAACTGTAATTGTCAAATGAATGTAATGGAGTAGTTATAAGGTAGCATAGAATGGAAGTAACCTCAAAATTGTACTTATTTTCATTCCACCACTTTCTGTCTTCCCTTCCTCAGTCAAAATTGCACCCACATTGTTTCTATGATGACGATAATAAATGAATGAATAACTTGTTGCATTAAATAGTTGACTAATAAAGATGTTGTCCACAGAACTGCACCTGTAACAGACGTTATATAGTACTGCATGAAAAGATCAAAACAATGCACATTTACACAACCACCCATATGACTGTGTGTGAGCACCTGTGCATTGCACACACAGGAAAGGCAAACGCATCTTGTCTGTAGACATACTTCCTGCAAGTAGAGACACGCCAGGCTTGACAGTGTTGCATGTATACAAACAAGTAGATTGCTCCTCATCTTTAGCTGTTAGTGCATGTGCGGAGACAGGCACACAGTTTCCAGCTGGCACACACCCACACCAGCATGGTACCTATAAATATACAATACATATGCAGCTCATAGACAGTACAGTGTGGCTTAGCTTTGCTTATCACAGGCATACAGATCTATAAAACTTATACAGTCATCGCTTTATCCTTTACCTAACCCATGCAAATGTATTCAAAGTACATTTGATTAATTCTACCTCTTCTTCACGATTCAATGTAATATGCACACATGAAAACCCACAAACAATCCAAGTTACTACTTCGCCTGAGGAAATGGATTTGAATATGGAGGTAAGCACAAAAGAAAACTTCATCATTATCTGATCTCAGATTTATCTGATTAGAGACTCAGCTTCCTCCCTGTTATTAATATATATCATCAACTGTTATACAAAAAAATTTATAACAAAAAAGGGAAACTACATTCCAAAAAAACACAGCCTATTCCCACTGGAGACTGTGTATTTACCCACTTTACACACTGTAGAGGAAAACCGGTTCTCATCTGGGCACAGATGACAACAGGTATTGAGGTACCAAAGGTTAAACAGATGGTTATGTGGGGTTCAGTGACAGTAAACATCTGATGCATGGTTTAGTGTGCCACTGCGAGCCAGCTCTTTTCTCAGTTTGTCTCTGTCTCTGTCTTTCTCAGAGGACATCCTGTCCAGAGACTCTGGGGAATGTGCCATCTGTTTAGAAGAGTTGGAGCAGGGAGACACCATTGCCAGGCTGCCTTGCCTCTGTATCTACCATAAAGGGTAACTAACACACATAAATAAACAGATTGTAGTTGGAAATAGTTTGACAACTGCGTAAAATAAAGCAAGTGTAAATGGTCACATTTTTAAAGATTTACAAGTGCTGATGTTTTAAAGGAAGAGTTTGACATTTTACAATACGTTTATTCATTTTCACTTTTATCCAAAGCGACTTACAACTGCTATATATGTCAGGAGCAACTAGGGGTTAAGTGTCTTGCTCAGGGACACAATGGTGGACTTGAACCCAGGTCTCACACACCAAAGGCATGTGTCTTATTCACTGCCCCAACACCAGGGAAGCGTATGAGCCAAGACAAGAAATTGTATTGCACATAACATGTTATTAGTGATTTAAAAATAATAATTGTTTTAATAATTGTGCTAATTGTTTTTTTTCGCTTAGTTAAGCTAACTGTCTGCTGGTAGCTTCATATTTAGCATACAAACATGAGAGTGGTATCAGTCTTCTCAAGTTAGGGAATAAACATATGTCCCAAAATGTTAAACTATTTATTTACAAAAATGTAAAAAAAAAAAAAAAAGAACAGGTGACAGCCATCATAGACAGTAATGATAAACACTCTTTATCATCACTCATTATTAGCTAGAAAAATACCTCATACATAATGTGGGACATGTGTCTTGGGCCAGAACAACTTGAATAAGAAAACATTTGAAACAGCTAGCTCTATCCATAGGTATCAAAATCAACAAAACAGCATATAATAACATTAGTTAGTGAGCTTTAGAGGTGCTTGATTTCAGGTTTTGTTATATTTGGACACAGTCAGGCCAGCTGTGTCCTCGTTTCTAGTCTTTATGCTAAGCTAAGCTAACGTTCTGATATGAAAGTGGTATCAATAAGATCATCTGACTCTTAGCAAGAAAGCAAGAAAGCATATGTAAAAGACCATAATGAGGTGTATGAAAGGCAGTTTCATATGTAAATAGATGATAAATAATTTATTCAGTCAGAGGAGCACAAAAATAGTCTAAAAGGTAATTTATCTATAATAATAATTTATCTAAAAAGAGTAGAGACACTTTTATTTTGATTAGAACTAAGTGTACATCCTTTGATTACAAGAGACAAACTTGCCTGTTATCCTCCTCTTTCTGTTTCAGGTGTATAGACGAGTGGTTTGAGGTGAATCGCTCATGTCCGGAGCATCCCGCTGACTAGGAGCCGCAAGAGTACAGTTTCAGTCTACTGTACATCGCTGTGGTGGACTGTGTGCCCTGACCTCATCCCAACACAGTCTGCTCCAGCTGAGCATCAGCGCTCCTCAGGGATTGTAAGACATTATTGTACAGGTGTTTTCATATTGCCTCATGGAAGAGCGATGGACTATGGATATGTTCCTCTAGATTTTGTTGTGGGATGTTCAAAGAACCACTGGTGGAGTCATTTTGTCTCCAGAAAATATGTGAATGTTCCTTATGCCACCTGCTGGCCTGAAGTGGGTTCATGCAACCTGGGATCTGTTTTGCTGAACAGGGTGTGGTTTTATAGCAGAGGACTTCTATAACCAACATGGTGGGAGGTCTCTTTTCAGCAGAGATTATGGTTGAGTAACTGTCCAGAGAATGGTCAGAAGACTGAAGGCTGATGTTGTGCAATGTGAAAAAAAGCCATACTGAATTAAAAATACCTATATCAGCTTTAAGGGATGATTAACGTGTTGATGGTAGTTAGGAAGTACATCTTCATTTTATTGCAAAATTGGCTGTCATTGTTTGTTAAACAATCATGTGTTCTAGACCAAATAGTCTAACGTGAAATAGTCGGACCTTGTCAATCACCTGGCCATTTAGAACCACAGCAATGTGATTGTGTAGTTGTGTAGTGGTGGAATTAAAGATAGGCTAAAACATATCTAATGATGATTCATGCTCTGTCTAAGGAGTGCCATAATATGCTGCTATGTCACAGACTGGAAAGTTTTCCTATAACCTTTGAGCCTGTGTTCAGTGTACTTTCTATTTGTACTGTAATGAATTGCACAACAATAAATGTTTTGTCTTTGTGTCTCTTTACTGCATACAAACTATTCAGTATTTAATGTGAACCCTTCATTTACATACTCATCTTTATGTAATGAAAATTAGATAAACAATCTATAGATAATTTGATATTGACGTGAATTACTGTAAGAAAAATGCAATTTTTTTCTGTCTAAAATGGCTGGAGACGAGGAAGACGAAGAAAGGAAATGAGTCAATAAAAATATTTTAAATATCTTTTTTATGTATTTATACCATGAATGTTTCCTTTGGTGAAATAAGGATACCATAATGATGAATAAATTCAATGTAGGGGAGACTGAGTATGGTTGTAACACTTTTTGCCTCAGCAACTATAACACACTGAATTTTGTAGCTAGAGTTCTCAAATTTTTTATACAAAGTACCCACATTTGTTCACTACAAATGGCACCAATTCAATCCTCTACAAGAATATCACAGACCTCGTGACTTGATGTCAAATGCAATGTGTTCTCGTTACAACCTACCCCAATAGCGGGTTAGGTTGTAACACATGCTGAGGTAGGTTGTAACAATTGCACAAAAGAATCACAAATAGATGCTCCAAAACAGGTAGCTTTATAAAAGAACAATGTTTCTCTCTCTTGCTGTAACAGACTTTGTCTGATGACTCACGCACATGTACAATATGTGTTTGTAAATTTATCTATAGAATAAACTTACTTAAAAGTATACTTAATAAATACTATTACAATGTAATTAATGAAAGAACATCTCTGTAGTGGGCCGGTATTCACTGGTACGTATACCAGCACTTCTATATTTTACTCTTTGGCGTACTGGGACTTTTTCTTGCGCACAAGCACTTCTCACAAGCTGCCCATACACTTTTCTACCCTCTCCACCGGTGGAGACCGAGTATCAAGTGATGATACATACATGTGCTATACATGTCAGAGGTTGCACGCCTCTGGAACAACTAGGGGTTAAGTGTCTTGCTCAAGGACACAATGGTGGATGGGTCACAGTGGGGGATTGAACCAGGGTCTCTCACACCAAAGGCATAGTCTTACCCATTGCGCCACTGCCACCCTCACTGGTAACCCTGGAGTGCAGGTTTGGTGGGCTCAGACTGCAAAGGGCACTCTGTAAAATATTAAAATCAAAGAATGTCCCTAGTTTTATGTATCGTGGATGGTTGTAACACTTTTTAAAGAAGTGTTACAACCCATCCCACCCCTGTTAGCCAATGTTTAGCTAGCTGTATTACCATAGTGGTTTGAAATTAGAAAGGAAAAAATGCATCACATGTTGCCTGAGAAACTGTATTTCAATCTCATATAAATCAAACAATTCTATCTTCTATTTTGCAATCTACAAAAAATAGTCTTGGTCAAAAAATTTACTTTCTTACCTCAAAATCAGTTATTTCTCTATATATTCTGAATGCACCGCTTTCCAGGCTTGATAACCACCATGCCTGATCTGGGAGGAAGTAGGTAAATACTAAAATGATCACTTAACTCTTATTTTATCTCTGTTTGGTGGAATTGGTGTTGTTACAACTCTCCGGTCTCCCCTAGTTATAAAGTAGACAACGTTGGTTGAATAATTGATTTACAAGCAAAATGTTATTATCATACTGTTCAATTGATTTATATATACAAAATATATGAGTTGTTCCAAATATAAAACCTATGAGGAGTGAAGTTGTGCTTGTAAATTAGGGACCAAGCCAGTAGCATTTGTTTATGAAACGAAGAAAGTTTAAGAGGCATTTTTTCAATATTATAAGTGCATAGGCCTACCAACAAGACTGGAGACCATCAAGTGAAGAAAAGACATAGCCTAATGGGGAATCAAATTCCACAGACTGGTTGGGCAATTTAAAGTAGTAAAGTCGAGAAAACTAAGGCCACCTTTACTGTACTCATTAAAAACAGACTTTTTCAGATAATGATTGCGATTTTTCCATACAAAATCATAAAGGACAACATCTATGGTTTTACACATTTGTTGATCTATATATAAAGATAGAGCAGCGTATGTTACTCTTGATATTCCTTCGGCCTTTGAGAGTAAAATCCTGCCTTTCAAAGATAAATCACGTAATAGCCACAGGTTGAATTTCTTCTTCATTTTATCAACAATGGGAGTGAGGTTATTCTTGCATCTTTGGGGTTCATTTTTATCAATTACAATACCTAAGTAAATAATAGAGCTTTTCACAGGAATATTAGCAATTAACTCAACATCACAATCTTTAAGAGTCAGTAATTCACATTTTTAAGGTTTAATCGGAGACCAGAGGCTTCCGACTTCTTATTAATAAGATTCACATAATCGCACACGTGACGTAGCCACGTTGTGTAATGCTGTCGCTGGATTGATGACGTCACGCGTACAGAAACGTAACATTTACGAAAAGGAGGTTTAGCATTGTGTTGGAAAGCTAACGTTAATTTTTGCTACACTGTCGATTTATTTCGCTGTATAATACGCATTCCCTTTGCATTGTAAAGTAAGTGAATTATCTTTATCTCTATTTTAGTTATATCTGGTAAGATCTGGTCATCCCAGGTTCTTTTCTCTTCCAGACTTTTGGCTAACTTAGCTAACGTCAATTCAAGCTCACTAGCTAACTTATAACGTTAGTGTCAACAAGCTAACCGCACGCTCCTGCCCAAACTAAGTGAATGATATGAGCAAAAATTCAGATTTTTATTTAACTTAACTTAACGTTACTCGTACTGCCTATCAAGTTATGTGAAGCTAAAGTCAAATTTATTTTGTTGTTTTTTAGCTTGGGAGTCGAAAACTTAGGATCAAGATGTCGTACATGCTACCGCATCTCCACAATGGCTGGCAGGTTGACCAAGCCATCCTGTCTGAGGAGGACCGAGTCCTGGTGATCCGCTTTGGACACGACTGGGACCCGACATGTATGAAAATGGACGAAGTTCTCTACAGCATCGCTGAAAAGGTTTGGTTATTACTTGGAACCGTGTGTGTTGTAACACAAACATCATTAGCTAACTTTAACGTTACCCCTTCTGTCTAAGCATGCAGAATAACATCACCTGCTGGTCTGCAGCTGAACATTGTTTGTAATGGAAACGTAGACTTTCAGCTTGCCTTTAGGGGTAACAGTAAGGCCTGTGTGAGCAGCAACAGAAGGCAACCAAAATGTTTTAATTCATACTCAAACCTAATGATCAGTAATATGGAATATTCAAAATAAAATGTTTTATTATTCACTGTACCAGCCAGTGATTTCCCAATGTGTGTTTGTCCAGTCAGCAGTTTTGTTGCATTTCAGTGAGGAAGGAAAATAAATAATACACTGATCACAGGCTGTAGTATTCATAGAAATTAGTTTATGTTCAAAAAGCTGCTGACACACTCCTATCAGGCTATTAAAACTCAATTGCAAAATATACATTATTAATATCGTTGATCGTCCTTTATTAGTTGGGTAAATGTTGCCACATTGACTAATTGGCATCAGTAGCATTAAATGCTTAATGCTTAATAATTGGTTTTTATTTGCAGGTGACAGTTTGTTCTACGCTTAAAAAGTACACTTAATTTATACTGTTATAGTTTCACACTTTTAAAATTTAAAATGCTTGTCAGTAAAATTCACAGTTTAAAATTACAGTTTATGGGTTGACTTGACCTCAGCTGAAAATCATATGGATTTAACACATTACAGAAAATCATGTGGGGGGGTGGTTTTCGGGCACACTGCAGTTTTTGTTTGTAGTGCAGATTTATACTCTCTGCTGGAGGGCTGTGATGATGCATCACGGACGTCATCGTGTTCACTGCTCTTTGTAGTTTATTGCTGATTTTACAACTAAGATTTCCCTTTACAATATATTATCTTGGGGCATCTTACTCTCAGTCAGCAATTTGCAGACCGTTTTCAGTACATGCTGCCCAAAGCTATTAAGGCTGTTTAAAAAGCTGGGGAATTGCAATCATTTATTAAAGATGTAACTTTTATCATTTTTTTTCTAACAGTAACCTTAAACCTTAAACCTACCTTAAAAGGTGAGTTATTATTACAGGTTAGGTGGTTTAGAGGTGGAAAGGAGGTTTGTGGCAGTCTGTGAACAGTATGTTTATATTATCATAAATGTAACTTTTAAATGTAGGTTAGCAGGTTTAAGTGTCGTGTAAAGAACCCAGTTTATTACATGCATGGTAGAGTGAACTAACAAAGCAGGTACTTTTAATTTGTAAAATAAAATAATTATCAATAGAGAATTTTTTTTGTTTAATCCAGAAACTGACCTTTCTGTGTTGTGTTGTTCTGCCTTTACTTTCATTCATAATTATACCTTGATGGTTTACTGTTGTATTAATATTCTGCCAACGTACATCCTGACAGGTGAAGAATTTTGCAGTCATTTACCTGGTGGACATCACGGAAGTGCCTGACTTCAACAAAATGTACGAGTTGTATGACCCCTGCACTGTCATGTTCTTCTTCAGGTAAGGCACACAATGTCTAGATTTCAAAATATCAACGTAAATGTTATTTGAATGATGAAATAATTGAAATGAACTCGGTTGCCGTATGAGGACCTTGTCATATAAAGCCTTCCTGTTTGTCAGTGTTGTGGTAATACTGTACAACTTAAGAACTTTATGTTGTTATTGGTGTTTTTCAGGAACAAACACATCATGATTGATTTGGGCACCGGCAACAACAACAAGATCAACTGGACAATGGAGGACAAGCAGGAGATGATAGACATTGTTGAAACAGTGTACCGAGGAGCCAGAAAAGGAAGAGGTCTGGTGGTGTCTCCAAAGGATTATTCTACAAAATACAGATATTGATTTTTATTTTTATATACATATATTTTTACCCACAATTTTTGAACAGTTTTTTTCTCCCTGATATTTTGTGACATGACACAGAGACTACTAAGTTACAGAAGGCAAAGAAGATCTTTTTCAAAAGGACAATATTCTCATTAATGCTCATGATTGTGTTACATTGTGCCATTTGTGTTTTTTATGAGTAGATTGATAGATCTTATTTCTGTGAAACCTGTGCTCAAGAAACCAGACACAGTGTAAAAGTCCTCATATTTAAACATAATAAACATGGATGGATATTTACACACAAAGGTTTTTTGCTGTAGGTCCATTGAGTTGTCCCAAGCTGTGTTTCACAGTATAGAGACTTATAATGGGGGGAAAAGGGTATGTTTGCATACAAACTTGACAACATGACTACAATCAAACAAAATGCATAAAGGGATCAGCTCAGTACACACAGAGACAGTATATTATTTCTATAGTGCCAATTCATTAGCATAACCATAATCTAATTGCACTTTTCATTTAGAGCAGGTCTAGAACATTCTCTGTGTAATTTTATTGACAGAGACCTAACAGTTCCCACCATGAGCAAGCACTTGGCGACAATGGCAAGGAGAACAGGAAGAAACCTTGACCAGGACCTAGACACGGGGCAGGCGTCTACTACCTCGCCTGGTTGGGTTATAGTGAATAGTTGCTTCTTCACCACAAAAAATACTTAACAGAAACTCTCTGCCTACACTTGTTAAGTAATATAACAAATACCTTTAAAACAACTGTAGCTCTGCAATAAAAGCAGGTGAAGCTCATAATGTTTTGTGGGTTTTTTTGCTGGTGTATTAGAGAGGTAGATTCAACATGGTCACGTTGAAGAACTTTTGTGTTATAGTACGTTTACTGAAGTTATTAGCTTTCATACCCAGGGTTGACAGAAATCAGGAATTTTCAAAACATTTATTGAGCTGTCCTCAAACTTTATACTAAAAGTGACATAACGCATGTATTTATACCAGATATACATTTTGGTGCACTCGGCTGTAAAAATGGGACCAATATTTTTACTTGGCAAAATGAAAACTTATTTCCCTAAAATCTCCAGCAGGTGGAGCCAGAGATGTTTGGCTGATTTGTTTCACAGTCTGCTGATAACATTGTGGTAATACAGATCAGAATGTTTGTTAACCACTGATAACATTAGTTTATTGAATTTATTTGTCATGGACTATGTGTAAAAACCTTAAAAAATACACCAAAAAGAAAGAGATGTACCAGATGTAGCTTCTAGCTGCAGTCCAAGGAAGGACAAACACTAATACAGATAATGCTGCAACTACAACTTAAAAATACAGTAAATGCTAAATTAAATCAGAGCACAGACATTTCAATAATTACCCCCAAGCCTTTGCAATATAAGTACTCGTTCCCACTGCCAACAATATACAGCCAATTAGAATCAATCAGAATCTATTGAATTACAAGCACTAAGTGTACTCACACAGCATGTCAAACAGTTAAACTGTAAAAAACAGTAAAGATAATTAAATGGATGTATGATGTCTATATACAAGGTACACATGCTCACTGTGTGTACTAAACGTACAGGATGAATAGTAATACAAAGAACACTGGAATAAATAGTTATTTTAATGGGGATTCAGAGTGGTAAAGAAAAATAAATGTAGAGTTGGCTGTGTGGACGGCTATTGCATATTCCAGGCTATACAGGCTGTTAGTGAAGATGATAATATTTGAATTGGAAATATTATGTACAGCACAGTATATAAATACCCTATATACACATACACAGCTATAACAATAGTAATTGCAGAGTAATCGCTGGGGATAGTTCAGACACTGTAGGGAGACATTCACATAGCTGAGTTTACTGTTTATGAGTGTGATGTCCTGTGGGAAGAATCAGTTCTTGTGTCTGCTTGCTTTGAAGCTCGGTACCCTGTAGCAGCTGCCAGAGGGGGGAAACTCACATTTGTTTTGGCCGGGGTGTGAAGTGCCTGTGATGAACAGTGGACATCTACTAAGGGAGTTTTTCCTGACAGAGGTGTTTGTTGTCTTTCTGAGTCTGGATCTAATAGCAACGTCACATTTGTGGGATACATGCTGTATCTTCACTATATAGGAACTGGATTTTAATTTATACCTTTTATTTAATTTTAGAGATATCAAGATCATTTAACATTTGTTATTGTCGTAAATTAAAGACTTAACCTAAAACGTATCCATCAGAATCAGAATCCATCAGAATTTTAATCCTTACCTTAGAAACTATGAAAGCTTGGATGAACAATCATGGTTCCATAAGAAATGGTGCCAAGCCATGAGGCTTTCTCTATCCACAGTTTTACACACAGACAATAGTAAGAATATTATGTAAAACAAAAGACAAAAAAGCAGGGTGATTAATACAGGCCACTGTGTCTTAAGTTTCCTCACAGTTTTCATCATTAGCCCCAAACCCTGAGAGTAGTTATCCATCACTGATATGTTAGAATGATGATATGATAGAAAAAACGAGGAAAAGAGGAGCAAGAAAATATAGGACCAATGAGTTGTAGAGAGTGAGAGAAATATCAGTAGATGAGTCTCATTAATATCGGTTAGCTGTCAGCTCCATCTCTTACAGCTCCTTATAACCAGACACCACACACTGCATGGGAGACAGAGTCCAATTTGTTGAGTGATAGATGAGGTGAAAGGGGACAAATTCTATCTCTCTGTCTATTTCACTTTGTGTGTGTTTGTGTGTGTGTGTGTGTGTACCAAAGACACAGAGGGATCCTCTCCAGAGTAGATAGCCTGACCTCTTCACCTCTCCTGAGTGAGACAAGTTGGAAGTCACTTGGGATAAGACCTCCAATCTCAGAGTCAATGTGTGTTCTCTAGGTCCTCTTAGACAATTTATATTGTAAATGTGAAGGGGGTTGAGGGGAAGACGGGCTGGCTGAACAACAGCTGGCCATCAAGAGGAGGGGAGGCCAATAACTGCTGTGGCTGCTGCAAAAACAAAACTCTGCGACCACACTTGGCTGCTCTTGAGTCAAAACCACATAATCTCTAAAATATCAGCTTTTCAGGAGCCAGAAAATGCTGTGTTTTTAGGTTGAGTGCCATTCATCTTTTAATGTGTAACAATATGAAAGCTGGAGCTGCAGGGTGACCTCATTGCGTTATGTGTACACTGGCAGGCATCAATATATTTATAGTTCAAAATAAACTAATTTCCTCATCTTTCTCTGTGTGTAGACCATGTGGACGACCTATGTACACGCCCTCCAGGCCTTCCATGTCTGTTCCACTTACATTAACCTACAGTCTGGCATGCTTTTGTCTTTGTCTGGCCTGTCCCTGCAGGGCCCATGTACACCATTACTGTGCCATTGCCCTCATGTGGAGCATAGGGCCAAAGGCCACCTCCATTGGTCCATTATAATTCACATTATCATGCATTGTTGTTCCCTATTACTGTTAATCAGCTCAGCCTCAGGAGGGAAGGAGAGGTCTGGACGACTAAGGGTTACTGGGAAACTCCAGTCTAGACACATATGGAAACATGGCGGGATGTACAGTACAGTGCGTGTCTGTATGTGAAGATAGAAAAAAGGATTTGTTTTTCATATGGACTGTATAGGGATGGACGCTCACCCCTAAAGCTGTAGTAATCCAGGATCTGTTTTCAACTGATAGTGTTTAACTGGATCTGCACGCAGAGGAGGCAGGCCGCGAGGATCATCTGGGTGTCAGGGGGAAGACATACTGGCATCCTTCCCATCTTCTCTCCCTGGCTTACTTCCCTCCTCCCTTTTCTAGTCTGTCTGTCCATGTGGGTGCCCAACAAGGGGGAAGGGTGAAGGGCAATTGCCAATTTCTGGAACACCCAACCCCCACCCCTGCAGCTTCCCTCATTGGCACTGATGCAGACGCTCATAGACATACACAAATAATGTATTAACCCCTTCCCTTTACCCAGTAACTGTGTAACTGTGCCTCATCCAACTGTGCGTCACATCTCGTTTTGAGCCAAAAGCTTTTCAGAGTCAGCCTGGATCCTCACCATGAGTAAGTCACAGCTAAATAATAAGACTTTTTTTTTTTTGACACAGCAAGCAGATATATCCGTGTTGTCATTACATTACTGCAGTGGCTTTCAAACGTTTTGGCTTGTGTCTGTTAAAGTAAAATACTGATTACATGTCTACATTCAGATTGCTTTATTTAAGTACTTTTAGGGGCCTGAAGAAGAATTGTCGAGTATTTAACACGACAAAAGAGTAACACTTTAGATTACAGCCCACAAATCACAGGGTAAATATTTAGTACATAGGGAGTACCAATGAATCTCTTGCTGTATATCCCAGTAGGTACAAAAGTAGAGTGAAGATGAACAAATACAGTGTGACGACGGCTATGTTGTTACTAGTGGGGGGTTTTCTCTCTCCAGTGACTGAATGAAAATATGTACAATACCGAGAACATAATTCCAACAATGTTTTTTAGCAGTGTGTTGCTAGCAAGTGGTACTGTACTTGTGAGCCTTGGCAAGTAAATCTCTGCCACTGATGTACAGTGTGTTCAGAGCGATGTGGAGCAGTCACGTTTCAGTCTCACTGATGTGTTGTTGTGTTTTTGTTCCAATAGGAGAAAGAGAGAGAAGTAAGATTTTACTGCAGACACGTGATAGACGTTACTAACTGGCTTATTTTTTCAGCCATATCCAGAGACTTACAGCTAGTAACTGTAATTAATGTCCCAATCTCTCTGAAACCCAAAGTTGTTACCTCCTAACTCCTTGACTTCTTGTCTTCTTCCCTCATACCTACATATTTGTCCTGGTAAAGGTACCCAGAGTTTGGGAAAAGAGTATATAGTGTTTTATTGTACCATGTTATTAACTACTGCCACTTTCACATAAAAAGAGCCTCTTGTTTTTATATGCACGTATACACTCAGTGTAAACTTGTGACCTTGCTCTTGCACGTCCTTCAGTTTACTCATCCCATAAACTCCATGTCTCCCTTCGAGTTATATCACAGCCTCTTTACATAACCGACACACCAGAGAGAGCTATCAAGACTCATCGCTCTCTCTCTCTCAACAGTTTTCATTCTCCTGATTCCTTCAAAGGGAGTGCCGATGGAGAGACGTGATGGAGGGCATGGTTCGCTGTTTTACGTTCTGAGAGGAGAGATGATTGAGAAAAATGCTTATCTCCAAACTCCTCCTGAATCAAGATCCTATTTATTCATCTGATCTATTTTCTTCTAAGATCTATGTGGGCTTTAGGGTGGGTTTAAGATTTGTCTCTGTGGGGGAATTACTCGGAGTAAATGAAGTGTTGCCTATAGGTTGTTTAAGATTAACAAGAGCAGATGTTTCATACTGATAATGTGCCGAAAAAAACACACACAAACACAACGCCATTAACGGCCCCCGCCTGCCTCCTCTCAAAGATGCTGACACACTTAGCAGCCTTGTGTTTTGTTGGTTTAATTCCCCTCTCTTCCCCTCCTGCGTCTGCCTTTTACTCCACTTAGGGATCTGTGACTAAATGGATTTGCATCTCTCTTCTCGCATCGTTCCCAAAGGGGTGTCATCCCTCCATCTGCAACAAAACGAGGGGTCTTTTTAACTTAACTGAGAAGGATACCAGTACACAGAGAGGAAGTGTGTTACTGCAGAGTGTGGTGCTGCTTACGCTGATTGCTGCTTGCTGCTCTCCACATTCACTTCCATTCATAGCAGGCACCTCCATTCAGAAGCTTCAGAGCCCAATTAGCACCTGTCCAGTCCTCACAGGCAGACCAGGCCTCCTGCTACACAGGAGGTGTGACGCTGAGAAATGCTCCAGCTGAACCAACAGAACCAACACACACACACACACACACACACACACAGGCTTAAGAGGGGAAAAACTTTACCTGTTCTCCGTCACTTGTACAAGAAATGGAGATGCCTAACTCTCCCACACACTCGCTGGCACACACCACACTCCAGAAGACACTGAACTTTGTAGTTACAGCTGATCACGCTCATTCAAAAAAACGACTCTTTTCTACATGAAGTGTGTTTGACACAACCGATTTTTATTAGAAATTTCATGTTGACCAGACTCCCCCCCCCCCCCCCCCCCCCCCCATTTCAAGGGATACAAAGTGTTTTGTTTGAATAACAGATCAATGCTTCATTGATGGTGAATTGATTGGAAAGTGACATGTGATCACACTCAATGAAAGCATTCTGGAACATATTTACGTGAATATGATGACAATCAGCCCATATGATCGCTGTGATGATCACGATGAGGAGGAGACGGATATTGATGATTAAATAATGATGATGCTGATAACAGTCGCTGATGCCACAGACAAACAATAGCATCATTATAGATGCAGGTAGAGTTTCTGAACACTGCTTCTAGCCAATAAGCCAGACTCAATGACTTGCTGGCATGCTTGCTGATCTTGACATGAAGATTTGTGGTTTGCATAAGGCAAACTACTTAAATTGCTCGGTGCTTTGATCAGCTTTCGAGACATGGTATCATTTGTCTTTCCAAAAATAACATTTAGAAAGTTAGAATCAGGGTTCTTTACAAATATTTAGTATTGAGACTAAATATCATCAGTTTCTAATACAATTAACTGCGCTAATAGTGGATAGTGTCCCTCTGTCCATTGGGACATTGTGTTATTGTGTTTCTTTGCAGGTCTTTCTGCCCTGCAATGAAATAAAATTCAGGGAGGAAAAGTAGATCTTAAAATATCTTTTCCATGAGGCAGAAAATTGATTCACACAAACTGCCACAAAAATATATGCTACCTGCCTCCTCTGTTAAAAAATGTTGCTATTTGCTTTCAAAAGCCCCAAACCTTCAATTGAACCTTACTTCTTATCGTACAATCCCTATCACCCTTTCTCCCTGGCCATCTTCATCCCACCTCCTCCCTGTTCATTATTTCCTAATCTCTGCTCCTCTGCCTCCACATCATCATCTCTCTCTTTCTCCCCTCCTGTTAAAGCCACTGTCCCCCTACCTGCCTGCTTGTGCTGGTACAGCCCCCTCTCTCTGCCTCTGTCAATGTATTTTGCCCTTATAAGGAGAGAGCACAGGCAGACTGTACTAACCGCGTGAGCTCGGCGGGGGTGTTGCAGGGGCAGGGAGACCACAGCGACTGTAACAGCAGGGTGAGATGGGAGGAGGGATGGAGGAGATTGGGTGGAGGGGTGGGGAGGGTGTCGCACTTCTGTCAATGACTCCAAATAAGACGACAGAAATAGGCACAGGGGAGGAAGAGGTGAGGCGAAAGAGGAGAGGGAGGAGAAGCTGGAGATTGGAGAGGATGGTGAATGTATCTGTTAGCGGGGATGCTTGTGTGTTAGGTTGAGGTAATGTTACTAAGAAGCAGACCAATTCCCAGCACAATTTACCTTCCGTGTCAACAACCCAAAAAAGTCCACACTGATAATATACTTTTACAAAGCTCTCATTTTCTTCATTCTGGCGCTGTGAGTGGTGTCTGCGTGATGCCAGCTCACCAGCTGCCCACATACTCATTAATATAGAAGTCTAACATTTATGTGCTGAGAGTGATGGAGGGAGAGTGTGGGCTGCAGTACGGATGTCTGTAGTGCAACATGACAAGTCCAGGCTTCAGAAGTTCAATCCTTTGATGAGAGGAATATGATGCCCCTTGACGGGGTGAACCAAGTCATACAAAATAATGATTGATTTGAGATTATTTAGCATGATCATGTTGTCAGACACACAATGGACAGTTAAAAAAAAGAGGTGTCATCTTTTTTTGTTCTGCACATTCTTGTCAAAACCTGGCGCCAACCTTACCCACAATGCAAATAGACTGTTGCCACCCTGGACTCCGAGGGTGATGTGGTGTTTGACATGGAAAAACAAGACATGTCTTTGCAACATACTGTTCATAGTTCAGTAACGATGTGTAACTTCAATGATATGACACTGACCCTGAAACAGGATAAATAATGCACTCTCTGAGACATCTTGACTCATTTGAGCATTCATGTACTCTGATGTATGTGAGTCCCTGTAAGTTTATCAGGCTACTGGGATGGTTCAATTTCCAAGTCTTCTGACTTCATTGTGTTCATGAGCTTTAAGTTGAAATGTGGATAAACAAACGTTTTTTCATAGCGTCTGGGCGATGTGATGTTGCTTTTAAAGTATGTTGAAACAGTTTGAAGCTTAGTGAATTTGTCCCAGATTTGTTGCTGCACCAGTACGCTACATTTGCCAAAACCACTAAAATATTGCTTTACCTGACCTGTTGTTAGGGTTAATTCTAATAATACAATAATACAGCCTAATACCATATTACAAATTACATGTGAGCAAAAAATGTATATGCAATACCTGAATTAATAAAAAACGTTAACTTTCGTCCACCATGTTTCTGCGTAATATGGTGTCAACTTGGCAAGTCTTTGCAGACTTACCAGTTTGGTGTTCCGACTTTAGGGGCATTCAAATGAATTTTGCCAGTCGGGAGAAAATATTTCAGATTATTCCAACACCATATTACTGCAGGGTAAGATTAGCACAGTAAACCCTAAGATTTATATAAAGCATATTTATTTATTGGAGCATGTTAACAATGTGATATAAAATTCTTTTAGTTTGGACCGCTTGACTGTGGATGTCAAAGGTCACCAGGATGAACTGTGACTACGGGTTTTTACATTTGTTCCTTCAGAAATGAAGAATGAATATTAAATGACTAAAAATGAGACTATGCCACTTTTCAGAGACAAAATAACACCTCTTCTTCCTCTTACAAATGAAAAGTACAAATGATAAGCAATAAAACACATCCCTCCTCAATTCAGTACACTAAGAGGTTACAACCTTTAGCTTATTATGCTTGTCCTACTTTCTTGTTTTGCCATTTAATGTTATATTGCTGTCGTCACCTGTGACCACTGTGATAGCTGTTCAGTAGTCTCATTTTAATGTAAAGCTACTTATTAAGAACTCATCAAACCATTTGTTGAATCTATCAGTTTACTTTATATTTAAAATATCTGTAAATATCATGACCTTTCTGTATAAAATTCACCTGATGTAAGTGTCCTCAGCTTTTATATTTTTTTCTCACACCAAGTTGCTCTATTACTGAGTTTCACCTTAATGACACTAGTGGCACTTTACTTCTCCTCATAATTCATAACACATGCCTTCATAAAGACTGAACTCATCTGAGGACACGCCATTCAAGCAGGATGGGACAACTGACCTAAAAAATAATAGATACTGTATGAATAATCGAAGGTGCTCCATGCTGGTTGGCAATAATGCTCAGGTATTAATATTTCAATTAAGAAAGACCTCCATACCTCTCTTGAACTTTCCCATTTTGAAGCTTGACAACTTGATCAGCTTAATCTATATAGACTTCAAACTTTCAAATGCGTTTATTTTCACAGCTGATATGATGTTAAAGGAGAATTTAGAGTATTGTGGTTGTCAGATAAAAAGCATGAAACAGAGATCTCTGTGTGATTAACCAAGTTAATGAATGGCTTAGCAATCATTAATTCATCTTCATGTACTAAGGGACTGTATACAATAGGTTTCACTGGAGGCAAACTTTCCATAGAAGCTTATGCAAATTGACTTACTCACCATCCTCCCTCAGTATCCTTGGATACGAGTTATTTATTCATTTTGGTCTACTTCACTGCAGAGCCGCTGTCTTTCAGTGCAGTGCACCCAGATCAGGTGATGATCATGTGTCTCAGCCGGCTTCTGCAGTTTATGCTGTTCAATCTGGCACACACACACACAGAAAGACACTTGTGTGAATTTCACGGTGTGGTGAGATGGCAGCAATTTATCTGTTGGCCAGAGTTCAGTTGGTCGTGAGGGTTCAATACAAGGCCTCACATCAAAGATAATGTTTATTCACAGACAACAGGCAAAACTCACCGCCTTCTCTTGTTTCAAACAGAACATCTGGTCCCATGCATATCTGAGTCATTAAGGGCGGCCATGTTGTCTTGTCATCCAGATTCTGATGCACTGTGTTAATGAATAGTCGCAGTCTATGCTGGAGTCATTTGCAAAAGAAGACATTAGAATGACAACATTAGTGAGGCAAGACAATGAGTCAATGTGGTCACACAGTCATGTGAAATACCCTGCAGAGAGCCCAGACCATCATGTTTTAACTGCTGTGCAAGACCAACAGATGCCACCATTTATGTGCTGCCAAAGCCTCAAATTTCAGGATATAGCCTCAGGACCTGCAGCAGCTCCTATTCACTCAACAGATGGGTGCAAACCTCTTTTTTGTTCCTAAAGTGATGCAGAGTGATAAGAAAAAACAGATTATATCCACTGTAAGCTATAGTTAATCAGTGTAGGCGAATGTGCACAACTGTTGCTTTCAAGAGATGTCTGTATCAAAACATTTGTTTCTGAAACTCAAATACAGTAACTAAATACAATGTCATAATACACAAAGGTGTGCATCATTACTCTGAGTCTAGCACCAGTTCAATCCTCCCACTCAATGAGCTTCGGTGAAGTGATGAAAAACTCTCTGACTCTGGTTCTCCTCCATTCCTCAGCCTCAGCTGACATCCCTGTGGAGGCAGACTCTTGTCCCAGCATGTGTTAAATAAAAAGCTAAAACACTCTCACACCACTACAAAATGAAGTGCTCACTGTTCTTTCTATTCTCCTTTTCCCCAGTGGTGACACTGCAGCACCACTTCCATGTTTCTGTGCATCTCTTCCTCTGTGATGGTCTCCAGATGGCACATGTGCATTCTGGTATATGGAGTCTACTGAATGCGGACTAAAATGCTCAAATTTGCATGTATGCAGGGGCTGAAATATATTGCACATAGGTTTGGGCCATATCCATAAAAATGTTTTTCTCATTAGTATTATAAGAAGATCATGTCTGCAGCATTAATAATGTACTATCACAGGGAAGTTGAGGTAAAACTATGTGTAATGTTTGCATGTGATAACAAGCTGCATATGAAGTCTGTTTAGCAATGTCGGACAATAATTGGCGATGTGAAAGTAGCAGTCAGACCATCCACTTCTCAGACACAACCACAAAAACAGGAAGACTTAAATTTATTGTTAGACATTAAACTCTTCCTCTGCTTTTCATTTTGGTTTAGCAGATGCCATTGAGCCTGTGTTTAGCCATTGTTTCAGATTATCAACACCATATGTAAGTCTTTGTTACATCTGAACTGAATTAATTGACAATACAACTTTTCTTTATGACAAAAGGGTACATGACTATAATGATATGGGTCTTTCAAAGCCTCCTCTCTCTGTCTCAGCCATGCTAAGTGGTGGCATTATTAGCTACTAGCATGCTAGTAGCTAATAATGCCGTCTATATAACAAATCCTTATACACAGTTGTACCCTCTTTTGCTTCCTCATGATCCACTGAGGCCACATTGCAGCGTCTCTGTGCTTATTTTGAACTCTGCTAGTTCACGGTTGGTGACAGACACGCCTCTATGTTCTTTTGACTGCCCAAATCAGAATTCAGCACACGTGAACTCTGTGTGAACCTTTAATTAGTTTTTTCCCCCCTCCAAAGTTGAAAAAGTTAAGTTAAATTTGTCTTCCAGTAGAAGTTAATAAAAGGAGCTAGTAAGCTATAGCTAGGAGCTAGATAAGCACTTTGGAGACTGATTGCATCTTTAAGCTTGTCATATTCACACAACAAGTGTCTTCTGCTCATTTGACAATCTGTTCAATCTCTTCAAATATTAATAGCCTAATGGCCACGGTGGGAAGAGTTCATCAACTGGACTCACTGTCCGCAAATACACTCACACAACCTGATTATAAAAGGGCTAAATTTGTCAGTTATGCAAACTGTGGGGTTGAGTATTGCACAGCATCATTTGGTCTTCCGCTCTTTTACCCTGCTCCAGTCCTCCAGATGGGCTACCATGAGCACTGGTCTAGGTACAAGATCATCAGACAATAGAGAGTCTGCTCCCCCCTCCACCCCTCCACCCCCACCCCCTCTTCCACCACACACACACACACACAGTGACAATTTAGCCACGGCTCCTTTAATCATATCCTTTCATCTGAGCTGCGACCCTGGAGTGAGTGTCCTAATGGGAGTTTTAATCAAATCAAATTCTTAGTGAATGACAAGGACAGAGAGAGAAGAGGTAACAGTAGCTACTTAACCTGAACATTTTATAAATGCATTTATGCTCATTGCTGCTCTGTGCTGTTTAGTCTTAAACAGCCTCACCCTGACGCTGCCTACAACCACAAATACCACAAATAAAGTGAATTTCCTTCCCTTCTGCAGCACAGTAGCAAATGATGCTCGGCAGTCACCCACACAGTTTGCAAAAATACCCTGCTGCACATCCTTACTCACCATGATTCACTTTCACACAGTGTGGACAGAAAAAGTCACTCTGCTGCTGAAACAATGTCAAACACAATACAACTCTGCACCGCACACGCACACGCACACACACACACACACACACACACACACACACATACACACACAGGGTAGTGCCCCCTCCTCTTTTTGCCAGCAGGCTAGTGGGAGATGTTAGTCAAAGGGGGAGGGGGTGTTGTGAGGACATGCCGAATGCGTGTGTGTGTGTGTGTGTGTGTGTGTGTGTGTGGTGGGGGTCTTTGTGAGCGAGCGAGGTAGGAGGAGAAGAGGAGAGGGAGGGGGACATAGCGTTCTATTTCTCATAGACCAACAGCTGCTGTCTTTAGTGCAGAGAGAGAGAGAAGAAGAGGGAGGGCTGGGTGGCGTGAGGCAGTGCGTGTGCTCAGTGTTTAGGTGAATCCACAGCCCTCTGGCTCACAAGGATAAAGCAGCCTCTCAAAGGAAGACAGAGAAAAGCAACACAAGGACTTTTCCCTCTTTTTTTGGGGCATCCTCTGTTGTCTTTCTTCCTGCTACATTCTCTCGCTAGCCAGCAGCTGCTGGTGTCTGTATTTTGCGTCCTTCTGTCGTTCTCTTTTGTTCCCTCCATCCATCTGTGTTTCACCTCAGTCCAGAAAGAAGGAAGGAAGAGCAGAGTCAGAGGCATCATCCTCCCCTCCTGTACGCCCGGCCGGTAAGCTGAGCCAACACTCTGAATTTTTTTCTCTTGATTTTATCTATCACCATCACTCCATCCGTTAAGCTCCGATAGCAGGAAGGCGGCTTACAGTCCCACCGTGCACCTAAAAGAGAGGCTGCGAGCTGGCTTTGCTAGAGAAGGAGGAGGCTGAGGCTGGTGGATGGATGTGGGTTAGACTCCAGACCGTGGATGGTGGCTGACTGGTGGTTGGGGGGGGGGCGCGATGGTGCTAGTGCTTGTGGATAGAAGGACTGGATGTGAAGGACCAGCGTGTTCCCCAGGATAGGGAGGGAGCGTTGAATTTGGCCAGACCATTTCAAACCCCGTGGGGCTGGTCAACTGGGGTTTGTCCTCTTTCACTGCAGTGCTTTGCCACAGCGGCACGGTCACTGCCACAGTCACAGTCATACACACACACACACACATCTACATACACACATACCATACACACATACACACCTTAGCAAAGATCTCTTCCTCTGTGCATTGGCAGGAATCCATCATCAGAACATGGAGTCCACACACTGTATGCTTGTGTGTGTATATTTTCAGTGATGGGTGATGTTTGGTCACAGGACATCTGTGCTCTAGAACCATCAGAGCGCATGCATCATATATCACACTGATTCACTGGAGTGTTCTGTGAACAATGTGGGTAAATTGCATGTCAAGCATGCCTCCTCGTCTTTTCAGCTCCATTATCACACAAGCATTTCATCAGGAAATGTTAGTGTCACTACAAAGGGGGCTCTGTTTTGAACAGTAATGTGTGTCTGTGCTTGTTGCGAGCCGTCTCTGCTAAAAACAATAGCCCCAGATTGCACTGCTGATCAGAAGGGATGGGTGCACACGACTAGAGTGGAAAAACAGGGAAGGGGGAAGGAAGGAGGGAAGGAGGCAGGCAGGCAGGGGAAAAAACTGAATGGAGGGATGAATGAATGAGGGCTAAGGCTTTTCAAGAGTGTTTCAGTCTGTCAAATGTGAAAAAAACTCAGGTTGAGCAAAATTAGTGTACATGAGGAGGAGCAGAAAGGGTGAAGCTACCTACAGTGCTGCCATGTGACTCTGCAGGTCTTCTTTGTGTGTGCCGGGGAAGAAGGAATGAGATGGACAGATGGATAAATAGTAACGTAGAGAGAGAAAGCATGATAATCACCTATAGGCGGGTGGAGGGGGAGAAACAGACAGGAGAGGTGTGTAATTGAAAGATCTGGTAGCTGTCAATCCCTCTGTAATCTACTGACTGGTTATAATCTATATGAGTAGATTAAATGATTAAATGACTTTCATGACACATACACATACACAATAATTTTGTTTACAAGAAGGCCATGTTGCAGTGTCAGTATGTTATGCTACAATATAAATCACACACAATATGCCGTTGTATCCTCTCTTTTTGTACAACATAGCTATACATATACTCATTCATACATGTGCATGTACAGACATATGCGTGAAGAGTATATATGCACACAGACACGCACACACAGACATATATATTTAAACATATGAATACACGTGGTGAAATTTGCCATATTTTGCATGCCCACATATACTCACACACATGTTGTACATACACTACTCTCCATTTGTGCACAGCCCTCTGAAAATATACTCAATATCACACATCTAAAATCTTAAATGTCTGTACGTGTCTATAAAACAGAGAAAATATATGTTTGATGCTTGTCATTTGAAGCATCTTACATAGAGCGAGTGACATGTAGATGTTGCTGTATGGTCATGAATCAAAACATGTAGATTATAACCCAGGCGCACTGAAACAGCTAATGTGTGCTCCGGTGTTAATCAATCTGTGTGTGCTTTTTTCGGTCTAAGATTGAACGGTGGCTGCTATGGTATTTACTCCGCTGTTGCTAGGACACTCCCTTTGAACATTTCGACCGAGCCTTTTCATTGGCCTGCCACGATGATGCAAGATTCCCTCACCCCAAATCTTTCCCGAGCGCCCATAGAAACATGCCCGTCTGCGTTTTCTCTCCTCGCTCTTTCTCTGTCACTCTTTGTCTCACACCCTCTTCTCCTCTCTCTCTCTTTTCCTGCCTGTTGGTTTCTCTTCTCGTGCACCCTCTCCATTCATCTCTCTTGTTAACTCATTAATGCGTCACCGGCTCTCAGTATTTATTTCCTTCCAAGCCCCTCCAATCAGTCCCACTTTCTGTCACTTCCTTCACCCTCTTCTAGTCAAAATGCTCACCGCAAAATGGTGTTGACAGCATGTGGCTGTGTCTTCCAGCGCAGTCATTCTGTCCTGCCGTCTCGCAGAGGATTAGTGCTCTGTGTGTGTAACAATGTCCCATTTCCTCTGTCCATATGAGCTGCAGTATCTTATTAGGTTGCCTTAGCATGTGTCTGGATTATCAGGTTTGACAAGGCGGAAGACAGGAATGGGGGTTGGGGTGTCATGGTGGAGGAGGCTCTCTTTTTATTTCTCTTAATGCGCATCACCTTATGTACTTCAGTCTTTTCTCATTATGGACAGTTATTTGAGCTATGCATTCATATCATCACTGCAATTAGCCCAAGTTCACAGCTAGACAACATTTCCCATGGTGAAACGTATTTCACGCTACAGATGAGTGTAACCTTATGGCTCCGGCATGTCGGTTATTTCATGTTGAGGGACTGGGAATAGGGGATGGGGATATGTAAAGTTAGGATGAAAGGAGAGCAAAGGGAAGAGGGAGGAGAGGATGGGTAATGTTTGTCATGTTTGCTGCATCTCTCAGTATTTGTCACCTTTGAAACACTGTCAACACAGGCGATCAGGTGTAATGGTCTGTAATGATCTCCAGCCTTCACTGAACTAGACATGGCCGAGGTCGCAGCCTGACCTCAACTGGCGGTCTGTGAATGAGGCAGATGAGTGACACGTACAGTGACACGGAAGTGTGTGCAGCTACTTCAAAGTGTCATGGTTCATGCCTGAAAGAGTATTTTGTGAAAACATTTTGACACTGAATAGATGCTAATAGGACAGCCTGAAAGACAGCCTGAAGTGCAGCTTCCAAATGTGAGTTAAAGACACAAGAGCATTTGTTGCTAATCTCATCATTTGCTGAGGTATATAAATATCCTATATCCTATATCCTATAATTTTATATCAATTTTAAAGCTGTACTTGCAATTCATTATTTATTTTTGCAAAACATGTGTGCTTTTTTAAAACCCAAACCATTCTTAAACTTCCTGTACTTGCCCTCAGCAAAAGAGCAACAATGATTTGATGGTGGATTATTGTGCTTTTTAACTTAGTAAAGCTTATCAGACTGACTTCCAGTGACATATTATGATGCCAGAAACAAGTTGATGGACAATGTTGCGTTCAATCCTTTGATTAAAATACAACATCGTCCATATGTCTGTCCATGTGGCTCAGCTGATTTCCTCAAAAATGCCTGACAATCCATGTTTAATCTAAACACTCCTAATCTTGTTGACTTGCCGACCCATCTGCCCAGCAGTAACATCTCTCATTCAAACATCTGTCACTTTAGCGTTCATGCTTGCTGTTAATGTTCCTTTTTTTTTCACTGGAGTTCAGAGGTTGGATCAGACTAGTATTGTAGCCAGATCATTTTGGAATTTGAGACGTGATCCGTCTCTACCTGGTAATCTTGTGGATTTTAAGACAGTATTGTCAGGAAGGAGGGATTACTCCCTCAGAGCAGAGATGATCCTGTTAAAGGGGGACAGGGTGCAGGGTGGTGAGGGAGGGTCCAGATATAGCATGCAGAGGGTTGTATCTGTGTATATTCAGTAACATTGGGTCAGAGAGCTGCTGACAAAAGAGAAACTGAGGATGCTGCCGATGCACAATTTCCATTTAATGATCTTGGGTTTCTTACAGTTTCTAACAGTAGTGCAACATTTTGGGAACTATGCTTTCTTTCGCTTTGTTGCTGGGCTTCAGTCAGAAGCTGGTTAGCTTAGCTTGAATAAAGGCTAGGGTGACCAGACGTCCCCGTTTTCCGGGGACAGTCCCCATCTGGAGCTGTCCCCAGAAATGTCCCCGTTTTTTAACTGTGTGTTAATCACATAGACTGCATAAGGTGTTAACAGACCTGAAATCAGATTTTACTTGGTGAGAAAGACTGGACAGCAGAGCATACAGGTGTCGTGCCAAAAAATGATCCCCGTCCATGAGAGTGTGCGTAGCATGTTAAAGCTGTATCGCCCAGTCTCTTCAACATCAAACAGACACAACGTACAAATTAACATCACTTTATGACCCAAGGTAATAGCAAAGGCATGTCTTTGTGATACTTACACGTTTATTTTAATGGAATAATTACAATTGTGGCCAAATAAGTGCATTTATTGCGTAATCCGGCATGACATTTAGGCTACGTGATTACAGGCAATGACAGTAGCCTGTTGTTGCCGATGGAATATGTGTTTGGTAGGTGTATGTCTAATATCCTTGTTTATTTTTGGAAAACAAAGTGTAACCTATAATTAAAACAACTTACTGCTGAGTTAATTTTAAAATAAAGACATGATCTCTTCTTTGGCAATTATCCTTATGATTCTACATTATTTAACTTGCTGTGTACCAACCAATCCAGTCCTTTACCTGTTAAAATACCTTTAAATGGCCAAAACAACACATACAATGCAGTATTCTACTTGTCAGAAAGTGATTGCAGCCTCTTCTTATTGACTGAAAGGTAGATTCTGCCTCATAATGACTTGATTTCATTCAGAAGAGTTTTATTTGACAGATTAGAACTCAACTAGTACTTTTTACCTGTTAAAATACCTTTAAATGGCCAAAACAACACATACAATGCAGTATTCTACTTGTCATAAAGGGATTGCAGCCTCTTCTTATTGACTGAAAGGTAGTTTCTGCCTCAAAATGACTTGATTTCATTCAGAAGAGTTTTATTTGACAGATTAGAACTCAACTAGTACTTTTTACCTGTTAAAATACCTTTAAATGGCCAAAACAACACATACAATGCAGTATTCTACTTGTCATAAAGTGATTGCAGCCTCTTCTTATTGACTGAAAGGTAGTTTCTGCCTCAAAATGACTTGATTTCATTCAGAAGAGTTATATTTGACAGATTATAAAACCGAAATTGTCCCCCTTTTTTATTTCATATATAATAACAATGTATTTTTAATGACATACTGACCACCAAACTTAAAATGTCCCCAGTTTTTATTTCAGAAATCTGGTCACCTTAATAAAGACTGGAAACGGGGAAACAGCTAGCCTGGCTCTGACTCTAAATGTAAGAAAATCCACCTAGAGATCACTAATTAACACATTATATCTTGTTTGTTTAATCTGTACAGACAAACTGTAAAAACAAAACGTTGAGGTTTTGGAGCGGGCTTATGTGTCAAACTATTTTTGGACTGGCAACAGTAACTTCCTGAAGTCACCATGGGTTGACTTTTTACACTTTTTGTATGAAATAAAGAAACAAGATATAATGTGTTAATTACAGAGCTTTTGATGTGTTTGTAGGTGGATTTTGTTATTTTTTATTTTGTTGTTGTTTGGACAAAGCCAGGCTAGTTGTTTTCCCCTGCTTCCAGTCTTTATGCTAAGCTAAACTAACCAGCTGCTGTCTGTAGTTTCATATTTATTGTACACACATTCTCTTCTCACCTAACTCTCAGCAAGAAAATAAACAAATATTCCAAAATGTCATTCTTGCCTTTAAGACAGGTGACAAATTTTGCCTGGTAAGGTAATGTCACTTGTGTGTCACTATCCTGAAACAAAAAGGAACAAAGATCCTCTAATGCTCATTCATTTAACAGAAAAAGACATTTTCTGATTCCTTATTCCACCTGTTTTAAACTAAATGACTCAACACTTAATTAAAACGCTTGTTAGGCATGTTTTTAAAATAAGGGATTTGCTAATTTAACACATGTCTGTGAAGTAACCCACTGAATCATTGTGAAAATAGATTTAGGAGACAGTGAGATTTAATTCACTGTGACAAGGGAGCCAAGATCTGATAACTCTTAGATCATATTACCTAACTCTCAATGTTGGATGGCACTTGTGGAAACTACTGAAAAGTCTTATTAAACTCTGTTATCATCCTTGTTATGGGTGTCCTGCTGAAACTCTTTGAAATGTGCGATATTACATCCAGTAAGACACAGAGATGGGCCACAGTGAACTCTCTCTTGCCTCTGTGAGTCTACTTCTAACCAGGCATGACTTGGCTTGTCTAACTCTCTCTATCTATGGCAATAAAAGAGGAGACGGTGATTTTCTGGATGTAATCAGATTACTTCAGATCTGCTCTCTGAGGACTTCCAACAGTATCATGGCCTGCTGTCTGTCGATCAGATCAACTGCTGTCCACTAACGTCGATGAACAGCCCAAATCCCCTGGTAATATTTAAGATCAATATGCCCAATTCAGTGGACAGGCGAAGTCAATTTAGGCCGATGGAGGCTAAAGAGAGCAAAGCGGAAGAGAAGAAGCGAGACAGTGTTGCAAAGTGTGTAATAAGTGAAGAGGGAAGTTATCTACTTAGCAATGGTATCTCATTTGAGGCTCTCACTCACTTAATCGTTCGGCTGGATAATATAACCAAGTGTTTGGTTACTGAGGCTCAAGGTAAAAAATATGTGAGACTATCCAAGATAAATAAATGAGTTGGAATGCTGGACTATGCTGCTGATCTCTACCTCTTCACAGTCTGAAAAGTAATTCTTCAGTAAAAGCTTAGCAAGTACCCGAAGAGTTTTGAGGATGGTGTCATTTTCTTTTTAACCTTTCCAAGACCAAAAACATGAGGGCAAAAGTGTGACGATTAAACCATGTGTTTTCTGCTCCGACATCTATGTCTCACTGACTTCTAGCTTACCACAAACAGTTACATTACTGACCAAAGCAACATACCATTAATAAACTACATTATGTCGTAAGGCTCCAGGTTATGTCAGAAAAGACCTTCAGGACTAACCCCTAACCTTAACCCTAAAGTGTGGGAGTCCTGAATGATACTATATCCGACTTCAGATTGACAAAAGCGGTTCTGTCCTACTCTTTATTGGATTTGAGAAAGTTTATGTAGTACCCCAACCAACGTTACCCGACCGCAGCTCCCACACACAGCTTGAATGTTTGCAAATGCAGAGTAGATAACAGGCCAGTTGTAACAAAGGTAGGCCTATAAGAGACAAATTTAGCAAAGTAAAAAGTAGATTACTAGCTCAAAAAATCACTTGAGTAAAGAGTAAAAGAACATTTTTAAAATTAAATGTAAGTTTTTCTTTTTTACAAATTTTTACTTGTAACAAGTTACTATCATCTATTGAGGACTTTTTGGGTGGAATATCATTAGACTCTTTTTATTTAAGTCTTGCAGAGTTTTGAATTTTGAGTTGAGCTTAATTAGCAAACTAGCTTTGATAAAACATGCTAACGGCAATTTTCATTAATGCAGGCAAAACTGCATTGAAAAGACTGCTTTTCAGTTCCTCCAGGATTTCGCAGGCCTATTTGTGATTATTACGGCCTAAAATGCCTGATTTTGCGGCTGCTTTTCTAAACAAAATTGCGATGAAAGGTGCATGTTTTGGAGGGGGGGGGTTAAACTGCAAAAGTAGATGTGACTTCTTTAAACTTTAGAATTATAGTTGAATCATTAAACAGTCCCTCCAGGATTTTGTGTGCCTAACCCTGACCCTGCATATTCAAACATGCTTACTTTGATTCTTCCAGCGCTTGATTGGGATGCTACAGCCTGTATCTTAGTGACTCGTCTGACGTCCTCCATGCATTTCTGCCAGTGTCCGCATATGTTTTGCTGTGGCAAAGTGTTTATCAATAGATGATTTTCTTTATGTTCGACCACAATACTGCACGGTTTGCCAAACATTTTACCTGCACTTTGGTAAGGAAGATCCAGATACTGTTTTTCCCAGTGCTTTTTTTTTGTCGGCAAATGTGAGACATTGGTATCACACATGTCTGCTGGATCTTATAAACAAGGAAGTGACAAGCTGACGTACGTAACGTAACGTTACAATATTTTGCGGGAAACAGCGATGATAGGTCAAATTTGTGGAGAAGTTGCGGTGATTGGTCAAAATTGCAAGTCGGCCTGAATTCATGGGGATTTGTTGAATTTCTGTTAATAGTTGCGATCGCAAAATCCTGGAGGGACTGGCTTTTGTCTAACTCTGTGTGAAATCGAGGGCACATTGTTTAAAAAATCACAACACATTCAGAGTGATATGTTCTCACTGTTACAATTGTAAACTGCATGTGTCGTGACTCATGCAAGAACAGAAAACAGGCATAGCAACAGGAACCGCAGAGGATGTGGTACAACACATGGTCAGTTCTCATTTCATCACTGTATGTCTTTGTATTTATGTCTGTTTCTGTGTGTGTCTGTGTGCGTGTGTGTGTGTGTCTGTGTTTTTTCATGTGTGTACACCAGATCTACCGTGGGGCACACTGGGATGCTGGCAACCATGCTTGTGTTCAGTGTTTGATCAGGCTTGTGAGACTATACTCATACAGTAGATACTCTTTTTCCCCCTTTTTGTGCACATACACACACATATGCTCACTAATTAGCTCAGCTTGAGTGAGTGAGGATTCATCTACTGTATATATCATTGTTTTTGTATCAAAGAACCAAGGAAATAATAGGAATGTAGGCCTTACTCAAAAATAAATCACTGGACAGACATAAACCACAAAAACAGCCAATATCTCAAACTGTCACCCCGGGGATCCACTAACACGTCCCCAACTACTTTTTTCTTTACTTCATTCTCATCCTGTTCCATCATTATTTTTTTCTGCGCGTCAGCTTGAGCCCATACCTTACATCGCAGCCAATTTCCTGTATTTGAGAGCTGCTGCTGCTTTTCTGCCCCTCCCAGTGGGACAGCGTGTAACACTGCGTCCTCTGCCATGTGAGACACACTGCAGCACAGTGTGATGGAGCATCGCCTCTGTCAAGGACACGCCGGCTCGTCTAGGTATGTGCAGGGTGGACGACTTCGACGCACCAAGCCTAATATAGATTCTAGGTCATGCTGAGGTCAAAGGTCACACCATTCATTCATTCTCTGTAGTCTCTATACTGCGGCCACAGGATTTGATGCTGTGTCCCCATTCAGCACTACATAGTAATAGCATGCAATATAATACATACAAACGATCACAGTTCACTGTTAACATAAAAAATGTTGTTACTGTGAGTCAGTTTCAGTCAAGATGGATGTTGCATTTTCGGCTACTGGGAGCATTAACGTTTGTCACATTAAAGAACTAGGCCAATAGTTTATAAGTCGACTTACAACAACCACGCATGTTGTCATTTTAAAGCCATTTCTCTGGCCCTGGCACAAGAAGATCATTGCACCTACACAGCTCTGATTGGCTCAGCTTCCGATCAGGGAAACGAACGTTAATGAGCACAACACCAAACCTGTTGGAACTGCTGAAAAATCCAATATTATATAGCTGCAGTCCCGGAGGCTGCAGTTTCAGGACCCCTGCAATCCTGGGACCGCAGTTCTAGGACCATAGTTCTTTGCAACAGCTCCCTCTAGTGGAGTGGTGGTGGTAATGCACAACAACACGAAGGAGGTTAACCCTGTCTGCTTGCACAAACAGCTGCCGAAGTACGCAGCTGTAGGGTTATCCGGTCGACATACACATAACTTAGGTTTAGGCACATACCCTGTGATGGTTAGGGTAAGGGTAATTGGCTTCGGGGGCTGTCAAGAGTAACATAGCTAGCTAGCTAACTTGGCGGTATGAAAGTAAACAAGGGTCCTAGAAATGCAGTTCCGGTCCTAGGATTGCGGTCCTGTAACTGCAGCTACATACTACTCGAAAATGTGGACAGTGATTCAGAAGTCTGGTACGAGGCTTCTTTACTGTTTTGTAAAAGAGAAAGCAAAACTTACAGTCAAGCAATGCTATTTTTGTCCCTTGGGAGCTTTTTTGTTAATCTTATGATTCTCTATTTCAATTGTACAATATGTTAAAATCTTTTGAAACAGCACCACAAGCATTTTTGTATGTATTTTGACTTAAATTAGTTTCTTTTTGTTTTGTCAAATTTTCCAGTGTGTACACACTACACTCAAAAACCTGCTAAGAATTTGTAAGTATGGTGGCTTGGTGCTTTAGATACATGCCAAAAAAAGCCAAAAAGGGACTGAATGAGAGAGAATGAGTTATAAATCCAGGGAATTTAGATTTCACTACACAACAACAAAACATACAACTGTGTTGAGGAAGAGTGCAGTGGCTAACATGCATACAGTCAAAAACAAACATGTGGTCAGACAAAAGATGGGCAGACGGAAAGACAGTGAATTAACTAAAAGAGTGAAGGAGAGTTGAAGGAGAGAGGAGACACAAGACAGAGAGACGCCAGGGAGTTGAGTTCAAACTGCCTTTATGTACTGTTTTATAGTCCTTGTTCCTCACTCTCTTTTACTCTTTCTCTCTCTCTCTCTCTCACACACACACACACACACACACACACATGTTTTGTATAGTTTAATTTAGCACAATGGAAATGAATTCATTTCAGTTTCAGGTGAATACACACACACAAACATACTGAACGTACAGGCATCTGCACACACACTGGCACACAAACATACACACACACACAAAACAATTTAACTCCATTCAAATAGATTCAACTCAATTCATATGTGAAGACACGCATGCATGCATACACAGACACACTGCCCTGACCCATATAAAGCAGTGTGTAAGCACTCCATCGGGGACAAAGAGTGGCTGGCTGTACAGACGTATATCGCTTCTCTCTTTGTTTACAGATAGCAGGGGGTTAGGGAAGGACAAGGAAAGGGGAGGCGGAACAATAGTCACAGCAATGAAAGTAACACACACATATGCACGTACACTCATCACGATCCCCAATGCGAGTGCATGTAGGCCCCTAAAAACCTATAGCGCTCCCTTAGAAAGCAACTAATTGGCATCCCACAAAACAAATAAAGACTACAAGATCACTTTACACCCATCTGTCCTCTGACAGCCAGCTCAGAAAGAAAACTGCTCTTAAAACTGAAATTCGAGGCTTTAATTGTCCCAATTCTGCTTTTCCAAGGTTCAAAACGCCCCTGAGCCAAATTATGGTATTCAAATATTAATGGCTGCATTAAATATAAGCCATATATTAATCTCTGGTGGAGAAAAGAGAGAAAACAGAACAGTGAAACTGAATTATATTACCGAGAATATCTTATGTTAAACACTTTGGCAAACAGGATGCTGTATATAACAAATGCAAATGCAGTTAATGCATAGGAAACAGTTAGTAATATCTACCAAATAGAGACATTAGAGCTCGGTTTTTATCCACCTCTGAGCAAATAAGCCATGAAATCCCACAGTTGCTGCCCCAGTTCTTTATTTCAATCGAAATAATGATCACACTGAAGCATGTTACACAATGAAAATGGATTCAAGTACAGCTTAAACATACCATGCCCTCTCTCTCGCTCGCTCTCTCTCTCATTTTTTCTGTCTCTCACTCTATCCTCCCCTTTTTCTTTGTCAGCCTCGCAGCACAGAATCACAATGCTCATTTGCAATCGCCCTTTCATGAGGCACCGTGCGCTGGACTTGTGTGTGTGTGTTTGTGTGTGGGTGGGTTGGGGGGTCGTAACCACCTACTGCCATTTCCATCTCTCTTTTGCTCTCTGGCGATCATCCATCCTTTGCTCTCACGCTCAGCCGCTCTCCCCTTTTATTCTCCTTCCCTCCTCACCTCGGGGGGGGGGGCAAATTGGCTGTAGCATTCCATCGGTGGTCAATCTTTAGCGATGGTCTAGCTGAGTCTGACACTGCCACCTCCCATTATACTCCTAAAAGTAGCTCTTTGCCAACCGATCTCTGCTCTCTTCTCCTATGTTCTTCTTTCTTTTCTTCTCCTCTCCTTCTCTATTCTCCTTTTCTCTCCTCTCCTAGCCTCTTCTTTCTTTTCCTTTCTTTTCTGTTCTTTCCTCACCTTTCCTCTCTTTCCCTTTTCTTTTTTCACCTTCTCATTTTGGTCTTTCCTCTGCTCTTCTAGCCTCTTCTGATCTTTACGTACCTCCACTTTCCCTTTCTCACCTTTCCTCTCCTCTTCTCTTCTCCTCCTACAACCACTACGTGATCATAGGTTTTCCATCCATCCTACCACCAGCATCAAAATGACAGTATTACAATGTACAGTATATCATTTTATGTGGTTAAACACCTTTTTACAAACAAAACAGAGGATTGACTGAGTGTTTAGTTCACTTCACATCCTCCTCTTTTCCTTCTCACAAAATACTTTTTTTTTTATTTAACCGTAGCCTCCTGCACTTGTCTCTAACTTAAGGGAGAATATGCTGAGAACAAAGAAGGAAAGGACAGAGGGAGGATATAAAAGACACACGAACAGAGGAAGAGGTCAAAAGGGGTGTGCGGTGAGGAGATGAGCGAATGAAAGGCATAAAAGAGGGGCTTGGAGTGAACAGGGGATGGAGAGAGGGGTGTGTCGAGTTAGCGGGCGAAAGCTTGAGAAAGAGTGAAAGAGATAGAGAGGGAGCGAGAATAGGAATAATCACCAGTGGGGTTTTTAACGAAGGACCTGTTCAGTAAGCAGAACTAACTTGAGCTGAGTGCCACAGAAACGGACAGATGTCTGCATATAATGACTTTGTGATCACTCGGACCTTCCTACTTGCTCGCCAACCCTGTCTGACATACTTATCGGCTCTGAAGTCGCTGAAAAAGCAACTGTTTATAAAGTCTTTCCCTCCAATTGCCTAGACCTCTCTTTCAGTTTCTGGAGACTGCAGATTGGTCTGATATTTGATTAGAATGACACTGATTCATGATGGGGCTCAGCAAGTGGCAGCGCTACTATCAGATTTTTCCTGGAACCTGGTTGATATGTTTTGACTTTAAATACTTCTGTTGTTTTTGAAGCTTTCAACCACATATTGTGGACTTCCTCAGCAGATTTAGAGCGATGCAACAAAGGTCCTGGGCCGAATTCAAACCAGGAACGTACATGGTCCTCTGGTCTTAACCCCTAAGAAACTTTATGTTGGTAATACCTTTCATTAGCCAATATATGAATGTATTCACTGTATGAACAAACTGAATTTGTGTTACTAAATGAATCATTAAACCAGCACATGTACCAAAAAGACTAGGCATCCTGTGTTGATTGGACTGTATTCTAATATAAAATCAAAACTGAGCAGAATCACAATAAGTGTGACTGATTAACGAAATCTGATCAAAGTGAATGCAGTTGCATCTCAAACCCTCATGCTGGATGGCTAGTACGGAGACGGAAATTGATTTTTGTGTAGGGATCAGATTACGCAGTGCTGGGAAAGCAAACAGGTGGCATGGTGCTTAAACAGCAAACTAAAGCACACAACTAATTTGCAGAATTGAAAATAGTAATCCATCAGAATACGGTCCTGAAGATGGAGTCAAATTATTTGTCTGCTCTCACTTTAATCTGATACATCCATTAACAGTTATGACACGGAGCTTTTAATCAACCTTGACCCACTGTACCTAAAAGAGGTTTCTGAGGGCTTTTCAGTGTTAACATGTGAGACACAGGTTGGCACATGTTGGTACCAATTTGGTACCATGTCAGCTTAAAAGGTCAACAGGGAGAAAGACTCTGAATCTCACTATATAAAGGTGGCTTACCCTAACTCTGTCCACAAGAATTAACCAAAATTTAGTTCAAGTCATCACCTCTCTTGACCTCAGACTCCTGTGCAATATTTGACCTTTGCCATTTCACTTAGAGGAGGAATCAATAAGCATTAGGCGATTTACTAGAAGGGAACATACAGTCAAAATAAAGGTCCCTAGGTAAGGTAGAGGACATGTAATTCTAGGAGTGGACAGTGTAGTGTACAACCCCCACAAGGAGGTAAGTCGATGCTCTGGTGCCCCACACACTGCAGATTAAGGAGAGTATAGTCTGTCCATCCATCCAATCAATCCAATCCAACTGATTGATAACAGTACCCGACTGTGTGTTGCCATGAGAATAAGAGGCTGTGTTTCCCTGGCAACTATTACTCAAAGGCCCCTGCCTCTCTCCTGTCGGCACTCTCTCGATGAGATTCGATGATGCAAGGGCAGCGGCAGCAGTGTTAATAGTTACACCAGTCTGCGGATAAGACAGCACTGGAGTTGTGAGAGACGCACAATGACTCAGATAAGCTTTACAAGCTTATCAAAATGTAAAAATAGGAAAGAAAGAAGCACCTTCTATGTTCTCAGATTAGACTGATTGAGCTTTAGGAAGGGTAGTCTAATACTGATAATTCTGGATTAGATTAAGCTACTACATCTTTTGTTTCTAACCATGAATCATTAGTGCTTATAACTGCTGTTTAGAGACTTTATAGCTGAAATGGTATCACTCCACCATGACCACCATGGGACACTTAAAGCAACGGTAATCATTTATTTAACAATAGTCCTTCTCAGCGCTGCTGAGCTTTTTCAGCTCAATATTTCTGTTTTCTGTCCACCAAAAACACCAAACTGCTGTTTTGTTCATTCTTCCTACTCTCAAGGTGTAATTTGCGGCCGCAGCAATGTATGTATGCAATGTATGCTAACATGTGCATATGTTAGTGTTGTGATGCACAGCTTCTTTCTGTTGTCCTCAAGTGTGCGCACAATCTCTCCTTACAGTATGAATACATATAGAATAATAATATTTTTAGAGTGGGTTATCTGGTGTATCGCTTTAAAGCTAAAACCATACCCTCACCTAAAAGGCTTGTGAAGGCAAACTAGTACATTGGCCTGATTACATAATTGCTCTTATGTTTATTTGCCCTTTTTGATTCCGTGCTTCTTAAAAGCCAAATCAAGACTTTTACATTCCTGCTTTTCTCGACACTGTACTGTGCGTGATGTTGATTTTTATGTTAATTCCTCTTTCTCTCTGTCTATCTGTCTGTCTCTTTGCCAGGTGGTGGGTGCTGATGCTGTAACCACTGTGTGGAGCTGACAAGCCCTGGTTGATGCAGTGAAGTGTTCCAGAGGGATAAACACAAGCGAAGGTAGGAATGAAAAATGAGTGGAAAAAAGCGGAGGAGAAAAAAAGAGAACAAACGCTGAAAAATAAGGACACGGCAAAGAAACGCCATATGGGCTGGACAATTTAGGAATAAGTGATGCGTAGAGAGGACGGATGAGAGCTGGGAGAGAATGGTGGCTGCGTACATCTGCTGAATGGGTTTGATTCACAGGCCACTGAATACCCACCATCCAGTGTGTGACAGAAAGAGAGATCATTGTGGTTAGAGGATGGAGAAAGGGAGTTCGGGTGGTATTCTTGATTAGTTAATAGAGGTTAGACTTGGCAAAGAGGAGCACTGCTGTTTCTGTGCTCAGTAAATCCAAACTGGTGAGGCTCCTGGGCTGTAACAGGAGGAATCTTTCAGTAAGAGCTGAAAGGAAGCTGGGAGGACCTGCTCTGCTGCCTGGCTTCCAGTCTGGACCAGGTTTGCTTTTCAGCCACCATGTGGGAGCCGAGCCGTGTCTTTATTAAGACTCGAGGAGCCCCTCGGTTTGGTTTGTCTTGCTGGACTACAGATGAGAGCTGTGTGCTGTGCAGTTGCATAAGAGAAGCACTTTGCTCCACTTTCACGCTGGCTGACTGCAAACGTTGTGTGTGTTGCGTGTAAGAGAAACTGCAACCAGTGACCACCAAACACTTCCTAATTCACAGAATGCCATGTCTTAATGTTCAAATAATGCGGCTCTGATACATCCCATGGCTTTTATGTAATGTACTTTATGCACCAGTTTAAAAGGGAACGTGTATTGGCGCAGCCCGATCGCCATTCCCATTCTGCCACTTAGATTTGTTTGAACCTAAGGGCCACCAGTGAGTGAATGGCACCATGACAGAGATGGGCTGTGACAAGACAAGGCCAGGGGAGCCGGGAGAGTGCTGTTGAGTGGTGAAATAGAGAAGTGAGGCAGAGAGGAGAGCTGGAAGGGGATATTTTTGAGGAACCCATTCTGACGTCAGAAACGAAAAGAGAGACGGAGTTTTCTCTGCGTATGGACACAGACAGACATCAGGACAACACAGCCAGAGGTAAAAGACAGAAATGTAAATAACTTGAACCGATCTTGCGCTCTTTGTTGATGACAACCTCACCCAGCAGAGCACCCTGCTCTACAAGCAGCTTGAAAAAAAAGAAAAGAAAACAAAGAGCAGCATCTAGCGCACAGACCCAAATAGAAAAAAACCCACAAGCCTTTAAATAGATGGCTGAAAAAGAGAAGTGCGAAGTGGACAGAGATACACGGAGAGAGACAGAGGGAGAAAAAGCGAGAGCAGAAGTTTACATCACTTGCTAACAAAGGCAGAGTGGCAAACATCGCTGAGCCGCGCTAACCTGGGATTTACTCACAGCAGCGATTTCACAAAGACAGGAGGAAGACAGGGAGAAGAAACTGAGGGCTAAAGATAAAGGAAGAGGCAGATCACGCATAAGATAAAAGGGTAAGGAGAGAGAAGTGTTGGTTAGTTTCTTGATTTCCTGCTTTTTTAAGGCTTAGGCCTTCATGAGTTCTAATTTAAAGACTGGATGATGTTGAAGTAGTAAAGATTGATGCATCAGATCACTGTTGTAAGCAACTGACCCAGTGTGTGAGCAAGCTGGATGCTTCTTTTTTTTTTTTCTCCACATCTTCTGCTGAGAGGAGCAGACGATATTACCAGGCCAACAGTATCCTGGCAACCAGCAGCCGAGCGCTGCTCTCAGGGTGGACCACATGCTGCTCCAGACTCGCTGAATGTGTGTGAACGTTTGTGTGTGTGGCTAGCTCTAACACATACACATGCGCGCGCACACAGACACTCTCAGCTATTCACGTCAGAAAGCTTTCATTGCTTTCTATGAGGCTGCGATCTGAATCTCAGCTTGACTTCCCCTTTGCAATCACCTTGTCAGGTGGAAGATATGACTCTGTTATTCATTTATTCATAGCGTCGGTTGAGCGTGTGTCTTGGAGCAGGTGGTCTAAAAGTCAGGAGGAGACAGGGTGCGTTTTACAGGTTTTTGGACTGATGCTTGCAGGTTTCAGCTGTGACGCAGCACATAGCTCTCTTTCTCTTCCTCCCAGTAGATTTTGTGGATAGAGGAAACATATGATGCAGTGAACACTGTACTCATCTGAAAGAGAAATTGCTACTTTGGAGAATGCCAGCAAGCTGTCTCAGCGACTGGACAGTGTGTAACTCCATCCCCGCTCTATCTGTACCTCAGTGCTGCATTGCAACACCCGTTCTTGCTGAGTAACAGCGAAAAGGCCGGACTTTTATTTGCAGTACGGTGGCATCGCATAAACATGCTAATGCTGGCCATAAATCAGTCTTGCAGGGGGGGGAACTCATAGGCCTCTGCTGTGTGCTAACATAGCACAGAAACACAGAGGGTACGGCAGGGGAAATGAAACTTGGCAGCTGCTTACCGTCTGCTACCGAAGTCGCTCAATGGTCGAGAAGAGACTTTCACACTCGCCCAGCTGAGAGTCATTTCTTTTTATTGTGTGTTTTTCATGCGACATACACTTGGGTCCACATGTGGCCTCAGTCCTCTGCTTCTCTGATCTCGTAACATCCAGTTTCCTTAAATTTCCTCTATAAGTAGTCTTAAGTTTGTTAAAATGATTTTATTCCACACTGTCTGACAATATCACCTATATATTCTCTGTATCAGCTCATTCAAGCTTTGTATTGAAGCTGTATGATGTGAGTGAAATATTCAAAACCTGGACATTAAATCAGATAAAAAAAATTTATGGCTGAACTGCTCTATCAAATGGAAATAGTCTGCACGTGCATAATTTCCAATTTCAATGCCCAAATTTAGCCTGACATGTTTGGTGTCTGTAAAAACATAAAAATCTCCACTGCCTGAAAATAATATTCTGTGGGTTTGAACTAGGGGTGGGTGATCTGATACCTTAAATATCAATACTACGGACACTAAACTACTTTTGTTCTGTTTTGAATATAGATACTAGCATCACTAGGATCAATACGAAAAAATCAATCTATCTCATGTTAGATACTCTGGACAGGAATACTCCACTTGCTGTTTGCATATGTGAATTGATCATTTGGTTAGTTCAGAGAATTCACGCACAATCTTTTTGTGACAATATCACAATAATTTACCATTAATAACTGTCCTGTTTTATGAAACATCTTTGTGATTAAGTAATTAGAGAAGAGTAAACGTGTTCAGAAGTAGCCTATTAATGATGCATTCACCTCATAAATTATGACACGTGGCTCTCCCCTATGTACATGATAGACCATAAGCTGTTTTAGATTTATTGACTACTCTGGACTTGGTATTACTTGGTATCAGATCAAAAGTTTTGTGGCATGGCCCAGCCCTATTTTTAACAAGATTTGGCTCCATGGCATCTGTTTACACTGCCTGGCCTGACCAGTTTTGAAGAGCTTGAAACCAGGGACCACTGTCATGCTCCTAAATTCTAAAACATGACAAATGTTGTTTTGTCTGGTGCAGTATGTGAACACACAAGCATGTAGAGCGGAATATCCTGCCCATCTGACCTCTAGTATGATCTGATAAAGCTTGCATCATTGGTTTCATAAAGTGCTGGCATCTGGCCTTTGGGTATGAAGTATAAAGAGCTTGTCATAAAGTATCTATAGACTGGTGTACATGAAGAGCATTAGGAGAAAGTAGCCCATACACAGCAGGCTTTTATTAGGTTACTATAGTAATGTAAATGGATTACAAGCACTGCTCAGCTCTCCTGACTCCCAATGAGTGAGCTAAATGATTCGCTACTGGATTTAGGCCCCCCTCTAATTGAATACAGCATACGCTGTGTATGGGATGCAAACTGTGATCAGTGTCATTTATGACTGGTATGTCTGACTTCGCTCTGGACATATTGCTTAGACAGAAGGATGGAGGAGGCTGGGTGGAAGACAGGGGAATTAGAAAAGTGCAGATGGGTAAAAAAAATAATAAAACAGTCACAACCTGCTGTGTTCTCCATGTGCATGTTGTGCATTTTCATGGCGGCTGCCAGGTTCTGCATACTGTATGCATTTTGTTGTTTCCTCCTGTCCAGGTCGCCAGCCATGGGGAACCTCATTAAGGTCCTTGGCAAGGATTTAGAGAACTGTCCACATTTTTTCCTGGACTTTGAAAGTAAGTGAGCGCCGGGGTGTGTGCACGTGTCTGTGTGCTTGAGATGTGAGAGCACATGTGTGCAGCAGAGGTGTTCAGTGGGAGGTCGCTGGGTGGGGTCAGGGCAGGTGTATTTGGATGTGAGCAGCTGAGTTGTTGATGGTGTGATGGAGTGTTGTTGTGGGTGTGATTTGTCATTATCAGACGCTCTCTAGTCCCACTCTCAGTACCTTTCTGATGCTAAAATCTGTTCTCTCCAATGACGGTATAATATACAGAGGAGGAAACAAGCATCAGTGTGAATCCAAACCAGTTACATTTTCAGAGAAGAGTATATCTATGCTGTTACCTCTTGCTAAACAACACTACGGTTCTCAAATACATTTCCAAGAGGAAAGGAAACAGGTTTTTATTTATATTCTTATATTCTTACTACATGTAAGGCTGTACTTTTATACAAAGTATTTACAAATCTACATTATTCAAGAAAACCACGGAAAATGACTCAAATTGGAAAATGAAATAAATTTAAACCAAAAAAGACCATAAGTAAAACCTGCAATAAAACTATACATAGAATATGTATATAATGCCACTCCATTTGATTACAATATTCTCCACTTTTATGTCACGGAAACCCATGGCTCTTTTGCTGCTCCAGCTTTTAGTCACACTTCTGACACAGAGCTCTCATTACAGGGTTAACATCTGCCCACAAGTGGGGTTATTCTAATCAGATGGTGCATTCACATTTTTATTCAATGTCAATTAAAATTTTCTCTCATAAGATTTTGCTCAGTTCCTACTGAAACAAGATCTTTGCCAGAAAATGAGGAACAAATTCTTATATTTATGTTTTTACATTTAATTCTGCAAAGAAAAATTTGATTTCTGATTTTCTCTCTGCCATGTCCCATTTACACACAGTCTCTGTAACATTTGACCTTTAAACCTCAGGTTTGCCATCATTTTTTTTAGCTATAAATGATACCATAGGAGTGGGATTAAAGAAGCTCCATGTCTATGTCGCCTGCTTCACCCAGGACATACTTCCACCACGCCATTCCAACAACCGCCTCTCATGTGGTCCCCCACCCCGACAACGTCACCTCTCACGCACCACACACACATACAACTCACACACACATACACACACGCACGCACAACCCCGACACCCATCCCCTCATCACCCACAGACTTCTCCCCTCTCTCTGTTCCAGGGGGCTCATGGGAAACCTCCTGAAAGTGCTGGCTTGCGCCGAACTTGAGCATGGCCCAATAGTTTTCCTTGACTTTGAACGTGAGACCATCCGCTTCTTCTTTTTTTGAGTTATCCCTTTCTCTTTGTTGCCTTTGCTTTGTTTTCCTCATTCCATCGATCTTAGCTGACCATTGTGTCATCTTTACGTCCTTATTTACTCCTTTCTCCCTCCTCAGCTCCTCTCCTCCTCACCCTCTTCTGTATCTTTTGAGTTGTGCTCGAGGGACTGGCATTTGAAAGTAATTTGGCTTCTTTCTAAAGGGGTCTTATTCACACGCGCCACATCTTATTAGACACAGACAGATGAACAATGGCATGGTGTAGCAAAATGACAACAACAATGCTTTGATCTCAGCTCCTAAGCTACAAAAACCGAGGAGAAATCAACAGTGAATGCCAGTCCTGTGTGGGTTTCTCTTCCTCGGGGATGATGATGGCTAACAAAAAGTCTATCATCATCCTTCCACCTACTCATCTCCTCATCCCCTATTATGTGATCTATTGCATGTCTGACCTATCTGTGTGTGTGTGTGTGTGCGCAAAACAATTTGTGTGTAAGAGAGTGAGAGGGATAAAGAAAATCTGAAAGAAAAAGAGAAAGATTTTGAAAGAGGTTGGCAATTAAAACCACCTCTATTCCCCCTTTTCTTGTTTTCCCTGTCAGTGAATTCTAAGCTTTGCAGTGTGAAAATGTCCATCTTAACAAGTTATTTACTATTTAGTCATTTTAGTGCTCAGTTTTAAAATCTCATTTTGCCATCTTGTTAGCATATTTAACATTTGACAATTAGCACTAAACACAACGGCATGCTGCTAGCATCCATAGCTAAAAACACAAACCAAAATGTTCAAAATGTTCCCTTGAAATTTAAGTGATTTTCATTTTTCTCCCTTCTTTCAAAAACACACTCTTTCATCAAACATTTCCTACTGAAGATTTTAAGACTGGTTATGATTATGAGACTAAATTAACTGTTAAGATGGAGATGTTTTGCGGTGTATCCCAACATATCCTGCCCCTCCTCAACTACTTTCCCCCTTTAACAGCTGGCTTCCTCCTCCTCCTCCTTTAACATACAGTCAGGTATGTTACAGTTGGAGAGGGAGAGCTCACTGCTGGCAGGAGACGTCAGCTGTCAAATAGACTGAATTTACCCTTAATTTATTATGCCTATGATTCACTTTACTTCAAAAGCAAGTGGAATGAGTCAGACTCAGGCATGGCAGCTTTAGACATGTCCCCCCACCCCAGTGCCATCTGTGAGCTCTCCTTCTCAACCCAGAGACACAGTCACCTCTGTCACACAGCTCAAAGTTTGGTTTAAACTCTTTACTGAGCTCTCATGAAGCGATTTATGGCTGAATGCTAATTGCCCTACCATGTTAAAGCCTTTTGTGGGATCAGGAGCAAATCTGAAACAATTACAAAAAATCGCATTTAAACTCACACACATGAAAAACATGATGCTTGGAAGTTCATCCTCATGCTAAATTAAATCAACCCGTATTTGCTTAAAGTAATACTTTGGGAAGTGTGCTTAAGTGAAGAAAAAACATTTGCACAGGGACAGGCTAGCTGTTTCCCCCCTGCTTCCAGTCGTTATGCTAAGCTAACTGTCTCCTGGATCCAGGTTCATAATTTAGCATACAAATATTGAGACTGGTATTGATCTTCTCATCTAACTCCGCAATGAAAGTGAACTATTCCTTTAATGCTATGAGCATATGCTATGCTCATTTGATTATCAGTGTACCTCAAAATATGTTGTTGTTTACCACAGTAATGCAGAAGCACATTAGTTAGATGTCATCACTGAAATAGCGACGCTTGCTGTGCCTAATACGGCAGCCAGTGTGCACGTAGCACGATTCTGTTTCTCTCCAGGGAGGCGATGCCTCAGGATGCAAAAACTACTTGAACACTCCCACTCTCACTTTATACCTGAGTCACACAACGAGACAGATCGCTCCAAGTAAAGGAAACTAAACACAATGATGATTCAAGGGGACACATCCTAAATTGTGTCCCTCGAACACTTAATCCCTCCTGTATGCATGCAGCACGCCACATGGGCAAACAAAGCAGAACTGTGACTGGGAGGTGCCCTGCGGCAAAAACACTGAGTTTACAGTATATGTGCTGCTCAGTGTGTATGTGTGAAACAGAGAAAGAGAAAGAGTGAGCATGCCCAGAGGTAGTCCTCCCTGCTGCTTGTTTGTTTTAACATTCCTCACAATTAAACCTCAAGGGCAAAAAAAGAATGTGTCTACCCATTCACAGACATGGAGGAGGAAATAGAAAGTGAGAAAAAGATGGATAAGACCATTACATCTTTCTGATGGGACATTTACACCTATTCAGGCCTGTATAAATTTCAGCTGAATGAGCAGTTGAGACAGGAGTCAGACACATTGTCCAAGTGGTGCAATCCAGTAAATTTTATGGCACTTGAAAACCATCAAAATGTTTAACCATTTAACCATTTAACCATCCTCATTCAAATAGTTCCCTGAAGTGAAACTGACTTGTCATTTTCTGGTCCTTATTGGGTGACCACAGACTGTAATCAGACCTCACTGTGAGACAGAGCATGGCTTGCAGCTCTCTTGGTATACTTCTGTGGTGGGTAAATCGGATCATTTATTTGCTGGCCAGATTTTGACCTTAGATGTATATGGCTGCAATGTCAACTAACACGATGAAATGCTGTCATTTTCTCTTTTCGGGACACTTTGCTTTTATTGCAGTCATGTAGTGAGTAATTACTTATCTCAGAATTATATCTGGCCTTTTAGGATATAATTTTTCCAGCTCTTCCTTCATCACTAACCTCTTTCTCTCCTTAAATCCTCTCTCCTTTGCCCTCCCATTTTCTTCACTTGCCTCCCTCCGGTCCACCTCTCCTTCCCCCTTTTCTGCTGCAACCCCTCAATATTTTCATCACCACCCGTACCTTACATCACACTTTCACTTCCCACTCCTGCTCTCTTTCTCCCTCTCTTCCTCTTTTCCTCCGTCCCTCTTTACTTTCCGTCCTTCCTCCCCTCCCAGATGCCCAGCCCACAGAGGCAGAGACAGCCGTGTGGAACCAGGTCAGCGCTGTGCTGGAGGAGGCTCATGGGATCCTAGCCGAGCTGCAGTCTTATAATGGCGCGGGCCAAGAGATACGAGAAGTGAGCACGAAGCAGTCAATAAGTGCTGAACGTCAATAAACAGTCGAGCCACATCACAGTGTGGAGAAAATAACACTCATGTGTGATTCACATGGCCTGCCTGGGTGAAGTTCTGACATGTAGTGTACCATGCAGTGTGCACTGAATGTAGGCAGAGACAGAAATGTGTGAAAGTATTTTTTCAAACAAACATTTCATGCAATATGTTGTTTTTGGTGGCAATGTTATGGTAGAGGCATAAATATTGTCCGCTAGAAAGCTGGCACGCTGGTCTTGATGTACACCAGCTTTAGTGTGTTCAGGTTCAGCTTTACTCAGCGATACATTACTGCAAACCAGTTCCCTCTGCAGCATGAACGATTGCTGCTGATTAGCTCAGCTGTAAGCGTTGCTCTACTTTTTAATAAAATAGTGCTGAATCGTTTCCTAACCTTCCTAATAGACACTTTCACTAAACTACATTTCACCAACCTTTTCTTTTAACGTATGCATCAGCAGAGGAGTTCCGAAGTCAGTGTTGAACCTTAGCTGCTGTAGGATGTGACATGAATCTTTTATGTTACTTAATCCCACCAGGAAGAAAAAATAATTAACATGGGCACGTTTATCTTGAATAAATCCAATATACACTTAAGAATCCTGCTGCTGTAAATAGTCCCTAGCAAATGTGTATTAATCCATGGCTGAAAATAGTCCCCGACAAATGCACTGTTGACTCCTGTTTGAGTAACATTTGCTAAAACTGCAGGGCCCAGCTGTTTTAGGAGCTGTTTTTGGAAAAAATTAAATAAAACTATGGATGTGCGACCCACTTTCTAAAATGTACATCTTCAATATGAACAGATGGGCTTGGGGCAGAGTACCACAGAAGCAGTAGAAAGTTGGTAATATTTACAGATGATCAAATGTATTGATGAGTTTAGTCTATTTGTGGGCTTTGTTGATAATAAGAAAAAGAATTATGTTCCTACTTTGTTGAACATTCCTGTTGGATAGTTTGGTTAACTATGTATATATAATTATTTATTACAATAGCGAAATAATATAGTGGTATATCATTAGGTGGATATTATATGACATGTCAGTAAAACTAAATTAGGTTTGGCTGGTAAATTATATTTGATAGTCTTTTCATAAACTTCACTTTGCTGAACTGAAATCACTATAGTATGGAAGTACTTTCAAAGTTGAAAGTGAAAATGTTTTATTAAAGTGAAACATTGCTTTAAGGAAGAGATGGGGAGGTTTAATCATTTCTGGAAAGTAACATCTGTGCTCCTGCCTGTGTTCCTCGCCTGCAGGCCATCCAGAACCCAGGTGACCTAGCTCTTCAGGAGAAGGCCTGGAACGCAGTCTGCCCCCTGGTGGCTAAACTGAAGAGGTTCTACGAGTTTTCCCTCAGACTGGGTGAGCATGGCTATTACATACAGCCTACAGAGTAATTTCAGGTGATGTAACACTCTCTGGCAGCCATATTGGAGGTCCAAAAGGGGGCTAGCTAACCTAAATCTAAATTTAGAAAGAGTATTTGCTTTATAGTCAGCCAGTCAGTTATCAAAGAAGCAAGGCCTTGACTACTCCAACCAAGAGGTGCAATTCTCCACCTCTGTAGGTGAATGTGTGGTATGGGTGGTATAGAGTCAGAGGACAGGGGGAAGACTGCACGAAATGTAACAGCAGTAGAAGATGAGGTGAATGGTGCACACAGAAAGAGAAGCATCACTCACATTCATGTCTCTTTGCTTCTTGCATTCTGACAAAGCTATTACGTCTTTCTTTGGTCTCAGCATTCGTTGTGCATAAACGCGTACAGGACTGCCGATACGTTCAACACTGGTCTCACACAATACTAGTGCATGGTAACACTGGCTGCTGCATTGTCTTTCTGACAGCCACAGTTACAGGATGTGAGACATGTGACATGTATCGTAGGTGACAGACAGTTAACGTTCCATTCATTGTGACCTTGACAAGTACAGTAAAAGGACAGATATTTGAACCACAGCACACTGAACACATTAAATATGCAGATTCATTTTGAGGTGATGAACAGCTCCACTCCATGTTACCATGTACCACCATCGTGATTTCACATTTGCAATTACAGTCCAGCAGCATTCCTTAACACACACACACACACACACACACACACACACACACACACACACACACACACACACACACACACACTATGATGTCCTCTCAGCCATCTCTGCAGAATCCTGACCTAGCAGCCAGGCAGCCGTTGCTACGGAAACAGTGGTACATGGTCGTCCAGCACAGAGAGAGACTGGGGGAGAGGAGAGAGAGAGAAGTATGAGCAGAGGAATAGAGTTTGGCTGCCGCCTCTGCTCTGCCTTCCAATAATATTTCAATCTCATGGACACTGTGTTCCCAGCTTACCATAGAAACAGGGCCATCTAATAATTAATGATGTAATTATTATGTATCAGCAATAATGTACTTATGAGATACAGTGTCTTGCAGACATCCCCTTACTGCCCTCCTTAAGAGAAAAAGGGATCAAATCTTAATCTTAACAAAGAGAGAACAAACAAGAAGATCCCTCCTGTTTTGCCCCTAGCACCATTTTTGTTGAGTTATGTATTTGATCAAAGGGAGCAATAAGAGGTTGAGAGGTCCCATGTAATATAAACAAACAGCTGCAGTGCCTCTATCCAATATGTCAGTATAGACCCTCAGGAATCAGTGCTCAGGATAGGGACCATGTGGTCTGTGCAAACAGCAGGAGGCCGAGTGGGTTTCTGCCCAGGCCCTTTAGATGAAACACTTCAGTGCTGTATTTATAGAAGGCCCTTATGCATTTTTAATGCAGAGGAAGGGATGGGGCCTCTGGAGAGTTTGCTTTACTTTGCATTACTACCCCATAAAGCCTCTGAGGTCCAGCTCTGGTGTCTGATTTGTTAGAGGCAGCAAAGTAATGAAAAGGTTTAGGTTCACTGGCATACGTGACAGAATGGATATCTGTATGGTCGCTGATATGGTGTCCACAAGGCCGCTCAAGGCTATATGATCAGCCGCAGTGTTATCTCTATGGAGTACCACTTACAGTATATATTCATTTAGTTTGTCTCGTAGAGTGAAATTTACTGTTAATGCCTGTGGTCATGGAGGGCAAAAAGAGAGCTGCTGAACTGCTGAACCTTAGAAAATGTCAAAATTACTCTCTGGGCCCAGCCCAGTGTATCACTAAAAGACTTCTACAGCAATGCTTGTGGATCTGTGGCGCTGCATATTGCACTAAATGTGAGACAGAGAAAGAGAAAGGGAAAGAAAGGGAGAACGATTGTGAAAGACGTTGATGAATGAAACCACCTATATTCCAACGGTTCTCATTTCCCCAGTCTGTGAATTCTGCACTGGGAAAATGTCCATCTTGACAAGTCATTTCATTGTGCTTTTTTTTTTTTTTGCAGTAAGTTGAACATTTGAAAACTGAGAGCCTCCTGCCATGCCAGTGGCTCTGTGAAGTCGTACCTAAATGCCCTGTTACCTTGCTAACATGCTTACAATGACAAATCAAGCATGTTAAGCAGGTATAATGTTAACCATGTTCACCATCTTACTTTTGGGTATTAGCATACTAGCACTTGCCTATTAGTAGATGCGTGCGTAGCATAGGTGCCAGGTTTTAACGAGGAAGAAGAATGTGTGGACTTAAAGAGACAACAGCTCTGGTTTTACTAACTGTCCATCGTGAATCTGACAATTATAGGAGTGCAATGCTAAATCTGTGGAGTACTCTTTAAGGTATCACCAAAGTCTTAGGAGTAATCCTGAAGTGAATATGGATGTCTGTAAACCGTGAAGTATTTCAGTCTGAACCGAAGTGGTAGACCGACCGATCGACAGACCAACATTGGCATCCTAGAGCCATGTTGCTAGCACATTTAGAGTTTAACAGACATGTTCCAAAGTCTGATGGCTCTACTGGTAGATGTCTGGCCACATTAAATGTTAAATCCCAAAGGTTTATTATACTGCCTGAGGCCAGACTCCATGGTACTTGAAAAGTGCTGGGTCCATTTCTAAAAGCAGGTATCCAGTGATGTCCAGTGAGGATGTGACAGAACTGGATTAAAGTGATATCATCTAGTTTAAATCCTGCTGCTGCTGCATTTTGTTATTTAAATATGGTGACATGAAAGAGACGTCAGATCTGGGGCAGATTAGTGAGAATTACTGCAGTCTGAACATGAGGCGATAAAAGCCTGTACAGCAGCAGCAGCAGCAGCAGCAGTATGACATGCAGACACATTTCTGACGCCCAGATATGTTTGCAGAGAACGCCTTGCGCAGCCTGCTGGAGGCGCTGACCAGCCCGCCGTACGCTCCCATGCAGCACCTGGAGAGAGAGCAGGCCCTGGCCAAACAGTTTGCTGAGATCCTTCATTTTACACTCAGCTTTGATGAACTAAAGGTGAAGGGAATCATGTTTTGTCTCCTTATAAGGCCTATGTTTTACTGTACTGAAAAATCAATGTCTTCCTCGAATTGCCTTTTGATAACGTAAATCACCTCTTCTCTGACCACACAGATGACAAACCCAGCCATTCAGAATGACTTTAGCTACTACAGGAGGACTATAAGCAGGAACAGGCTGAACAACCAGCAGGTGAGGCCTTGGCTGTTTACGTTGCATGCATGATCAAATGTTCAGCTTAAGCAGCATGGCTTCACTTTTCTCTTTAATCATTAATGACTGAAGTGCAGGTGTTCCTTTCCTCCTAACAACACAAGCAGTATTTGATTTGGTTTTTGAGTTACACAAGTTAGTGTCAGGACTTGCTTCATCATCCCTGGATGACATGATTATTGGACTGGGTGCAGTCGATGATGAATGCTTTTTAAAGATATGATATCCCTTTTGTATTGGCACACAGCTGGAAGCGGAGAACGAGGTTAACAATGAGATGGCTAATCGGATGTCCCTGTTCTATGCTGAAGCAACACCAATGCTGAAGACTCTGAGCAACGCCACCACCAAGTTTGTTTCAGAGGTAGAGCATATTTTAGTGTGGTCACTTTCAGTACTGAGCAGGAGTCCAGATTTAATTCTCATAGCTTCAGTCATTGAAAGCAAGCATCAAGCAAAAGTCACAAGGAATTGATTAAGAAGGGATCCTAAAAATAAATCAAGGGAGCGTTCTAGGTGGTTTTCCTGCACAGGTGATAGCTTGGAGACCTAAAGCCGGTGGGGGAGAAGTAAAAGTAGCAATACCACAATGAAGAGTAATCCATTACAAGTAATTAGGTAAAAGTTAGTATTATCAGCTAAATGTACTCCGTGCAGAGAACTGGTACCTGTTAGGTACATAATTATATATTATATTTTTGGAGTATTACTGATGCATTAATGTGTAAGTAAGATTTTTATTGTTTTAGCTTGTAGTTTTGGTGGAGCTACTTCTATCTATTTCAGATTATTGGGTAGATTAATATATAACAATGCATCGGATAAATTCAGACTATGGGTTGAATCTCTGACCAGACTGTCAGTGGTTGAGTTGCATTGTGAGCAATGTATACAGGCCATTTCTGAAACAAGGCAAAGACACACTGTTACTAAATCAAACATTAATCAGGGACTGACAAATATCTACATGACTCTACAGATACACTCTTGTCTATCTTTAGTCAGTGTCAAGACGTCCTGCGCTAAATGAGCAGAGAGTTCAGAGTCTGTTTTTAAAAAGCTACAGAGCACAGAATGCACTAGTGAAGTACCAAAGCTGTTTTACCCTCCTTATACTTTTCCTAAACTCTGCAGATTTTTCTGTACTGATTTGTCTTTTTTAACCCCCACCCTTCAGAATAAGACCTTGCCCATCGAGGACACCACAGACTGTCTGAGCACCATGGCCTGTGTGTGCCGTGTCATGCTGGAGACTCCGTAAGTACTTTTCACACTTTCCTTTCTCTCTACCATCCCTTCCTCAATCCATCTCCTTCGTTCTCCCCCAAAGGTCAGAGGCCTAGATTTTAATTAAGAAGTCCATTCAAAGTGAACACAAAAAAGGCCTTTTCATGTTTGAGCCACTAATTCAAGAGACTAAATGACATCATTCATAGAGTCCTTCATGCTAAATTTTTTAAATCTTTAAATATCTTTATGTGACTAAAAAGTGATCAGCAACTTTTCATGGCAATCATCCGCAGCAATATCATCCTGTCATTGTGTGGTCCCCTTGACTCTGTGTCTCATCCTCTTCTCTGGTCGTATTTAAAAATGTTCTTGTATGTTAAACTCCTTTCCTCCATAACTGTCTCCGTCCCAGGGAGTACCGCTGTCGGTTCACCAACACAGACACCATGCTGTTCTGCATGAGGGTGATGGTGGGAGTCATCATTCTCTATGACCACGTTCACCCTGTCGGAGCTTTTGCCAAGACCTCCAAAATCGATGTGAGTGAACACAAATGATCAGCGTTTAAAACATATGATTTCTGCCACACTGTGAAAAACTCCCTTTAAAAATGTATAGTGGATTCGAATTCAAAACCGTACAGCATTTCCAGCCCAAACTGACTCAGGTAAACTTCTGTACCTGATGATGTAGCTTTTGTAATGAAATAAAGGAAACATTTTAAAGGGAGGGTTGCAAGTCCTTGGGAGGCAGGGTACACACAATTACACACACACACACACACAACCTTGTAGTAGACCAAGCTATCCGTTTTAAATCAGGTTTATATTTTCATTAAAAGACTGGATATTGGCCAGTCATGTCATACAACTCTAATGCACAGGAGGTGCGTCCAAGTTGATGTAATACCTGAGGGATCAATACATTGTTTTTTTTTTATGGGCTATAATAAAGCTTGAATTAGTTATAAACTGACATTGTGACTAGGTTCCACACAAATATGCATGATTCAACTGATTTCTTTCTGAGACTGCATCACCACAGTGCGGTGCGAGATGATTCAACTTTACAGTCAATAAAACGTGCAGTAAAAGCTGCCTCGTTCTGCCTGTAGAAGCTACTCACTCACCAAAATGATGTTGGACAACTGTTTTCTGTCTGTAAATGCTGTTTCAGATACTTGTCTAAGATTTGACGGGGAAGAAAGTGAACCCCCAATTTTTTATCAAATATTTGCTGGGATAACAAAACTCAAAGACAGCCTGTTAACAATCAGCATGAAAAGGCAATCCTGAGAATCAACCTAAAACCAACTATATCACTATAAGCCTTCATATTAATCTAAAGGTCTAACCCAGTGGGCTTTTTCTTGTGAAAAACTGAATATGTTCACCTATTCAAGCTGTGAAAATACTTTAAATCAAACCATCTGAGGAGCAAACATTCCCACTGCTCACATCTCATGACCTGTAACAAGCCAAGACGACTAGGAACCACCGGTCTATCCTTATAAAGATACGTGTTTGCTCATGTATGATACATAGTCAACGTTATACAGGTAGATGAGGTCACTTACCTCTATAAATGTGTGTATTTGAGTCGGTGTGCGGCAGCAGCAGGAGACGAGGTGGATCTGAGGCTGCTGACCTTTCTCTGACGCCATGTGTTGTCTTTGTGCCACACAGATGAAGGGCTGCATCAAGGTACTGAAAGAGCAACCGTCCAACAGTGTGGAGGGACTTCTGAACGCACTGAGGTGTGTATGAACGTGTGTGACAGTTGAAGAGATATTGAGAGACACAATGCATACAAATTTCAGATTTTGACATATCTCTCCTCTTCTTGTCGCCTTCCCCTTCAGGTACACGACACGGCATCTAAATGATGACAGCACCTCCAAACAAATCAGGGCCCTGCTGCAATGAGAAAGAGGAGAGTGGTGGAGAGAGAGGGAGGAAAGAAGGAGTGCACTTGAAGGAGGAGAAAAGCGAAGAGGAAACAAATGCCAGTGGCTGATAAACCTGTTTGTTTACAACGAACAAAGAAAATCATCTCCAGGTTAAGTGAAACCTGATGATAACAAGAAGAGGAAAATAATTATATATATTGTCAGCTGTCCATCATTCTGTCTCTCATTTTGTAAAGTAAGGAAAGAGAAAAGCCAGAAAAGAAAATATAGATATATATTAAAACAAGTGAAACACAAGCAGCAGATGAAAATACGTAGGATTAAAGAGAAGCTATATTGCAAAATTTAAGGTCAGAACGAAGCAAACTGAAAATGTACAAAAAAAAAGGGTTCATGTTCCAGCAGTAGTCTGACATGTATTTTTGCACACACTTTGAAAACAACGCCATCTCCTGTCCAATGAAATCTGATCGCCTTTTGCTCTCCTCACACACTCAGTTTAACTAGAGGGTTTTGTAAGCTCTCGAGGTTGCAGATATAGCGGTGTGGCTGTCCTCCTTCAGCTGCACTGATCTCCACCTACAGGTGATTTATGAGGCAATGTGATGGATACACTCCGGAGATTTGCTTCTACCTGTTTTGTTTCTTTTCTGTGTCGGTGCAGCTGAAGGAGAGGCGGCAAGGACTTGAGGAGGTCTTTTTAGGATGCCTCCATTTTTGCCCAGATTTCTTCCTCGTTGCCCATCACCCTCACGCCTGTTCCCCCCAACCATCCACCCATTCACCGGATATGTGTTTTTATTTCCCTGGCACAAAAAAAAATTCATCCATGTTGTGTGTGCCCTTACGCTGTATGTGTTCCTGCACAAAACATCTCGTGATGTTGTCTGGCTTTACTTGAACAATGTTGTACACTCTTTCTCTCTCTCTCTCTCCATGGTGCTAATGTGGTTTAGATATCACAGTACTAGCTTGTTAGATATCATTTTAAAATATGATATCCCCCTCGCCCCCTTTTTTTTGCTCTAACGTGTTAAACAGCAGATCCGCTATCAAATATTCTGTGATTTCACATTGGTGCACAAACAGGGGACGAATCAGATTTTACATGACCTGTAAGAAACCACAGCACACTTATTTCTTCACCCAGTGCCAAAGCTGATTGGTATTTGCTTTTATTACATCATCAAGCCAGGCTCGAGGAGGGGGTGGGGGTGGTCTATTCTTGTAAAACATCACTGATCATCATTTTCAAGTCCATACGGGGATGAGAAACTGCCAAGACAACGTACAATGACACAAACAGGTCAGACAGCGGTCAAAATTTACACACATGAGATCTGAGTGTTCCAGTGTAAATATGTGAGGCTTTTCTCAACCGGCATCAACATGGTCAGCTTGGGCCCTCGAGGGAAAACACAACAAACTCTGACATCTGCATACAACTAGAGTTCTTTCTTTTAGTACGAGGTCGTACGAAGTAATTAAATATGTGGGAAATAAAAATGAAAATAAAAAAGATTCAAAAGGAGATTAAAAAGAAGTGCTGTACTTTGGATGTCTATAGCCCTTAGTCTAATTTAATTTGATCTTATAATATATTTTCTATACAGGGGTATGTGCACAAGCATATTCCGTATAAATATATAGATGGCATGTTGTAAAAGTTCTGACAGAAATGTGTAAATAAGGTGTTTTTATTCATTTTTAATTGTTCAGTGATGCTGAAATTGGGTATGTGTTGTCTCTCAGAATTACCACGCGTTTGGCTTGGACCATCGGACTTGCCGTAGTCATAGGTTTCAGAAATTCAGCTTCATTATGGCGAATGAATCAGAGGGAGGGGAGGGATGCTAAGGGGGTGGGGGTGGGGCTGTCCATTTGCTTGTTATTTTGTACATTTTGTGCAACAATAAACTTGTCATTTATTACATTCAACCACTGATGTTCTGTGTCTGTAGAGCTTCAGAGCTCCATCAATGACATTAGTTGTTGCAGTAACTGATACAGATATATGTGGTACTGAACTGGAACAGATTTCATTTATGTTTACCATCAAATTAGCTATAAGCACCCACAGTGATATGCAACACCTTGTTTCACTGACGATGTTTCACTCAGGAGTAGTGCTGCTAGTTGCTGCAGTTAGTTTCCGCTGCCTTGCTAATGGCCATGATCGTAATATGATATAACTATGTTTAATCAAATATAGTACTTAAAACAATAATCAGGTGTCCCTTTGAATACTGAAACAGATTTTTCATACTGTATTTGACATTTCTCTTGTTCATACTGGCCACCAAGAGATTCCTCCCTAATGCACTTCCAGTGTTGTGAATCTACAATCCTCATCTTCTGCAGAAACATATTCAAAAGTGTATCTGAAGCTACTTCAGAAGTCTGACTTCATCAAGTGGACATCTTCAAAGTTACTTTTTTTTGTATTCCTTGTTTTTGTTACTGTCTGTTTGAAAAATATAAAGGGAAATATAATAATAAAAATAATTATAATAATACACTTCATTATGCAGTTTTTAAAACTAAAGTTACTAAGCGCTTTAACATGACTGAACCAGCATTAGAATATTTCAGGATTGAGGCAAATAAAATCAAGCAATTAAAACAATATAGTAATAAAATGAAATAAAACAGCATTAAACCCTAAACAATAAAGATAAATACTAATAATTAAACAAATAAGATATGTCGGCAATGATAAAATCAATAAATAGCTTTTTTGAGTGGTTTTAAAGATGTCACTGATTCACCATGCCTCAGATCCTTGGGCAGGGAGTTCCAGAGCTGAGTAGAGAGGTCCTGACTGCAAAAGCCTGGCCACCTTTAGTGTAGAGCCCGGACTCAGGAACAGATGTTTCTGTAAAATAGGGACGGACTTTGGGGGACCAAAGTGAATTATTTCCAGGGACGTCAGGCACTTTTTACTGACAAACGGGATAAAATATGATTCAAATTCGCTGCTTTTTAATGGGACATAAATCTGTGTGCCATCTGCATAGCAATGATACAGGATATTGTGTTTATTTATGATCTGTCCAAGTGGTAGCATGCAGACTTAGTCAAAAAGCCATCACTCGCCTCCAACTTGTTCAAAATACAGCTGCTACGCTTTTAATCAACTCCAAAAGACGAGACCATGTGACTCCCATCCCTTTCCTCTCTCCACTGGGTGCCTGGAGGGTTTAGAATTGAGTTTTGAAGATGTTATTGCTGACTTCTAAAGCTCTGCAGAGTGTGGGCCCCAACCGAGCCTCAACGTAACCTGAGATCAGCAGCTGGGACCCTCCTGTTGGTTACTACAGTAAGTACCACCTAGTCACAAAAGGTGATCGGGCCCCGCATTTATGGAACTCCCTACCTGATCTCAGTTTAGCAACTTCAGGGTCCTCTTTTAAAGCTCATCTAAAAACACAAGTTTATGTAAAAGCCTTCTTATAGTGAATATTCTATTTATTTAGTTTTACAGTCATATATTATTTATTGTATCTTACTGAATCTTATTGTTTTCTACCAGTTTTTGGCTTTTTACCAGTCCTTCTTCTATTCCCCTAAGTAAATGCACTGTGTAACCTTGTTTATAAAGCACTTGTTTTGAAAGGTGCTGTATAAATAAAAGTTAAAATCATCATGTTTCTAGAAAACAAAAAAATAGTAGATGTACACTTGATTTGACTAACTCAGACTGATGAAACCTCATAAAACATTCAGATAACTTACATTTGTGCAGAGAAAATCAACATTATTTTTGTCCCCCAGCACTTCCATTAGAATCACATTAGGAAAGGATCTCATCAGGAGGCACACGCTGATGTTGAAAATGTTGTTAAATCCATGCTAAATTAAAAAGAAGTGGGGAGAAGACAGCAGCGGGTACTTTTTCGTTCAGGACGAATGATTAAAGCTAAACCTGTCTCTAAACCTGTTTCATTGTATATATGTTCACCTGATTATTATTTTAAGACAGACCAGGAAAACGGTGAACCTGTCCTTAATGTATTTATTATGAGTAAAAATGACAGAAAACCATAAGGTTGTGAAGTTTTCTAAATGAGGGCTATAGTGTTAGCCTAGTCTTAGTGAGTGTTACAGTGCAAAAAAGCATTCCCCAATCTAAAGGTAGAGATCCCCAAGTGGTCTCAACATGGATGTAATATGTTTAATGAGGTAGCAACCAAATAAACAAACAAAAACTAAGTTCCACTAAACAAAATGATGTGTATTTTACTAACTTTTCTGATCTTTGATTTTATTTCTCCCGTTTTTTTTAAAACATGGCATGGTGTAAAATAGTAAATAGTTACATTTACCTCTGAAGTGAGGAAATAAGGAAAGCACCATTTGATTGTCTGTGAAGATTCTCAGCCGTAGTTATCCAAGGAAGGTTAAAATCAAGGGCAAATGGACTTGATTTGATTGAAAGTGCTCATAGACATGCAACCTGTGATTCAAGGGTCACGTGCACAAGAAAGGTCCGGTTGGAGGAGATGATCGTTCAAAAACCAAAATATAAAAAAGGCGCTGTACTAAAGTGTAGTTTTTAACATGATTTGAGGTTTCCATCCTGCCTGAAATATGGACCTCATGAAATATCATCATATAATAGGCTTCAGACAGAGCTGTTAGTGGCACCTGTCTTTATCACAATGATGGTATTTATCTTAGTTAGTCTCACAACCTCCCGCTGCCCAGCGTGTTCTCGTCTCATGATGTACTTCAGTCGTGTTGCTTATCCTACCACAAGGTGGCAGCAAAAGATCAATTTCTGAAAGACTGCATAAGCAACCACTTAAGATAAACATGGATAAATACTCTGCTCTATTGTGATCAAAAGATGAGAGGTCTACTCCACCCCAGCAAAGAAGACCTTTTGGTACCAAAATGAATGAGTAATGATGGATCTGTTGTTCCAAATAAGCAGTATTGTTTCATAATTAACCACTTTAAAACATCTGATACTGGAACGTCAGTTTTGGGGGTGTGACTGAGTCATGGGGACTATTATGAAGTCGGTTTTTGAAAGATAGCTTTAGAATAAGCTTCAGTCACACTGTCCAGTCTGCTGTGCTGTACAGTGAGAGTCCTGGAAGGTGTAAAGTAGAGCAGGGGGTTACAGGAGAGCCCGTCAGAAGTTATATATGGAAAAGAGAGCAGCAGGCAGATACTGTACCATCTTACGGGGCAAAATGCAACCAGAGAGAGAAGCAGCTGTAAGCAGACCGACACAGACGCTCCTGAATTAACAGCAAATTGGATGTAAAATAAAAATAGATAGCAGGCAAATATGATATCTCTTGGTTTGGAAGAGGCAGTAACTTGTATGTGTGTGTGGTTCAGACCACTATCCACAGCTCTGGCTTTGGCTTTGTGCCCTAACTGTCATGCAATAAATAAGGAACAAATGTCTCATGTTACTTCCCTAATGGCATGCATTCAATTTGGAAACTAAATTATTCCTGACAAAAGCCAGTTATTCACCGGCTTCCAATAGACAATATGAGGTACAAAATTACAGTCAAATGAGATATGCAGGTGATTCCTAGTGACTTTATGTACTGTAGTTTTTCACTTTGGTTCCAAAAGCAACATGTTCTAACTGTTTTCTCCCAACCTCTATTCTTGTCAGGAAACTCAATAAAAACCAAACTAGTGGAATTCTGTTAAGGGTCAGCATGTTACCCACACCTTTTCAATAGTCTGGGACACACTGGGCCCTTTCAAAAAAGTAATGATATACTTATACTTTACAACAAATTCTGTAATGACATGAGCAAGTAAAATATGCAAACACATAACGTGATTGTAGGCTTTAGACGGTTGACAACAGCAGCAGACAAGTGTTGAGACTATAGAATGTATATAAAAGGCTTTAGACATGTTATTAAAAAGGAATGTATCTGTTTAGTGTGAGTTGTGATCAGGGAGCAAAACACCTGCAGAGCAAATGGGATCACGAGTGGGGACATTTTCTGTTTAGTTAATCTTCCAACAGTCGACACTATCTCAAATAATCCAAAAGTTCCCCGGAAATGTTTTGCAAATTCCCCTCTTGCATTGTTACTTTCCCTCTTAAAGCCGCGCCGCTGCAGCAGGGCTTAGCCCAAACAGATCAGCTATTAACCGTTAACTGCCCCAGAGAAGGGACACCTTATCAGCCAAACTGTGTGTGTGACACACACTCAACGGCAGTTTCCCTCCATTGACATCCCCTCCCGCCTTTCACAGAGGTTTGAGTCACCCCACACTCACACAACTGTACAACAGCCTCTTTTTCCCCCCCCTTTGTCTCCCTCTCACACACCTAACAGATGACACACCACCTCAAACATACTTCATATCAGCAGTCATTGTCCTCCCCAGCCGCAATGTAAATCAACCAGGGAGTCGTTAGGGCCGGTTACCAACTTCTGCTACTGTGCTGAGCAACATTTCTGCACGTCTCTATGTCTGTGAGGACATGTGGTTTCTGATCATTCGAAATGAAGAATTCTGGGAGAATTTAATCTTTTTCTTTGAAATTTGGTGGTTTTAGAGAAAGACAACAAATGTAGTTTATACAAAGTTTCCATTAATTTCATTTCAATCTACAATACAAGACGCAGAGGAGGTCAAAACGCCAGCAACACTTACAAAACTTAAACAAACTTAAACAACAACATTGTGAGACCAACACGTTTTGGCTTGTGGTCTTCATCAGGGTGACCCACACTGAAGTTGTCCTTTATGCTGCTGGTGTTGTTGTTTTCCTTTCTCCATTGCAGTTGAAGTTGTGCCAGAAATCCCTACAACGTATGAATGCAGCTCAGCAGCATACCCACATACAATGTAAAAAAAAAAAAAAAAAGCACTGTTCTATTCCTTTGTTGGTGAAAATGATTAAATATTACTTACCGTTATTACCTCTACTAACGTCAGTGTAGTGATATACCCACATTCCTTCGCAGTGAGTGTTGCACATGCGTGAAAGTGTTCAATTCATAAACTCACGCTCTTTGAATTTATGTCACATGCTTTCAACTATTGATTGCGGGAGGAAAAAGCCAATTTGCACAATGATGCTTGTTAAAGAATAGAGTACATTCAGAGTAACTTCAGTGGCTTGGATTAAATACCACATGTGTTTTCTATCTGCTGTCAACTGCATGACTATTTGCATCAGCTTGCTAAAATGACATGATAATACAGACAATATGAGATATAGCCTACTACAATAATGTAGTTTGTAATAAAGAAATGAACAAATGGAGAGTACAGTGAGGAAATATCTGAAATATTTGAGTGTGCCAAGTAAGTGTGTGAGACCATGTTGAGTCCTCATCCTGCCTGCCACTTAGTTGAAGCACACAATGTCTTCATATAATAGGGCCCTTTGTTGTGAGATGGGGTGAAGAGGTGGCGTGTGCGAGTGCACGTGTGTAGAGCAGCTGCTAATTGTCTACATGACATCTAAAGTTACACAGGGTTGTGTAACTGTTACACACACGCACACGCACATCTGTTTCACAATACCTGTAAAGAGCTAGCAGAGCTCCACCTTTTAACAACTGCGGCAGGTTTTAGAGTTTTTAGTGAGGTATCAGAAACTTAAGTAGTTTAAATTTCAAGTTCAGGTTTAAAGTTCAGGTGAGCAGTCACATGTTTGTCCTTGGGTGGCAGCACAACAAGTTGTAAATACATAGGCCCTACTGACTGAGTTATGGTGAACACGTCATCAAACAGCTGCCCATTTACGCTTTCCGTAGCTCCATTTTTTGGTCTGAGGAAACTATCTGGCTCTTGCGCTGCTAAGTGCTCCACAACGTTCACCAGCTAGTGCTAAATGCGTCTGCCCATTGTTTGGTGCTGAGCAGGTTGTGCGCAATGGGTTGTAGCGCTTTCCCACTGAAAACAGCTGCCTGCTGCAGCTGAAAGTGTTGATGATGAGAGCGCTGAGAGTGAAGCAAAACAGTAAAGCTGCAACCAAAACGATGAGCTGAAAGATGCTAAAGCGGGGGAATTGCAGCTTTGGGTGGCAATTTCTCTGCGTGTTTTTCCACTAGGAGCGACCACTTTTGCATACAGCACACACAGTCATTTAATCAATTTATTTAAAAAATGATTAAATAGCAGCTTTAAAGGTGGGTCCTGTGTTATTTCCTAACCATTAGATCTGGTTTAAGACCTTTATTATTTCAATATTGTTCTTATATGGTGCAAATTCCTACATGCTTATTTATGTTTTTATTTCCACACAGCAAATCCGGTTCAAATTCAAGCATAGGAATACTGGACACATTGCAAAGAAAGTGGAAGAATGGCAGGTTAATCTGGCTATGGATAAGATTGGGTATACTTTTTTAATCTTAACTTCAACCCTAAACCCAAGCTTTAGCCTTCTGCTGTCCTTCCTTTAGACTTTCCTCTTTGTTCTGTCATTTTGAGGACAGAAGAACAAGAAGGCAAAGACACAGACTGCCCGCACTTTGCTAACCATCACCCTGGCTGTGAAAGCGTTAAACGCTGCAGTAGGGGAGGCTCCCTGCCCCGCCTACCCTGAGCCTATTTGCATATCGGGCGGGAAGCTCTGGCTCTTTGTTGCTGCTGAGCCCAGCCAAAATCCCCTCCCACAAAACGCCGCACTGGCGGGAAAAAGCCGGCTCCAGTGCTTAAACCACTGACAATGGAGAAACCCAGAGACACACACACACACACACCCTCTTTGTCTCACATATAGTACACTGCGGAGAGTACATTTCTCCCTGTGCACGCACGCACGCACGCACGCACACACACACACACACACACACACACACACACAGACGGCTGCATTGTTGGTCCTTTATGGTCTGGCACACCCATTTCCTGGCTGAGAGCAAAGGTGAAAACAAGTGGACAGACAGATAAATGAGAGAAAAAAAATGTACAGGAGGACAGAGGAGAGGAGTTATTATGATGTGAAGGCAGGTGAGAGACATATACACACACACACACAGATACAAGGCCAAAGTGTGTGAGGATTGAGACAATGACATTTATGTAGCCCACCAGACACAATACATCAAGGGTAAGCAGCTTTAGCACATTAGTTAAATACGTGAAAGCAGTATGTGCTCTGTCTCTGTGTGCCCTCCTAAGTGTTGCCCTGGGAAAAGAGTTCACTGGGTTGCTGGAAAAACAGGAAGGCATGTCATGCTCTGGATTGGGGAGGGTAGAAGACGGGGAAAAAGTACCGAGCGGCCCCCGCATTACATAACCGGGCAGGAAACATGCAGCGCGCAGAGAGTGTGAGAGTGAGAGTGAGAGTGAGAGTGTGAGAGTGAGAGAGGAGAGAGAGAGAGAGACTATATGGAGCCATGCATACACTGCACCTACGACACTTTCCTCAGAGGCTTTTCACATCTAATCACATCTCTTCCTTTCCTCGTCCTTCTGTCGCTTTATTTATTTATTTATTTTTTACAGAGGCCACTACAGGAGCCAGACAGCGCAACAAAAAGAGAGACAGGGAGCTGCATAAACTCACTGAACCTCATTCGTCCCTATAGACACACATCAATAAATGATGGTCTGCACTTGGCTCTGGATGCAAACATCAGATTGCATTGAAACTGCCTAACATTGTCTCTGGGCTGGATTAGGCTGCAACACACTCATCCGTCATTGTGCAGCTTTGGCCGTGTGTGTGTGTGTGTGTGTGTGTGTGTGTGTGTGTGTGTGTGTGTGTGTGTGTGTGTGTGTGTTCCATAATGAATATATAAACAAACACACACAAGCACTAGAGGGGACAGCAGGGGTTGTGGCGTGTGTTTCTTATTATATTGCTAATATGAAACATGCCAAAAAGCAGACACACTTGTGTGCGCGCGCGCGCACACACACACACACACACACATAACAACACAATGCTCCCTTATGTGATTGAGTCACACCTAAGAGTGATGTGTTTCTCACTTCATTACACAACACCAATGTTTTGAATTGTCTTTGTCCTCTTCCTGACAGACAGCAAAACACTGACCCTGAGCAGGGGAAGTTGCATGCAGGGAGCCGCACACACACACAATCTTTGAAAGACTATAAATGACAAAATAATGTCACGGGGCACAAATAAGAGCACTTGGTATACTCTGTACTCAGGATAGAGCTCAAATAAAGTTGTGTACATAACAGCTGGCTGCCTGATAGTTGAACTTTCACCACTCTTCTGTCTTGCCTACGGTGACAAGAAAGGTTTCACATTCTTAAAGTCCTTCACGTTCTACATCTACTGGGAGATTATAAGTATGTGTCATGTCTAGTGTTCTGCCACTGCCAAAGATTTGGCCTTCTGTATTATCTATAAACAAACATGTTTACTCTCCACAGTAGCAGAAGTGATACATCTCATAAATAGAAGTGTTTTCTTGGTAGCCAACACTGTCTTCGACTACAGCTGATTAAGTTGCTTGCATGTCAGTCTGCGTGTGTGTAGGTGTGTGCAAGTGTTTTGTTTTTTTTGTTTTGTCTCGCCAGGGCCAGATGGTAGAGAATGTTTAGTCAAATGGGATTAGAGATTAGGATTAAGTGGACTTCAAATTACCTAGACGCACAGTCACTGGATGACACACTACTACTGCAGAGCTCTGAGGCGGAGAGGCCCTGCAAGTACAACAACACGTTAAACATCATTAGCATACAAACTGGGAATAGTCAGGGGGGAAACCCCCTAAAAATGTAGCTTGACTGTCTCAAGAGTAAATTCAGGCTACGTTTTTACTCACAACTACCAGTGCAGAATTGATGAATTTCTGAAAGAAGTAGTTTGACATTATGGGAAAACACTTACACCATTATTCACTTTCTGGCAGAGTTAGATGGGATCATTGACACCACTCTCATATCTGCGTTAAATATGAAGATAATTAGCTTAGCACAAAGTTTATAGCTCTGTCCAGCACCACTTGAGCTCACCAATTAACACAATATACTCTATATTGTTTGTTTAGCACATATAAAAACTGAATGTGTAAGCTAACCTGCTACTGGCTGTAGCTAAACATTTATTGACACCTATGGGTGGTATTGATCCTCTTATGTAACTCCTGGAAAGAAAGGAAATCAACGCATTTCCCACAATGTCAAAACCATTTCTTTCATTGATGTAACAAATTATGAAATTCGGGCCACTAAAGATTTTTTTTTTTTATGATTAATCCGTTAATCGGGTGGGACTTCGATACCGCAGCTGCAACCCCGATCACTACTGCGCAGACTCTGGCTCCAAATGAGACCACCAGTGCAAGATGGCAGTGCCCGTATCTGGGATATTTTGGCTTCATTTCCATACAGTGGGAAGAAGGAAAACTATTTATCTATGATAAAATCATCATTATCTTATATCCATCACGATACAGACTAGGCGATATCTCACAAGTCGATTTAGTCACAAGTATTCATTTGCAGCATACATTGGTGTTGCTGTACATGCAGTAAAGTCTGTACCAGAGGCCAAAACTCAACAGGATAGCAGGCACAGATGCAGACAACAAGCAACTATAGGATGCAGCGTGTGTTACATAAGTCAGCCTGCAGTTCCCCCACATAGGGCCTCATGTATAGGACAGTGTGTGCTCTGTGAACATAGGGCAGGACTGGGCTGAGAGAAGGAAACGGAAATAAAGTGCTAAAACTGGGTGAAATATTGTGCTTACTGATGCAGCTATACATATAAACACACACACCCACACACGCATACACAAGAACACTAAGCTTGCTCGAGTAGAAGCACTCATCAAATCAAACACTCAAGAAAGCAGAGAAACACTTTTAGAGCATTTATTTGTGTGTGGGAGGCCATAGCTGCATTTTAAAGCTGGTTTGGTGTCTTGATTCTTTGTGCTCACTGTCTGCAGCTAATGAGTTTCCTCAGTGCATGTAAGCGCATGCGTGTGTGTGTGTCCGTAGATGATCCACTGTAAATCACTAATTAGCCTTGTGACCGTGGATGCTGCCCTAGTTCTCCACTTCTAAGTGTAGTGTGCAGTGTGTGTGTGTGTGTGTGTGTGTGTGTGTATGCATGGGTCAAGGGGCTGAAGCCTTATGTCACTCAATTGCGCAAGCTCTCTCCTTTAAATGAGGAGTGAGTCAGCAGTGTCTGGAGGTGCCAGGCCAGACTCACTGAGGCGCTCCCGATAAGAACATTCCACATGTAAAAGTTGCCTAATATAAAAGTGAATTATATGACTGATGATAACATGTATTCTTATTCAAAGATTCTTCGCATTGTTTTTATATTCACAGAAAGAGATGGGTGGGGGGAATCACTGGAGGGAAAAGAAAACAAAGCAGTTGTATGTCTGATTTTAAAAAAGTGCAACAGAAGGAGAGAAAAACTAACCATCCAAACACAGAAAGGGTTATAAAAACCAGACGCCAGTTGCACAGTGACCTTTGCTATCAGTGTGACTCTCATACTGTATGGTAAGCCCCCAGTAAGCTTGATGCCTGACCCAGTTTGGAAAGAGAGAATGTGGGACACACACACACACACACACACACACACGCACACACACACACACACACACTTCCAGCTATTATATGGCTGGAAATATTTTTAGTCATGTGGACGAGGTCAAACACTGGGAGCCTGTGAACTAACGCTGTACTGAAAGAATACATCTTAAGACTAGGACTGAACGCATAAAGAAAGACATGGAGTGTTAGCTGGGAATGAGGAACAATTTTCTGATTTTCCTAGGAAAGGAGGTGTGGGGGGGTTGTCCTGGTGTGAAGAAAAAGTGGCAGGTGAGGAGAGGGAAAGGGAGCGCCAAAAGAGGCCTTTGGAGCGATGCCCGGTATTGTGTGGTTTTCTAGCACACCTTGCTTTGAAAGGGGTACGACATGTTGCTGGATAAACAAGGACCTGTAATCACTGCTGTGAAAATAAAAAAATTAAATTGGGCTAACTTCCAGGGAAAGACAACAGCACAAATCAGGTGACCAGTCATTATCACACAAAAGATCTAGAAAAACATATTTAATGACAGTAAAACAAGGTGGCAGCAGGCAACCAGCGCACCAAACTTTGTGCTATGTAAGCATGCCAATGAGGTCTCACGAGGATAATCTGCCGCTGATGTCGTGTGAATACTCCAAGTCCAATTTTCCTTTTTTACTTAAGTGATTCAAAGCACATCACCCTAAACTGGCTGAGACACAAGCCTTTGGTTTATTGAACATATCTCAAACAAAATGGATGAAGTTAAAAGTGCATGGTGGCTAAGACAAAGACAGGGCAAAGAGACTTTGATCCTGAAGTGCTGCAGCAGTATGAAAGATCGCCAAATCGTTTAAGGCACGTTCTGCAAAAACAGAAAAAAAAACTCTTTCAGCTTAAAATAGATTTTCAGGCACTGGCCCAAAAAACGATTCCTTAAAAATTATAGTTCTTTGGCTGCACGCGCCATAAAACATTGATCACACACAACTGATCTTATTGAGTCCACAATGTTGACCATCATCTCAACTACAAAAATACATATCTTCTTTGTCATATACATTCAGCAACGATTGGTCTTTGACAGGTCCCTCATCCCATTCAAAAAGAAATACTTTGCTGAAATACTTTGCTGCTGCCCAATTTTCTGATTTGTCAAAGAGACATTTTGAATCTATGGGAAGCATGAAAGTAGCACTATAAGCACCATAAGGAAAAATCCAGCTGTTAGTGCAGAGCAGTGGTAGGTGGAGATGTACAGTATTTAGTCCAGAGTCTGCACGACTCCTAAAAAGTCACAGGTACTTCCTCATGTGTCCTCCTGGTGTCTTGAGAAGACTCCTGAGGTTTCACTGCAGCCTGAGGCAACAGTAGCACCAGAGTCCTTTGAAAGGCTCTCCGCGATCTCTGCAGCAGAGGGAGGAGGTGCAGTGGTGACCTGGGACTGGTCACAGGCTGGTTCAGACTTCCTCTTCTTCCTCACATGATAGTGATGCTTTTTGGACTTCAGGTGAGCTGTGGGGAAAGACAATAAAACACTGTTGGATACATTTGGCACAAGACCACACCGTTTCAACTCAGTGACACTTGTGGATCGTGATCCAAAATGAGTCATTCACAAGAAAAATAAGTAGAAACTCTGTGTCAAAAGGTAGTTCTACAGGCGAGCATGTTTGTCATCACTCTTTATGGCATTTTATAGCCCTTGGAATCTCATAACATCTGGCTCTTGTCCCTGACCCTGAACCTAAAATACTGAAGTGGTTTGTATGGTGTGATATTTACAGTACAAGTAGAAATGGTTTGTCAGGACATTAATACTTGAGGAACAAGTCATTCAAAGTGTGTACTGTCACTGTGTAAAAGTACTGACAGAAACCTGAAGGCGATTTCAGCATATACCAGAAACCGCTTTTACAGTGTATACACATTGGTGGCTGAATACAAACGTAAACAAAAAAACGAACGGCACTTGATAAAAATGTCATATTGTGCGACGTGGGTCTACAGCCTCACCTGTCCACTCCAGGTCACCTATGATCACTTTGTCACACAGATCACATGAATGGTGGCTCCGTTTGTTTCTCTGCTCCGCCCCCTGTACTCTGATTGGTGCAATAGCTGGCTCCTCACCCTGATTGATTGATTGAGCAAAAGAGTGTTTTGTTAGGGTTTATTATTGCTATTATTCACTTTTTTCTTGCATTCAGTGTTGCTCACCAAAAGATATTGTGTGTATCTTTGAGGTCTGACAAATGTGTTGAATGCATTTCCTTTCTAATAAAACAACTGCAAAGCTGTTTTTAAAAAAACATATTTAAAATTTTTGCATTGCATTGCATCCATGTTCGCTAGTTAGCAGCATAGTTAGCAGTCTTTGTTGATGCACTGCTATGTTTGTTGGCATGTTACTGCCACAAACTGTCAATCAGCACAATAGCAGAAAGCCGGCGGCAGGATGTGAATAATGCACCTTTGTGTAAGATACAAACAAAACAGAAACCCATTGTAAAAACCTTGCTCCTACAATAATAGAGTGTTTATGAAATAATGGGTTTACTTATTAAGTAATACCTATGGAGCAGGATATAAAAGCAAAAGATTCTGGTGAGAAAGGGAGGGAGGGAGGAAATGAAGCAACTGAAGATAAAAAGAAGCTGTGAGAATAACAGAATGAGATGAAAAAGATGAGAGGAAAAGACATAAGAGACTAAAAAGAAAAAAATAATCAAATTAAAGTGGCAGTCAATAATAACTGAACACTACAACAATCCGCGTCTCTCTCTGCGGCTCATATCACTCCGCTAAGCCCCTCCCACCAAACAAGAAGTTGTTTCTCAGACATTGTTCTTGCAAAACTTCTGAAGATATTGAGCTTAACTGAGTAATGGCTTCATGCACGGTGAAGGGGGCTGTGCAGCGTGTGCACGAGCAGTGATTGACACTGCATTAGAGACTCCTCCTGGCTCTTATTGGTTGTTTAAACTCAGGCGCGGTAGAATTTTTGCAAATGGCATCAGGGGCACTAAGAGGAGCCAACTGATTTCTTCCCACAGATTATGTGTCACTATATCATGTACTACTGTCAATGATATAGTGAAAGTTTCAGCAAATAAGACAAAAAGTTTTTTTTATTATAAAAGTTACCTAGTGAACCTTGAAGAAAAAAAAAATTAAATAAATAAAAACAGGAAGGAAAAGTTGAAAGAATTGGATAAGGTACAATAGTATGGGGCTGAGATGGAAATGGAAGAAATTAGGACGTAGGGAGGCGGGAACAAAGGCAGGTAAAAGAGGGAAGTAAAGTGAAGGAAAAAGGAGAACATGAGCAATGGAGAAAACAACCAACTAAACAATGGAAAGAGGCAGAATGATAAAGAATACAGGAACAAAAGGGAGCAAAGAGGGATGTAGATCGTTTTTATCCCAACAGCAGATGAAAGCTGCTGACAGCAGGCAAGTTTAGATTACTGAGGCCCCACCTTGCTGAGACTGTCCAGTATCTGAAGTGCAGGGTTCAGCACGTTCTCCTCCCACCTCGACACATCAGTCACATCCAGGCCATACACCACTGGCACGTTGTCTCCCGGTCCTACACGCACACACACAGGTCAAACACACACAGTTAGCAAACATTATGTGTTTTACAAGGCCAACACAGGGCTGCCAATAAATGTAATGAAGGCTCTTAATGGCTAATACATTGATTCAGTGTTTCCACATTTATTTTTATTGGACTTAGAAAAACAGCTCCAAAATGAGCGGCATTATATCAGAGAGGATGAGGCAGACTTCAGGATGAATACAGTACAAACTGGGAAATGTACAGTAGCAGTGATGATTCTGGAGCCGCACCCTGAAGCTCTGTCAACCTGCTGACTCACACTGGCTCGATAATGTCTCTCCTTCCTTCCTCCCACCCTTCTCTCTTGTGCACCATCTCTCTCTTTCTCTCTCGCCATCAGTCTCGCTCCGGCTTTCACTCACTCTCCCGTTCTCCCCCTCCCTCCCTCTAACTGTTCCACCCCCGTGTTTCTATTTTGCATCAGTCAGCAGTCTCCGGGCCAGGCCTCAGCACTAAACAGCAGCACCAGTCCCTGCCCTGCGTGTCTCTGTGTGTATGTGGGTGTGTATGTGTATCTGTCTGTCTATCTGCCTGCATCGAGAGCAACTGCCCTGCACTGATTGAAGACATGCAGATGCACAGGAAACTGTAACTTGCAGAGAGACTGACTTCAAACAACTGCAACTGAATCTAAACAGTCAAAGTGTATGCATACATAATACATTTTTACCTACTAGAGCTATAAATCAAGAACATATATAAAATATGTGAACAGAAAATACAGGAACTTTTCAATAAAATAAAACAATAATATAAGAAAACAAGCAAGCTGTGAATTAGCATAATTTATGCTCTCATAATTTATGCTCATAGCTAACGTGTAGGCTCTGAAGTAGGGCTGGGCAATATGGCCAAAAATTTTATCATGATAAAAACATTTCATTTCATTCGATATCAATAATTATCACGATATATGTCAAATCATTATTTCTTTCATGTTTAAAGGCTGATTTTTACTCCTGACTGAAAATTGAAGAAACCAGATGTTGGTTAATTATGTAGTTAAACTTTTCTTTATGGTCAGAACATTTGATGCCAAACAGCGGATCACTTAACAAATCTGAGGTAGAACATTCAAAACTGTTATATAAGATCTTTTTCAACAAATATGATTAGTAATTGTTTTCAGTCCCTTTTCCTTAAAAAAGTAAATATTTTAATGATAATATTTTAAAAGTGTTAATTTGTCCGTGATTCAAATGAATTCAACCAAATATTTTATACTGTTAGAGGAAAATTATATTGCATTTTTGTTTTATTGTCCAGCCCTACTCTAAAGCTACGAAGTTGCTTCTGATAGCAACATCCAATTTCTATCACAGTGAATAAAACAACATAAACGAGGCAACCACACGGAATAGTTTCACGTTCAGTAAAAAAAAAAAGGCCCTTCCTGCCATGGTTGGTATCACAAAGTGAATGAAAGAATGTAAACACAGTTATGGTTGGAAATATAATCAAAACTCAACAGGTATGTATCACGTATCACTACGTATCACTATGTTTGCATTGTCCACCATCTTAGTTTACTGCGTTAGCATGCTAACATAAAAACTCTGACCTGATGGTGGTGCTAGAGGAAAGGTCAAGGGATCACCAAAGTCAGTGGGATTCATCCTGTCTGTACAAACTATCTGAATATACACTCACAGGCCACTTTATTGCTTGTTAACACAAATAGCTAATCAGCCAATCTAAAGTACTTATAGGCAAGTCCAGCAACTTAGCAGCCATCTTGGCAACGCCTCTGGACAGTTATTTTGGACTAATAAGACCAGGCTCCTATCTAAAGGAATGGGGAGAGAGCCATAACAGCACTTTCACTGTTCACCAGGACATAAATGTAAGGAATCAGCAGTAAAATCAGATCAAAATCGTAGAAAAAGTTTGATAACTTTGCTCCAAAATAAGGTTTAAAAAGAGTTTCTCCCTTCCGGTTATACTTCTATCCCTTCTTTGAACGTGGCATGGTTGTTGGTGCCAGAAGGGCTGGTCTGGAGAGATTGGCCAGACTGGTTTGAGATGACAGAAAGGCAACAGTAACGGAAATAACCACTCGTTACAACCAAGGTATGCAGAATACCATCTCTGAATGCACAACACATTGAACCTTGAAGCAGATGGGCTACAGCAGCTGAAGACCGCACTGGGTGCCCCTCCTGTCAGCTAAGAACAGGAAACTGAGGCTACAATTTGCACAGGCTCACCAAAACTGGACAATAGAAGATTGGAAAAACGTTGCCTGGTCTGATGAGTCTCGATTTCAGCTGCGAGATTCAGATGGTAGGGTCAGAATTTGACATTAACAACAAGAAAGCATGGATCCATCCTTGCTAGTATCAATGGTTCAGGCTGGTGGTGTAATGGTGTGGGGGATATTTTCTTGGTACACTTTGGGCCCCTTAGTGCCAATTGAGCATCATTTAAACGTGACAGCCTACCTGAGTATTGTTGCTGACCATGTCCATCCCTTTATGATCACAGTGTACACATCTTCTGATGGCTACTTCCAGCAGGATACTGCACCATGTCACAAAACTCAAATCATCTCAAACTGGTTTCTTGAACATACCAATGAGTTCACTGTACTCCAGTGGCCTCCACAGTCACCAGATCTCTTTCCAACAGATCACCTTTGGGATGTGGTGGAACGGGAGATTCGCATCATGGATGTGCAGCCGACAAATCTGCAGCAACTGTGTGATGCTATCATGTCGATATGGACCAAAGTCTCTAAGGAATATTTCCATCACCTTGTTGAAAGTATGCCACGAAGAATTAAAGCAAAAATGTTAAAATATTCTTCCAAACCTAGTTATGTGGCAGAAAAGCATGAAAGCTATGACAGCCAAAGTTAGTACAATTATATCCAATATGAGTTGCATAAAAGCAAATATAAATAACCAAGTGTCAAACAAAAGGGGATACAGTAACATTAAAACCTAACATTAAAGTCTCTGAGGAATGTTTCAAACACCTTGTTGAAAGTATGCCACGAAGAACCGACCCACTGACAGACCACCATATTCATCCACAGAGGCTAAAAATAAAAAAGGACACAAAGCTGGATCTGGTCACGTGTATTTTTCCATTTAATAGCAATGTGTTAAGCACATACACCCATGTAAATGAATCCCATTAACCTCTCAGGTACAACTCAATTATGGCTTAATCCTTTCCTCACACAGACTCAACTGTGGAGTTGAGGGCAGCAGGCACCCTGTAGACTGGAGTTACTAACTCTACTGGGAACTGTCTGGGACTCCATTATTAGAGAAAAACAGAGTGGTAACTGTATAACTGGCCATCTTTACAACAAACTATATTGACTCCGTCAGAGCAATGAGTGAGTGTGAGTGGGAACAATGAGTCTTCACACAGCTCCGCCTGAGAGTTATAAACTTGAATTTTGACCCTGTTCTGGTGTAGATTTGCATATTGTTGCTTTAATTTATCATCAGCCAAACGTGCTGTATTTCATTCATCTCCTGTCGAGGACAGATTTTTACCTAATAAAAACATGAACACAAAAAAACGATCTTTAGTGGCAATGCCCAAGCACTCCTGCACCTGCATCATTTGACTCCAGTATGCGTTTTCTCTGTTTCAAATAACACACACTGTGCATGTGTGTTTACACAGTCAGACTGTAGGTCAGTTCGTTAGTGTTTGTTTTTAAAAATAGCAGTGACTGTTAATCAAAGCCTCTGGTTTCACTGGCGTGGATACAGTGAGTGTGTTTATGTGCGTCAGAGGGGAAGTCTTTTGTGTTTGTGGCACAAAAGCAAGCAGGTGGTGGCGGCGAGCGTCACCTGGCATACCTATACCAGATGCAGAGTTGGAGCTCTCTCTCCCTTAGGTGCTCTAATAAATACTTCACCTAGCTAGCCGCTCTCCTGTTGCCGCTATCTCCTTCCTTACTTTTATCTCTCTCAACACCACCCTTTTGCATCCACCAACCTCCCACTGGGCAGAGTGGAGTGGTGGTAAATAAAAGACAGATAGTTTGTATGGTGGACTACCAGATGCTGGATGGATGGATTCTTGTTTGGGATCTGGTGAAATTTAACTCGGCTAATCCACTCTTTAGTGAATGGGAGTTGATAAGAAATGCTGAAGGGAACAAAGAGCACGGTGGCCAAAACACACACACACACACACACACACACACACACCACAAGTTGCTTATCAAACACACACGTGGAGCCCTGCCAACAAGAAAGAGCATCTCCTGTTGCCGGGCAGCTGCTTGCCAGTGTCGAGTGTGTGTGTTGAAACAGTAGCCCAACAAACAGGCCAGGAGTCATTTGCTGCATTATCCCTGTGTTTGCCGAGTGAGGATGTGTGCCTGTGTGTGCTTTGCTATAAAAACTAGACCACCAGTCTCAGTGCAGCGTCCCCCGGCCCAGCTGTGCTTCTTTGGCTGTCATCCACACTGGAACACGACAGCTGCCTCCATTCACTCAACAGCCTCCTTCCTCTTTGCTATAGTTCCTCTTCCACTTTTTGTCTCCCTTACCTCCTTCTGTTGTTCATGTTTGACATTTCTGGATGATTTAAGGGTATTTCTGTAGATTTGGCCAAATTGATCTTTCTTTTTATCTGGCTGCTGGTTGGCTATGACCGAAGGAATCCAATACCCCTATCTATAATCTGAGCTTTCACTCCCCCCTCCGTTATGGAATTTCTTCTGCTTCACACGAGATCTATTAAAGCTGCTATAATCAATATTTCTATATTAACAATTGATCATATGACTGCTTGGATGTGAGAAATTCACTTGTAGTGATGAAGACAATGATCACCCAACTCTGCAGTTCTATTCAGCTCTACAGAGCTGATTAAGCGTCTTCAGCTCATTGTTTTGGTTTAACAGCTTGGACTTTGCTGTTGTGGTTCACTTGCACCGCTCTCAGAGTCATTTTCACACAGCAGGCAGCTGCTTTTAAAACTGGATATGCTACATACCCAGCACCAAATGCAGATAGACAAAGTTAGCACCAGCAGCTAAAGAGACAGATATTTCCCTCAGGAGTTGGTAGAAAAAACAGAGCTATGAAGATTATTGGACCTGTATTCATCAGGTAGACACGAACTAAATGAATGCTAATGTTCTCCGTAAGTGCTGGAGCCCATATTAGTTTAAAAGATCATCATATGTCAATATTATGTTCACAGGTTCTCTCTGCTGCCCCCAGCCCAAAAAAGCAGATAAGTTTTTATTAAAATGTTGTTTTAAGTTTTAAGCAAAACTCTGACAATATTAGAAAATTTTAAATGTGATTCGTGTTTGTTTCCAACTACCTTTGTGTGAATATATTCAAGAGAATGTAACAAGATTGAATAATTAATGAAAAAACTGTAATTCTGACACATCATGGCATTTTATTGCCGCTTCCAACCTAAGATGGCAGCTGTGCTTTTTAATGAATGACTGTCTCTTCTGATTCACATGTTCCCTGTGGTGGTTTTATGAGTTGCTATGGTGATAGAGAGGGGGGGTGACATGCAACGAGGGCCCCCCTCCGAACTTGAACCAAGGACGTTGCGGTTGCGTGCCCCTACGACACCCCTGCTATTTTCATTCTTTATTTACGTACTTTCCCATGGAGCAGACGCCTTTTTTCTCAATGTTTCCACGTATATATAGATATATCTATCTCCATATATTGCATGGATAGAAACGTATCTACTACTGTGTCTCCTTTTAACCCTCTGTGTCATCGTCGTCTCTCTCCACCTAGTGGAGGTGACACAGAGGTCTTTGTGGTAAAAACAACCCTGGATTGACTCCACGGGGGGCGGCTGTTGCATTTGTGTGTGCGCGTAAATGAAAGCTTCACACTTGCTAGAAGACAAGCGTGTAAACTCACCCTGCACCTGTTGCCCCAGCTGGATCAGATTACCGACACTCTCCATCCACCCAGCTACCCATGTGTCATTCCTGTCTCTCTCCGTCTCCCTCCATCCATTCTTCACTCGCTCACTGACTCTCTCGTGGGACTAAAAGATACCTACAGCCCCGTTACTTAACACTCACAGGGCCTCAGTCAAACTACACCTGTGTATGGTTTGGTTACAGGTAGAGTGCATGTGTGCATGTCTTTAGGGAATTAAATAAAAACCAACAACTCTGAGGCCACCAGCACCCTCCGCATCAAATGTGGCACTTACTAAAATTAATACAACCTCAAATTACAATTTTCTTTATGGGTAATTAAATCTACTAATTAAACATTCTCCTATCACACACACATCGTATACCCATGTGCGTATACACCGCGTACGCCCACATACAGAGGCGCTTAAAGGAAAGACAAATTGCGCTTCATTTAATCTTAGCAGGCTGACCTGGTGTTTAAATCCCCACAGCAACCAAAGTCGAGTCCATCAAGAACCACGTATCCTGCTGAGACGTATTTAAGACACAGAACGCCCACCTGCTTCCTCACAGACAGTTGCTGCTAAAAACTGGTGTAAAATCGAGTTAAACTTGTGCCTTTGAGGCATGTGATTCTGCATATTCTTGTATATTTACATGTACGATCCACATTCAGGTCATTTTAGAGCTTCTCTAGCCTACTTAATTGTGTTTCCCTGACTGAGGCGCTCATTTCCAATTCGCCTTTCCCTTTGACCCACTGGTCTCTGCGTGCCTGGGTTGGTGCGTGTAGCCCCCTGGTGACCCTGCTGCCCAAGTCTGTGTGGTCGGGGCAGATTCCCGGCAGCTCTGTAATGCTTCAAGAGATTAGCCTGCTCAGCTGAGACCTGCCGGCATCTGTGCACGCGTGTGTGGGACTCAGACGAAACAGAAAAGAGGTCAACAGTCACAGAAAGGGAGCGAGGTGAACAGAGATGACAGCGGCAGAAATGTGGGGATTGGGGAAGAGCGGGGTTAAAGAGTAAAACCTTCGGTTATAACAATCCAATTTAACACTTAACCGCTCCCTCAGACATAGAGGGTGAACACGGACGCCAGCAAGAATAATGTCCACTGGCACAAAGGAGCTCAGCCTCAAAAACTCAAATTTAACAGAAATCATCCTAAAAAGTTGTAGTCCCCGCTATGTAGTTCACTGCAGTACCTACATGGGTTTCTAGGGGGATAAAGTTTACATTCAGTCAGACGTTCTTGCTAGAGTTTTGCAGTTCCCAAACAACTCCAGCAGAAAAACGCAGGGTCGTCCAGCAAATCATCTGAACCTGATTCAACTTTAGCTGCAACCCAATGTGGTGTCATTCAGCAAGACACTGTGTGGGCAAATCTGTGCAAGCACACATTCCTAGTGGCTTACCTTATAAAATGAACGGTGATTTTCATCGCATACCACTTTATAACCAACAGTTGTAACTATGCTTTGCAATTAAGTACTTCCTGGGAGACTTCCTGGGACAGAGTTTTAGACTTTTAAGAGAGCTGATCTTGTCTGCTGCCACCTGTCAGGCCTGATGTTGCAGAACAAAGACCTGCAAACTGTTCTGTGTGCAAAAGCACAGACATCTTCAGATTACTGCATATGTAAAAGCAGAGGAACACAGATATACACAAACACATGGAAGACCATATGGTGTGTGCAGCGGGTAGGCAGGCAGTCAGAAAGAGGGGTATTGAGGTTTAGGGCCTGGCGTGGCCTAAGCCACTTGGGCCTAACAAGATTAGGAGGCTGGGTTACTGCAGGGCATACTGCTGGTGGGACACAGAGGCCAGGTTTCCGTTTGGGACAGAGAAACACACTCAGCCTTTACATACACTTTAAAACACATCAGACTTTCAGGGGTTGCAACTAGGGTGGGAAATCACCACCTGCCAAACACTTGTTGATTTTGGCTGCGGTGGTTACATCTATCCATTCTGCAGCGTCAGAACCAGCCACTAGTTCACTTGCATGCATCTGTTGCAACAAGGGTCTTAGCTGCAGGCGTATTTTGGGGATGGATCTTGAAACATTATCCCCTCTGTAACGTCACAGTAGCTCAACCACACTGCATAAAATCAAACCCAATTTTGTTCCAGGGAATAAACTAACTGGTGATTTCCCAAAATTTAAATATAAATTGCCATCAAATGCTCTTAAGGAAACATGGACAAGTTTTCAGACCAATGTGTCATTGTGAGTGTGGAAGATCTTATTGCAAAAACTAAACTATTAAAAAGAACAGTTCTTATTCGCTTTCTTGACAAAAGTTAGATGGGAAGGGCGACACCACTCTGGCATGCTAAGTATAAAGCTACAGACAGGAGAGCGTTGTCTCAGCTGAGCTTACAGACTGCAAGCAAGGGAAACAATTAGGTTGGCTCTGTGGGCCCATAACCCTCTGTAAATGACAACGACGACAAGTTGTCATTATTACACTTCAGTTTTCAAACAGACTGAACTAATGAGATATAACACGTTAATTAATGATATTTAGAGGCGTTAGTAGGCACATTTTGTTACCTTTTGACAGAGCCAGCCTGGCTGTTTCCCTGGTTCCAGTCTTTATGCTGAGTTAAGCTGTCTCTTGGCTGTAGCTTCATATTTGGCATACAATCACAAGAGTGAGATCAATCTTCACAACAGAACAAAAAAGCATACTTCCAAAAATGTTCCTTTACTGATATGAAATATGAAGAGGCAGTAAATGTTTTGGATAAAATGACTCCTTGGAAAAGATTTTCAGTGAAAAATGGTAAAATCTGGATGATGAGTAACTAAAACTAAACTTTTTAAGAAAACTGTGATGATGTTCTTATTTGTTCGCAAATCCCCCCCCCCCCCTCAAAAAAAACCAAATACAAAATCACAGAATGACTGTTTTGACACATGCGCGCGCGCGCACACACACCCCCACACACACACACACACACACACACACACACACACACACACACACCCCGTACCCTGGAATACAATACGGCATCTGACAGGCTTATTGTGTGTATAATGGAGTGCCTGAATCTCATCTTGTGCTGATTGCTAAGGGAACTGGACTGTGGAGGACAAACGATCACACACAACACACATACTACATGAGGTGGGGGAAGGAGTACTCACGTTTAAGGAAGCGGTTACGGACCCACTTATTCTGTTTGCGGGCGTAACGCCTTGTAGCAATCTTCAAAGCTTCTATGCCTAGACAGAGTTAAAACGAGGCGGTTACAGATGAAGGGGAGACGGGAGAGAACTCTCTAAAATAGGTTCTTCTGGTTGATCAGTCAACCAGCCCACCAACTGGTGGATCTAAATCCATCTGTGACTTTGATCCTGTATTTCTCTGACCTTTGTCTCGTAGTGTGTCTTTCTCCTGCTGGGTGCTGCTTTCAGGGGCAGTCAGGTAGTCATGGAACTCCTTAAAACCGATCGACTGGAAAATCCCATGTTGATAGTCCTGACTGGAAAGGAGAGGAGAAGAGAGGAGGGGAAATGAAATATTATCCATCAGTAAAAAAAAGTTTACATCTCCAACTTGACATTTCTAGACAAGCGGTGGTGACTCATTTCACCTTCTCCCCATCCTCTATCTCTCCTTCCCTCACTGAAAAAAGGGAGGGAAGTCTGAGCAGATGTGAGGCCCTTCAGGGGACAAAGTGACAGAATGACATTAAAAAAAACTGAATGGCACAGGCAGAGGGACCCACGGGTGCCGGGACTCAGTTGCCTGACCGGAGTGACATCAGGTTGGGGCGGAAGCCCACTGGTTACCTCGCCAGACACCAGAGACAGAACATTTCCATCAATGTCAGACTATATCACCCCAATTTGAGCGTTGCTGCCTGTTCTTGCCCAAGCTGTGCCTCTTCTGATTTTAGTAATAGCTCCACAATTGGTATGCGGGTTTACGAGGAATGGTCTGAACCTTTGCTGAGTTTGGAGTGATTGCAAAAATCGTAGAGGTCAGCTGTGGTGGCCTTTTTTTTTTTTTTTTTTAACACCTCTAGAAGAAAATGTTTTTTTCGATCGTAATAGTTGACTTGACGGATGAAAAATCAATTCTGCACCTATTTAGTGGAATACAACATTAACAGTTACAGTTTATGTGGAACGGAACGTGTACAAATAAATATTAGGGATGTGATGCAAAGCTACCATCTGTATCTGTTTATTATTTTTCAAATGTATCTGGAGGGTTTAAGAGCAGGAAATAATAGTCAGAATTTCATCAGGTTACCACACATGATTGGTTGTGTTTATAATAAGAGGAGGCCCAGATGAGTGTAAAGTTGGTTTGAAGAATTTCTCATCTCTCTCAGCCGTTAACTTCATGCTGCCAACTGCCAGGCTTGAATATCAGATCATGAGGAAAAAACAAGCTTACTGGTTAAAAAAAGAAACACGGATAGAAAGTTGTCGATGATAAAAGACAGGGAATGTCTTAATGTTGACCTTAAAACTCCTCTGTGGTTTTAGCCCATAGCCTGTCCTGCTTTGGCTACCAGCAGTTCCCGTTCCCGCACTGTACAGACAACGGTTGCTGGATTACTTTGATACTGAAGAAAAATTCAGAATCTCATCATTATGAGCCAAGATCTGAAGTTACAGAAGCACCTTCTGTCTTTCCAGACTGATTTATGGATGGAGATCACAAATCAGGGGTAGCCTACTACTGTAAAAATCAGATGCTGTTTACATTCAGAGCACATTATCTGTTCATATCCAAATACTGTATTGATATTTGCTTATATCCCTAATAAATACTACTAGCACAAATAAACTGCAATTTAAGAGAACCTTGTACCATGTTCCCATAAGCCTGATTAAAAGGAAACAGCACGGTTTCAAAATGTAATTTGCATCTGCACAGATGTTAGTCATTTTTAATCCCATCATAGGCGGGCTGCAGTTCAGGCCATCACACTGAACATGTAAACTGGATCTCTTATTTTTATTTATCTGTTTTAGTTTGATTTGATACTGACTTTGATTCATAGACTTGATTTTATCTAATCTTTTGTTTTGAGTTTGCATATTCAGTGTCATCCTCACTTTTTTCCTATAAGTCACTGTTCTTGCTGTCAATTTGTCTCTTTGTAGACCACACAAATTTCCCTTTTTAAACAGACTGTAGAACAAACATTATAACAAAAATAATGACTATTTTTGGTCCATAACTTACACTTGTAACAGAAACAAGAGGAGGAAATCACAAAAATAAATCTGGCTAGACGGGCAGAGACAGAAATTTGAGAATAGCGACAGAGCACAGGAAATGTAGAGTCAATGGAGGGAGAAAGAGGAAGACAGAGGAAGAGAGGGAGGGAGGCAGCGAGGGAGGGCGGGAGAGATTTGACCTTGATGTCTGGGCCACAGCAGCCAGCCGGGGATGGAGACATGAGGGTGAAGGAGAGAAAGACAGACAGATGGGGGGAGGGAGGGTAAAGTGCTTGGGTGATCAGATTGCTGAAAGGGCAATAGTGGCAGGGGGGGGAGGGAGAGAGAGCGAGACAGGAGGAGGCTGCTGGTTGATGAGGTGGGATGGGGTGATGAAAGAAAGGAGGGACAAAAGAAGGGAATTGGCAGCTTCCTGGGCTCTGTTCCACCACTCCCCTGCAGCCACACCCCATCACACATATATAATACCCTTTTCTGCTGCCAAGAGAGACCCACAGCAGTGTTCACATACTGCATCTGTTTCAGCCATTAGTGAGGCTAAAATAGACGTTTATTTAGATTTCTTATCACATACAGAACATACACATTCCTTATTCAACTACGACACGTCTTACTGTAACTTTGTTGCTCATGTTGTAATTTTTCCCAAGCAAATTCTACATTTGCTGCTCCACAGTAACCCAGAGATCGCACCACACAACACCACTCACAGTGCAGGAAACAGTGGCTCCATGCCGCTCACAGAGTGACGCAGCTCCACTATGCTACAGGTCATGTGGTTACTGTTAAGGAAATGTCATGGACAACTTGGTAATTCTGAGAAGGACAAGAAATCAATCTTGATCATATTAACATTCAAATAGCATCTTTAACTGACAACATAGCACTGTAGGTAATTTCTTCCAGGGACACTAGAATGTCCATTCAGTATGGGATACAATGCTTGAGGCCGTGAGGTAATAAGCACTGATCACCAGACTCCCTTGGTACTGCTACTGTCATAAGGAGTGGGCTTATCTCTGTAATTATTAATAATCACTGGACATCCTAAAGAATTACAATTCCCATCTGAGTTAAACTTGCAGCAGTGTGGGCTGCACAAAAATTGGTCTCCAGGTCTCAGGAAAACAACAGCGTAGAGAACAGAGTGACCTGTCAGACTGGGAAGAAGAAATAAATAACTGGATAGCTGCTTGACTGAGTTCACTTCACTCCTATTGCCCTGGTTACATGGAAGAGGGGAGTAAAGTCTGGACCTAGACTGAAAGTCTGGACCATTAATCTAGGTAGGAGGATGAGAATGTGATCTTAAAGTTGTTCCACAGACAAGCAACCCTCAGACCACCTCGTAATGCTCAACAGTAATGGCAACAGGGCCAAAGTCAAGTATGACATACGTTTTTGGCACGTATCCAGCATGTCTTGGCTTTATGAAGGGAGGATAATGCACCATTCCCATTAACGGCGCTGATTTTACACATTAAAGTCTGTTTACAGGTGTAGAGTATTACAGCATAAGCAAAAAAAAGTTGTAAAAAGCCCTTTGTGGCTCCAGAAGGAGCTGTGCGATCAATTGCCTCATGTGATGTCACTTGAGTCAACGTGGGTTTGGGCTAAAGTCTACCAAGTTTGAAATGAAAAAAAATCTGAGGATGTGACGTGAGATTACGTGCTTGAGGCTAGCAGCTAGATTCTACATTAGCTGCTACTTGCATAACACCCTAATCTCCGGTTTGGCCAGGAAAAAGAAAGATGACCTCTGGCTCTGCTGCATCAGTTTGATTATTTCCATCATGAGCACGACAATGTTACAAAAGTGCAATGCTAAGTCTATGCAGTACTCTTTTTAAAAAAAAAAAATGACTTCGGCGTCAACTAGATGTAATCCCTGCATTCTTTTCTAGCGATTCCCCTTCTTACAAGATCAGAACTGCAGACAAGATAAAATCCCAATGAACAACTATCGGGACAGATTATTAAACAATGATAACACTGGGTAAAAGATAATTCTTTGAGGATGAACAGGATCTTGTTTATTGGGATGGCGATGGAGCAGTGGATAAGACGCATACCCGGGTCCAACTCCCTAATGTGACACCCACCAATGTGTCCCTGAGCAAGACACTTAACCCCTAGTTGCTCCAGAGGCGTGCGACCTCTGACAGAAAATAACAATTGAAAGTCGCTTTGGATAAAAGCGTCAGCTAAATGAATAAATGTAATGTTATGTTTCAGGAGGGTGGACATGTTTTGCTGCTGTTCTGATACCTGTCATCCTGGACTTTCTGCTGATTGTAGCGGACATGGAAGTCTCTGAGCTCCTCTATCAGTCCAGCAGACAACATCTCATCTACACGAGCATCCAACCGCTTGTCTAGAGCTAGAGGGGAGCAGAGAGAAAAAATAAGACAGACATAGATGTAAAAAACAAACAAACTGGCATTTCTATTGTTTTGATAAATAGCGGTAAGAGTAAAATAAAAATCCATACAATCTTCCCTCCGTACCGTCCGTGTCAGCATGCAGCCAGAGGATGCAGGGGTCTGGGTATCTCAGCGGCCCCCCAAGCCCATCACCTCCCTCCTGCCCCCTCTGCTCCTCCAGCCAGCGGCTATGGGGGATGCCTGTCTCCTCATGGATTTGAAGACTCCTGTAGATAACAAACAAGCAAGCAGATACAGTATGTTGTGGTTAAATCAAACACTTTCCCACTGAGACTCCATAGAGACACAACCAATCTGACGATATCCAGTATACTATGAGTTTCAGTTCAGTCCCTGTACAGTATGTCAGGCCTCAGTGGGTAAACTAGTGGGAGATTAGATAGAGAGTTAACAACCCACTCATCGGTTAAATCCAGTGTAAAAGAAAATCTCCATCCCTCGAAGGAACACATTTAGAGTTTAGTAGTAAAGAAATGGTTTTAAAATATAAATGATGAAACAAGATACAGAATTGTCGTGTATGAAATCACTCTTTTTCACACAGTTAACATTCAGCCAGGGCTAAACCAGACTTCTGAGATTCAAATCAGACTCTTAAGCTGTGCCAAACTGCACTCTGAGGTTATGAAGAAAATATGATTCCTGTCGCCTCCTGTCATCCACAAGAACAGGGTAACCTAACCTGCTCACACAAAAGATCAGAGTGCGCTGACTGCTACTCATCAAGCTGTGTGTGTGTGTGTGTGTGTGTGTGTGTGTGTGTGTGTGTGTGTGTGTTTGTGTACGCGCGTGTGTAAACAGACACCGGTCTTGTCAGCGTAGATTGGGTGGAGGCCATATACTGTGACTGTCAGCCTGAGACGGGGCAAGGACCTCATACAAAAGTCAAGGAAATACTGTGAGCCACTCATACACACACACAAACAAAAATGACGAGCTACACCCACAAACACTACACCATATTTTTCTGAAGGTGAAAAGAGCCTTTTCCCCATTCTAATCTTGTAACAATGCTGTCATTTTGAAGTAGAGGCGCTCGTGTTAAAATGTTAACAATGTTTAAAGTACATTAATTTGGACAAAGTCAAAATAGTTTCACATTAAACACTCGAGACAATGTGTGCGTTTTCATTTAGGTGAAATTAGTGTTTTGTTTTGGGGCAATAACACAGTTGGTGGTAGCTCATTTATAATGATAATATAACTGAATTCTTAGTTTGTGGTGCGTTTGTATGTTGACCTAAAATTACTGCATTATAAAAGGCAATTTAAGAAGTGCAAGATGATGCTACAATTCAAAATTCAATCACATAAAGCAGCAAGAAACCAAGAACAAGAACAAGAGCAAACCTGAAGACATTAACCTACCGAAGTGAGTATCTGTTACTACAGCCCCATGTGGAAGATTTAAAGATTTAGCGAGCAGCTAACACCTCAAACTGCATTTTTCTAATGCTAATGTTGCTAGTGTTTCGTTTCCTATTTGTCATTCAACAAGCTAGCAAAAGCAACAAAATATCTATAGAAAATGTGACTAGCACACTATTTCTTTAGATAATTTGACTGTAGTCGATGCTAGCACAAACCAATAACTTTGTAGAAGGATGGACTTATTATCATCTATGGCTAATGATAACTAAAAATGGATAAGTGCAATTATTTTATGTAGTAACTTTTCATGTGTAATTTTGATAAATAATTTCTCACAGAATGCTTTAAGAGAAATATTCAATATTCAAAACTATTTCAGGTTTCTAAAAAATACCCAGCTGCTTTAGTGTTACTAGACATTCAGTGTAATGAAGACATTACCAGCTGTATCACCTGGCTATCTTGCGTTTGTCGTTGGGGTGCAACATGGCAGCCATTTTGGGGTCCACCTCTGCCAGTCGTTTGTGTAACTCAGCTCCTCCCAGTTTCTCCAGCTCCAACTTCCTGTTTGAAACCCCATCTCCCCTGTCCCCTGACTCCTCGTTTTCCTGCTGTGAGACAAGTTGAACATTTCATTTAACATTTTAGAGTTGACAAAAGCTACCTTCAACTACTCCTCTTAAATGCCTACTTTTCTTAATATGTCCCGTCAGAACAGTGCTTTGGGTCTCTCCCAATATTGGTAATGACTGATAGTGTTTGGAGGTGTATTTGAGTTGTACATTTGCGGCACTCACCCCGGTATCCAGCAGGACTCTCCACAGCAGAGACTCAATGTAGTAGTTTGTTCCTCCTACAGTGACTGGCAGTTTTCTTCTGCTGTGCATGTCATCTATGTTGGAGTGAGTTAAGGAGGGAACTGATCTGTGCACATTTATCAACATGAATTCCAGGGTGGTTCTTAATTTTTAGAGTTTTGACATGAATTATGATGATGCAACAATGAAAAACATTTTGAAATGACCTGTTGAGCTCATTTAATCACATTCACACCATAATGGCATTTAAAAAAGCTCCAGCTGGTTCTAATTCAGTTAGTCACAAAGGCTGCCAGTCGCATGTGGCTTAATTGCATTCAGCTTCTCTGGCTATTAATGTTTACTGTACATTTTTAAATCATGTTTCTGCAATGGTTTTATATTCAAGAATGCAGGAAGGTATCCAGATGAGAAAGATAACTGATTTTTTCTTTTTTTTGCCTCAAGTGTTGTTACTTCAAATTTAAAGTGTTCAAATTACAAGGCCGGTTACAGTTCCACAGAAAATTAATAGTGAAAATCTAATATTTAGGTGGAGTAAGTTTTTTTCAGAATATTTAACTTGGAAAAACAATGTTAACAAAATGATAAATTAAATACTATATAATGACAAAAGTGCAGCTTTTTGGCTTGTAATCACTTGAAGTAAAGCATTGTGTGCTTGTGACACCTTGTCACAGGTGAGTCCTCACTTTGTGTCATTTAAATAAATGTTCCATTCCTGAAGAGGTGACAAGGTACAATGTGTAATATTTGGCTGGATTTTAGTTCAAGATAATTCAAAAAATAAACAAACATGATCAACTGAATGTGAAGAAGTGACAGCTGTAATGTACTAATGATATCTAGTTAACATGCTAACCAGCTAGCCGCATTCCATCCTGTGTTGTAATACCACTTGTGCCTCGAGGTGTTAGTGAGACACTGTAGAGTCTAGTCTGCCCTCAGTCCAACATGAGAGGACGAAGATGTACAGCTGCCCAGAGGGCTTGTCAATCAATGCTGCTGCACGGGTTCTGATTCTCCCTGACCTCTTATTCCTCCGCTAACTCTACTTTTTTGTCTCCTTCCCTGTCTCTGAAGTGCTTCCTTTCAGCGCTCATGTTAACCAACCGGGCTGCTCAGACAAAGCTAGCGGCGTAGGTACAGCAGCGAGTGTATCTGTCAGGAAAAGACACTGATAATCTACTAATGATCTGATTATGACAAATGATTAAATATGTAATAGCAAGTTTTTTTAATTGCATACTTATTGCACATATTTGTCAGTTGTGTCTAAACAGAGTGACAGGGAGGAGCAGGACAGGGCGATGGTCCTTTTAACTTCATTACTGCAGAAGAAGCAGTAATGAAGGAACACATAAAAAGCTTCATTTTATGAGATTACTATAAAGATACATGCTACATGTGATTAGAAAAGAGCAGAGGAGCAGAATCACTTAAAGAGTAGCCGGCTGAGGGGGAGGAGGAGGTTAAATGCCCCTGATCTCAAACTCAATATCAGCCACTCAGTTTGGTTCACCTCCCACAATCAGCACAAAAATATCAATATTGGATTTTTACAACGACCTGCCTGGTCACACAGACAGAGCCTGCTAGCCACACTGTGTTTCCCTTTCTCTCCCCTTTTCTGTCACATCTTCTCTCATCTTGCACCTTTCCGTCCCTCTCCTCCTCCCTTGCCCCCCTTCTGTAATCAGGAATAATCAAATAACCACTCAAACAAGATAAAGGCCCATCAGCCATCGTCACCCACCTCCTCCCTCAATCTCTCCTTCTCTCTCTCGCGCGCACCAACACATCCACACACACACGCGCACAGACACACATCGTCTGCATCGGGACGCGGAGCAGGAGATGGGAAAGACAGTGAGATTGATCGCTGACATGCGGCGAGGAAAATCAAGGGAGGTACAAGAGAAAGAGGGCTGGAAGAGAGAGTTCTAAAAGAGAAACAGAGGGAGTGGTTTGGATAGAGGGGGTTTATGTGAGTCGCATGTTGAGTAAAGGGTTGATAGCTACTGATGCGTCATTAGGTCCTGCGTCTTTGAACTCCTCAAGCATGTCAGCCTTTTCCAGCTGTCACACACACCCTCCTCCCTCCCTCCCTCTTTTTCCCCTCTATGGTCTCTCTTCCCTGCTTTATGGTTGGAAATCCTCCACACCGCTTCTATCCCTACTAATCTGTATTCATGTCTTTCCATTTCTCCCTCTTCCCACCAGCAGGCTGCAGTGAGCCTATTCTTAGAGCTACCGCATCCCCTTACTGCACTGGTGAGTATGAGTGTGTGTGTGTGTGTGTGTGTGTGTGTGTGTGTGTGTGTGTGTGTGTGTGTGTGTGTGTGTGTGTGTGTGTGTGTGTGTGTGTGTGTGTGTGTGTGTGTGTGTGTGTGTGTGTGTGTGCGCTCGCGCGCATGCCTTCCTGATCTATTAATACCGTCTCTGGTTATCACCTCCTCTCTCCACATCTGTGTGGCGGCAGGTGTCTGCAGGAGGGTGTGACAGTTCAGAGAGTGTGTATAGACACACCGCAGACACGGACTCCATAAATATCGCGTCTAGTGATCTATCTCTTCACATTTTCACCACAACATCTGCAGAGAGAGACGCTGACAAAACGAGGACATAGCAGATCTTCCAAACACATACACCCACACACAAACACAAACCTGCAGACCAATTAGTGAAGTCAAACCAACTGAGATACCATTTAATAATCTGGGGTGGGGTGGGGGGTGATGATAGCAGAGGTGATAGCAACGTGTGATAAATATTGCTCCTCTGCCTTAACTTGTTTCCAGGAAAGGATATTAGAGCCAGGGCTTTGTTCCTGAAGTCCATCACCGTGTAGCTGCTAACTAACGGGTCCACAAAGCTGATCATGTGATGTCTGCACTGGGCACGCTCCTCAGCTGTCACCTTATTGGTGATGATGTCGAGGCCCTGATACACCTGGAGGGGAAGCCAAAAAAACAATAAAGTCAATGAGAACCATCATTTAAAATAAATGTTTTATAGGCAGGTATAATTACAATATAATAACATATGGAGGAAGTGAAAACAGAAATTGTAACAGCAACTGCATCACATTCTATACTGAACTCACTAAGTTTAATGGAAATCCTTTGTCCTAGAAAGCATAAAACCCTGGACAACACTGAAAAAAACAAAAACAAATAGGGCAGGAGATTGAAATCTATGTTAGTGGAAGGATGTATGTGAATGTGTGTATTTGTGTGAACATGTCAGAAGCTGGAAGCAGACACTTATAGAGGAAGGAATAAGGAGCACAGTTTGTCGTCCCTGTAAAATCACTCGGACCATTCCTGCAAATTACGATCCACACCTCCGCTGTCCATTTTACATCACCCAGCAAGGAAGCTCCCTCGTGGAATTTGACAGCTGGGCGTCATACAGTAGTCAGTCATGAGAGAGTTTTATAAGGGATGCCTCAGGGATGCAGGGGACTTTCTAACAGGGCTTGTCTTTCTAGAGGCCCTTTTCTATCCTTTAAACGTCAATGTCTTGTTTTCCTTTGGTCCATGCCCTTGATTATTCTGAAAATCCAACTGATTAGGTTCCTTTTAGAGTATATGCGCAAGATTTATGTCTGTTTCTGCATTTGTAATATGGACTGGAGACACATTTATACTCTCAAAGTGATCAAACGTCATTGTAAATTGAGTGTATCTACACTTCTGTGTTATTTTATTACCACCCAGAACATGTAACCCCAGTCATTAGATGACACAAGATTAAGTTTTCTGGATAATTGTATGAACTGAGTGGTCAATAGCGGAAAAAAGCAAAGCCTGGATTCTTGTTAGTTTCAGAAGTGCCTTCTCCCAAATGCGTGCACAACAGAAACTTTATTTGGTTATATTGTGAAGCTTTAACTACTTTGTTTATGCCTATTATGATTTTTTCCCCCATAAGCATGGTACAGCGTAGAAACAGAACTGAATCTCGCATCATTGCAGTTTATGGACACCATTGATCATATTGCAGATGGCAAAGTATCGACATCTCCCCATATCTGTCATGTAAATACACCTCTATGGCCCTTGTCCTCTGCACAGCATCTGTGTGTAGTCTACCATCAACCATTCAAAGCAGGTGTGTGGCTCTGAAAGTGAATCAGGCTGAAGTTGCCAGCAAAACTTTATGAAACCCTTTTGAGTGAAAAAAACTATTTAAAAAAACAATTTTATTCTGAAACCTCTGTTTGGATTCAGCCTTGATTTGAGTAAAAAAAAGCTTGGTGAAGCACTCTATTGTTCAACAATTCAGAGAAGGAAAATACATCCTTTAATCATAAGCAGTCAGCTGGCTATTGGCAGTGAAGCACAGTCCCAAATGAACACACTAGTATTATTTTTACACCATGAAAGAATGGATGAAGTCACTCTTGTTAGCTTATTTTACCCTTTGTGACAATAATAAAAATTTCATGACAAACGATGCATTGTGGAAAGAGTTTTTTTCCCATTTCAGAGTCCAGCATTTCACTGAGTAGAATCTTTGTGAAGTTAGGTCAGCTGAGATGTGGGCTTCACGTGGGGCTGTAGTAACAGATACTCAGCATTTAGACTTTGGAAAGTCTTTTTTTAGCCTTTTCACAACCACAAGAGCAAAAGTTTAAGGATTGGATTAAACAGTGGGTTCATCTGCTTTAAAATAGGCTGCAATCATTGTCAGAACTAGCTTAGTGCCTACAGTAGTAACAGAGCGTTTCTTCAAAGTAGGGATGCGTTCAGTCCAGTCTATGGTTCGGCCACCGAGCAAAAAAAAAAAAAAAAGAAGCATTTTCGGTGTTTGGCCTTGTAAGTCAAAAGACCGAATAAATTTTACTGAACAATTACGTTGACATGTCGGCAGTGTGGAAGCATTTTAAACTGTCAGAGAAAGACGCAAAAATCGCCATTTGCAGACACTGTTCTGCTGAATTATCTCCTAAGAAGACTTCTGAGAAAAGGCAGCAAACGGTCTGACCCGCTCTGAGTGTTTCTGTCACTCGTTTCTGAGAAGGCGATTTAGCTAGTCGCACCTAAATTTGGAGTGCACGCGTATTACAGCCTTTATGGTATATCCACTGAAACGGACCAGAGCGAGCTGACAGGCAGGTTAGCGACTTTCTCCTGTCATTTTCTGTCTTTACATAGACAAGTGTTGCAGTATGACAGTCCTACCCGAAGAGAGCTGTGAAGTTTTCATTTTGCGCGATAGGAGAACCACATACAATATAATTTATCAAATTGGGTCGGACTTGATGAATTTAGCACAAGGATACACATGTGACAACGCCCGGTTTTCAAAATAAGGTTTGTATACAGTATGGAAAAAAGGTTAATTGGATTATATTCACAGAAATTTTAAAACATATTACATTTGTCCATTAAAAGTAAATGAACATGTAATTTACTTTACCAGTCCCATTTGGGCCTCTGACCTATCCACAATAGTCTCTCCAAATCCTTTGGGAAACACTGAGTAAAGAGCACAATTTGACTATTTAATTTATGCAATAGTAAGAAAAGAGGCAAAATAAATGGAAAAAATGTGAATGTACTTCATGCAAATTTTTTTTATTATGTTTGGCTTCGGCCAGGAATTTTCATTTTGGTGCATCCCTACTTCAAAGACCAAGAGTTAGCACATTAACAAACTACTTCTACATTAGCCCTGTTAGCGACCAGCACATTTATTGTTTTAGCATTTCCTCACTGTGTGGACGTTCTGGATGCTATCAGAGTGGAGGCTAACGTTAGCAGCTCCTGCTATTAATTGGATTAAGGGACGTTTATGCTCCATTATATAAGGCTAAAGTAGCTGTGTGATAATAACAACATTAAAAAGTCAGCTGGAGAGAGCATGGAGCGAACATTAGCTAATTAAGCTAACTACTAGCTAGCTACAGCTGACAAAATCTGCTAGCAACAGTTGTCATTTCTGTCAACAGAATCGACGGCCAGATATGGAAATGCGAAACCTGTTTTTATCTATTTCTGTCTGAAATCAAAGACCGATTGTTTTGCAGATGAGATTAGACTTTCAAGTGATAAATCTGTTATCACTGTAAACTGCATATTTGCTGTGCAAGAGTGAAAAACTTGACAGTTGTAACAGTAACTGAGGTGAGCAGAGCTCAATGAACCGTCAGTTTCTTTTGCCCCCATAGTTTATTTCTCCAAGACTATCTGACTTTGTCATTTTTCTTCATTCTTGATTTCAGATTTTTTTTATTTTTAGTGTTTTAAATGCTTACTTTTTACATTAAGAGTTTCAGTTAACTTTCCTTGAATAACTATGACCTGGATGACTGATAATCTTCATAGACATCCTTCAGATTAACAGTTTTCATGTCAAATGTTGTTTAATGTTTTGTTTAACCCAAAAATCTATTGATCGACTCCAGACTGTCCAGAACTCAGCTGCCAGGATTTTAACCAGAACAAAGAAATATGACCACATTACTCCTATTTTAGCTTCATTACACTGGCTCCCAGTATGTTTTAGAATTGACTTTAAAATTCTGTTGATCACTTTTAAAGCTCTTCATGGCCTCTCGCCTTGTTATATTTCTGACCTTTTAGTCCCATACGCACCAGCACGTACCTTGAGATCCTCAGGCAGAGGTCTGTTGTCTGTTCCAGAGTCTCGACTGAAAACTAAAGGGGACAGAGCGTTTGCTGTCAGGGCCCCGAAGCTCTGGAACAGCCTGCCCGAGGAAATCAGGTCGGCTGAGTCAGTGAACTCTTTTAAGTCCCTTCTTAAA
>NC_060158.1:22316411-22342108 GCF_021292245.1 Micropterus dolomieu | reverse complement strand
TATTGATCGACTCCAGACTGTCCAGAACTCAGCTGCCAGGATTTTAACCAGAACAAAGAAATATGACCACATTACTCCTATTTTAGCTTCATTACACTGGCTCCCAGTATGTTTTAGAATTGACTTTAAAATTCTGTTGATCACTTTTAAAGCTCTTCATGGCCTCTCGCCTTGTTATATTTCTGACCTTTTAGTCCCATACGCACCAGCACGTACCTTGAGATCCTCAGGCAGAGGTCTGTTGTCTGTTCCAGAGTCTCGACTGAAAACTAAAGGGGACAGAGCGTTTGCTGTCAGGGCCCCGAAGCTCTGGAACAGCCTGCCCGAGGAAATCAGGTCGGCTGAGTCAGTGAACTCTTTTAAGTCCCTTCTTAAAACATACTTTTATAGGAGAGCTTTTCCCGATCTTATTTGACTTTATTTTATCCCTTTTATTTTATTGTATATTACTAATTTTATTATTAAATTTTCATGCTCTTATCTTTTTTTGTATTATTCTTTACACTTGTTAAAGCACTTTGTAACTTGTTTTTGAAAAGTGCTCTATAAATAAGGATTATTATTATATTATAAATGTCTACTTTAAACATATTTTTGACAAATTTTTGTCATGTCAGAGTATGGCACAACATAGGGAGATACATTAGGGAGAACCAGACAGCACAATTTTATTTTGTCTCAACTTAGTTGTTTAGTTTAGGAAGTATTTTGTAGAGCAAGGCGTGCCCCCATCTTCTTGAATACTCCTAACTTTGTTACCGAGCATCTTCCAGTAGTCTAAATCTTGTATTTCAAGCCAACAACATTACAGGCTGTTTAACCCAACACATATGCATTTGGGTAATCGATACAGTTGTGAAGGTTATTGATCGCATCCTTTGGTGCGTGTGTGGGTTTGCGTGTACTTCACCAAATGTTTTTCAGCGCCGCAGCAAGCCAAAAGTGGCGAGCTAGGGCAGGGCAGAACAACCCAGCCTGATAAATTATTCACGGCTTCTCCGCACGACACCGCTGCCAAGTCAAGGGAGAGATGGGTGCATGGATGGATGGTTAAGATGAAGGAGATGGAGAGCAAATGAAGGAGGGTGAAGGTTTGAAGAAAAAGGGCGCTGAAGAGGACGAGAGAGAAAAGGAGATGAACAGACAGAAGAGCGCTGTGTACTTGTTAGAGAGAACAGGATGCTCCCTGATAAATCTGCACACATTATCCACCACCAGCCCTCATTTGCCTTCACTTCTCTCTCTATCTCACACACACAAACATACACAGATTGTACAGAATAAAGACAGAATGACAGGTAGCAGAAGGATGGCAAAATGATGGTGAGAGAAATACAGAGAGAGGCACGTCGAGTAAGGTCACGTGTCTCTCATTCTGAACCACACATACACCACCAGATTAACACACTATTGGTTTCACACATGGTGAAAAGACAAAAGCTCTTGTTAAACACACGCACACAAAATGTCTCTTTCTATTTTGAGCACTTTAAGGACTACTCGTCCATCTTGGCTTAAAAGTATAGATTTCATGACAACCGGGTACCTGCTGAAGCATGCGATATGACCGACAGCTGCAGAACAGCTACTAAATGGACCTGGTAAGATTTTGTCAACTACCATTTTCCAAGTCTATGACCAAAAGTTAGTTCTACTATCATCCAAGTTGATTTACAGCATTTTGCATTCTTTCCCCCCAGCAGTAATGAAGTTTCCTCTCTTCCATATGTCTTCTCCCTCCTCACAATCCCTCTCGTGTTGTCCATTCTTACCTGCCACTGAGAGAACACAGCTAATCATTATGTAAACACTCCTTAATGTACATTTATGTGTTCTCGGGAGAGAGCGCTGTGAAAACAGTTTGCAACGATTTTAATTTCGCCTTAACAAGGACAAGGAGACCCGAGAGTAAAAGCAGGCAGGGGGAGAAAAATGAAAAGAGCCACTTGAGTGGAAGATATGAGGAGAAAAACGCTTTGAGGGAGGAGCTGCAAATGAGAGAGAAAATGAGAAAGAAATGAAGACTTCCAATCGAGGCAGCTGAAAATGAGCTACAATTTGCGGCGATGTTAGAGCTCAGAGTCGTAAAGGAATCAAAGATAAAGATCACCATAGCTAATCGTGACAGATATCTTCTGGAGGAAACTGAAAGACGAAGTCACAATGAAAGGAGGCGACTGAAAGTAAAGTAAAAGGTGAATTTTCTTTTATCATCTAGGCTGGAGGGAAAATGTAGAATACTGTCATTTAGAGAAAAAATAAAATGACAATATGTAGAGAAAGAATTGATTAGTGCCGAGCATGTTGTTGTTCTTTGGTTTTAAGCTAATGCTGGTCATATTGTTCAGGCCAGCTGAGGACGATTAATGATCTGTGTATTCATGGAAATGCCAGCATGGGCGTCATTTCTACGAGTCAGTCTGATAAACTGTGTTGTTTTTTCCCCATAAATGTTCCTGTCTTAGCGTACTGTGTCATTTTTTTAAGCAATGAAAAAAAACAAAAATAAAAACACTGTAGGTGTTTTCTGGAAAGTTGCTGAGGCCTTCCTCATTCCAAACGTCATAATTCACACTGATGTACTTCCATGGAAACCCATCTAATGTGGGTTCAGCTGCCTACTCCTTCCTGCCTCGCTTTTAAATGGATGAGAATGGATGTGACCGTGTGGCTTGTGTGCAAGTAAGGGAGGAATGTGCTTGTGTGTGTGTGAGACAATGAGCTCAGTGTTCGAGCTCTGCAGAGCCTGCAGCCGGCCTGCCTGGCCAACCTTATGCCCTGCACGAGACAGCTGTTTCTCTGCCACATAAATAAGGGGGGAGCACGGCCAAATGAAAGAAAAAAGGGCAAGAGAGACAGAGAGGGATGCAGGAAAACAGAGAGAACAAACACTCATAGAGACACTCATTGATAAAATAAGATTCAGAGAAAGCCAAAAGAGTGATAAAGCAGACCTTTCAGAGCAGTGTTTGCCCATAATGGAAATTTCTTAACGTTTTTGCAAAATGTTGTTTTCTGACCAGAGATGGTCAGAAATGGACCATACAACAGACCATGTAAAATATGTGAAACGTTTTCTTTGTATAGCTATATGGGGATGCACATACTACTGACCTATCTGAGCAGATCAGGTTTCTGATGTCACTGGTCCACATACAGTTTTCTATTCCACTACATTCATTTAAAGCAATCGATAAACATTTTGGGAAATATGCTCATTCACTTGGATGAGAAGATGGATACCACTCTTGTATCAGCCCACTAAACTAAAAGCTGGCTCCAGCAGGCGGAAACAGTGGGAAACAGCTAGCCTTGTGACCAGGCCTTCAGACAGGCTGAACGTGCTTATATTATGGAGGATGATGCAGATGTATGCGCAATTTCAAAAACCTCAGGCTATTGATGAAAAACTGCACAAGCTTAAATACAAGGTTTGTGTATGCACTACCCAATGTGTTATCTTACACACAGAAGGATGATTTTGAATCCAGTTCCACAAACAGAAGGTACAAAATTTTGTGTTTTGGGAAAAAAAGATCACTGCACATGATCTTCACTCAGTATTGGCTGATACTTGATGTTTGAGTATCAGAATCAGTCTTGTAGGAGAAAAAAGTCGATTAGTGAATCAGTGAAAAAGTCTGTTCTCCACAAGCGGGAAGCTTCCGGTCAAAGAACTAAGGCAAACACAGAAGTCCCTTAAACCAGAAACGACGCTTCTGGCTGCAAAAAGAAGTCTGGCTCCATTAGAAATAATGGTAAAATGAGCCTCCTTCTCAGCTATTACCTCAGTAATAAATACGTACCCACGGCACTGTGTAAATTTAACCAGCGCCGTTGAAAAAGCTTATTAGGAGTCAGCTGTTCACTTTCTCAGAGTACGTTTAGTTTTAAGACTATTTTTCACTAGACAAAGATGTCAGCCCTGTTAAAATGACGTGAATTACAGATGCACCTAGCTAAGCAAGCTAGCTAGCTCCACACACGGCCGTTAGCTCTACCGTCTCGTCCAAATATGGTCATGGCCGGTGCCGCTGGTTGCAAAAACGCAACATGACAGCACCTTATCGGCCAAACTCGAGGCTTCAAAACCGCAGCAGTTCACGTCACGATGACTACATCCACCGATGACCTATATTGCACGTCAGCTGCTTTTTTTCCCCTCAACAAAGAAAATCGTTGAAATACTAGTCCTCTTTCATGAAAATAATAGAGAAATAAAATACTGGCAACAAGAATTTGATCAAAAGCAATAGCAGGGAGGATGTTACAATGTCCTTATTCTGACCCCTGTACATACAACAGCCAAACTGTAAGCTGCATTGCTTTATTTTTATCCTTCTCTCTGAACCACTTCCTCTGTTACATTTGCAACTGAATACGTATCCGCCTATTTTCTCTTTTTACCCCTTCTCTTCTTCCCCCCTCAAGGCACCATCCTTCAACAATTTATCCCTCCATTTTCCTCTCCTCTCTCTGTCTCTCCGGAATGGCCCAGTAATGCCAGACTAATAAATCATTCATGGCGTTGTCCCTCCTCCTCCTCCTACATCCTGCCATCCTCCTCTCCCTCGCTGCTTTACTGTAGTGGTCACCGCATCACCACACCCGCAGACTGCTATTTACACACACACACACAAAATATAAGAGTCAATCAGCTCTCTTTCTTGCCCCGCTCCTACACAGGCTTTGATTACTTATAAAGATGCATCATAAATCGGATGTGGGAGGCAGCATCGTCTGAGTTACAATACAAACAGATACGTCAAAGCCCAGACAGGTCACAGCCACACCAGACAGAGAGAGACAGTGGGAGGGGGAGGGGGGGGAGATAGAGAGAGAGAGAGAGAGAGAGAGAGGAGGGATGACTGCGAGCAAATTAGAGGGATATAACACATAGCTACACGGTTTTTGAGTGTAGGATGTGTTTAATACGTAGATAAGCAGTTGGTGTGTGTGTGTGTGTGTGTGTGTGTGTGTGTGTGTGTGTGTGTGTGTGTGTGTGTGTGTGTGTGTGTGTGTGTGTGCGCGCACGCATGTATAACCACCTCTGGCTAATAATAAAGCATAACCTTTGATAGAATAAGCGCTCCTCACAGCGGGCAAAGCAGTTGGCTACACAAACATCACATTTCCAAATTTACGACTTAAAAAAGGCAAATGACCCCTGGTGCTTTTTACAACGTCCACCGTTACGGGACTATAAGGACCAAGATGACACATGACAGCTTTCAGGCCCATTTCTCACATTCAACGGAAAAAACGCACAAGCCTGACAAATTGTCGCCCTTTGTCGCAATTTATCACTGCTGATGTTGTTTTTGAGAGAATACGGCAGCTCCCTCTTTCACACATGCATAAAGCAAAAAGGGTCATCGGCCACCAATACTTCCAATAGTCCCACAAGCCAGCAGGCATGTGCATGACCTGTTAAATTGGCCCTTAGGACCTCTGCTGGCCCTTTAGAATGACACCCCACAGCACTGCCCACACATAAACTCAAACACACCCCTTTTTTTGTTGTTTTTTTTTGTTTTTTAAACACCCTTCGGGGATACAATTTATTTTGCGTTAACAATGTCTTTATCGTTAATGCGTTGGACAGGTGGCTGCGAGTAAGGATGACTAACTTTGTTAGGGTCTTCATGAAGTATTAACAGAATCATACTGGTGGTTTTGTGTGATTTAGCCCATTTACTCATAGTAAGTAGACTTGATCAATGATCAATTTAGATTAATTTCCTACCTTTAACGCAGCAACTGTTTTCCATTAATTTTGCTATTCAGTGTAAATAAACTTACACACTTGAGACTTTCATATGATAAGAAATCCATGACAGTGAACATTAAATCATCTCTCTCTTTTTTGTCAAAGCTGAGTAAAAGAGAGACAGTTTTTTAAAACACTTCCATGTCGGTGAGTTCAAGCATTCCTGGGAAAATAAAATACCTGAGACTTGAGTGCCCGTCGTCCATAAAGCACACCTAAAACACTGAATCACAATATTACAGAATCCCAATACATATTTAATCAGCATTGCACTCTGATCATTGCACACTGTATCATCAAATACTTGCTGTTTATCATCCTTAAAAGAAACATCAGAAAGGTATTTTCAGATCTTTCAAATTACCAGGTGAGTAAACTTGAGCTGCATGTGACAAGACAGTAGTTATAAAGTGCCCAAGCGACAGACGAGACGATGGATGAAAAACCGCCTGCACATTGGCAGTGGCGTAGCCCAGTAGCTGCCAATATCCTCAAAATGAAGAGTGAGAGTTTATTTCACCGATGTGATGAGCCACAGGACATAAACAAGGCAGCGTTTGAGCGATGATCACAGAGCACGAGTCGCATAAATCACCTCTGAAGTGCACTCACTCTGTCCCCTTACTGTCACTGTCCATGTCAAATGTTTCTTATTACAAATAAAGCCTTGCAAAGCATTGTCAGTGGGCAGGGCCTGGATAAATCCTCCTCTCTCTGCCCTGAGGTGACACTTGATTAACAAATGTTTATCCATTACAGCTCATCTGAAACCTGATTCAACCAATCCAATACTTCAACTTGTGCATATCAAACGGTCAACAGTAACTCAACAGTCATACACAAATACATTTCTCCAAGTTGTCCACTTTCATCGGCTCTAACTTTAAAATTGCCCATATCCTCATTGATCCACCAAAGCAAAGCCTAAACTTTTCCACACACCAGCCGCCGTAACTCCTACCCATTACTAGACGTTAACAGTTTTTTAAAGCCAGATAAGTTGCATAGTGTGAGAGTGGCCACCAATGGCTTGACAATGATTTGATATTAAGAAACCCATGGATACCCAACTACTAGAGTGTGGGTTTTTGAGAGCTCAATTCCCGATCTTTAAAACTTCCAGATCATATTAAGCAAATTTAAGTCTCTCAGGACGTCTTTAATGCTACCTGTACTTAGAGCTGCAACGATTAGTCGATTAATCCATTAGCTGTCAACTGTTGAATTAATCGCCAAATATTTTGATAATCGATTAATTGTAGTCCTGTTTTAATAAAAAACGTCCACATTCTCTGATTCCAGCTTCTCAAGTGTGAACATTTTCTGGTTTCTTTACACCTCTATGACAGCAAACTGAATATCTTTAGGTTGTGGACAAAACAGGACATTTGAGGACGCCTTCTTGGGCTTTGGGAAAATCAATTAATCGTAAAAATTAGCGACAGATTAATTGATCATGAAAATAATCGTTAGTTGCAACCCTACTTGTCTGTTCATTAAAGAATAATTTACTGTACAGCTAAATAAACAGAGAAAATTTGAAAATAATTTTTCATGAATTATTTTAAAAACGGTAAGTGTGCATATGATGTACTGTACTACTAACTTGGGATTCATCTAACTTTGAATATGGTGCACAAAAAAAAAAAAAAAAAAAAAACTTATTCTCTGTGTGAAATAAAGACTTGGAACCTTGGTGAGGTGATGGGTACAGGGAGGCCTGTAAGATCCTAAAAATCATGCTCCTCCACTCACACATTTTCCACACACAATTCCAACTTCAACAGGGAGTGAGTGGACAGGGACATTTTTGGTGAAGGACCCCTGCTGGGCCCTGGACCCCCCACTTTGGGAACCAAGGGTTTACACTGTTTGGCAGTGCCTCATCCACTGACAGTACAGCCGAGCTCTTGTGTGTGTGTGCCATAGATAGCATGTTCATTTAATGAGTGAATAATATCCCCCTGCATGTCCAATGAACTGTGGGTTGGGGGCTTGGGCCACGGGCGGGAGGGGGTGACAATAACACAATAGGAGTGTTAGGGAGTGTGGGAACCAATTCTCCCCGGGACAATAGACACTTCCCAGTGGCCACAGCGTGCCCATTCACTATCAGCTGCTGGGCCGGCGTAGCACGGCGCTGAATATGCACCAGCTCAGCATAATGCTGCTTTCTCCCAAACAAGACCAGACTGTTTCCTATCCCAAAGACAACACAGGCCAGCTCTAGCCTATACACAGCCTCATTCTCACATAAGCAGTCTCTTTCTCACTCCCTCCGTGTCTGCATGTCTCTCTCGCTTTCTGTCGCTGTCACACACACCAACAGGAGGGTAGCAACAAGGCCAGGGATTGTGGAGATAGGCTGGGGCTGCCGTGCTGTAACTAGGCCACTGTTCCTCTCTGGCTGCTGGTCGTTGAGATATTCTGGGCTGAAATGTTATTAGCGTAACCCAGTTTACCCAGTACCAGGTGACTGCTGGAAGAGGCGCTCCCCGCAGGGACACACACACACACACACTCTCAAGGACAATGCACGCCAAGAGGCGGGGAGGAGGGGGAAGGAAGGTGGTGCCGAAACGGGAGAAAAGGCGATGAAAGAGTGAGCACAACGCGATAACGTGTTGAATTCTGCAGTCAGAGGAATCACTGCGGGACACCGGCACATTTGGATAAAGTTGAGTTACTGTGTGTGTTTCTGCGTGTGCGTCCACGCCGTGCTCTGGTGTGACCCAGACTCAAACCTGTACCCAGCCTTTTCTTTTGTGTGCGCGCCCTCTGGTTGCTGCGGCAACGGAGCCTGAGAACCAAAAGGGAGGGCGGGGCAAAGAGAGAGAGAGAGAGAGGGGAGCAAAGAGATGCAAGCCTGAGAGTTTTTTTAAATGTTGCGGTGTTGACACACACACACACACACACACACCCACCAGCATATTATCATGTCAATACAGTCATCTGTCATCACACAGCTCTGACGTCTCACTGCTTATCATATAAACCTTTAACTACATCCTGTTGAATATGTTAATGTTTTACTGGATAAGCAATGAAAGACACAGTAATGAATGAACCAGTAAATATTTTTATGAGCTAACTCATGACTGATTTCCATTCATTTATCCTTCGCCTTAATTGGCCCCAGAGCCACGCTGCTATATTACACTACTTAAACAAATAGCTGTTACCATGTGGCCTAAAGACGTATATTTACAGATCGCCATTGCATTTCTGCAACACCTGTCGTATTTTGCAGTGCAAGTGAATTTAAGTATTCAGTTGTTTATTGTGATTTATTTACCTCCACTTTATTAGTGATTATTTGTCTATTAATACACTCTGTAGTTATTACTTATGTCCAGTTTATATAGTACATTTTATTCTTATATTACTGCTTCATACATAAGATGTTCATAATGTGTTTAGTATTCTAGCTTTTTACAGTTACTCAGCTATACTTTTTCTTTTTCCTCGATAACAGTCACACTGTATAGTTGTGTGTGGTGGTGTCACAACAAGCTAAAATGTAAACTCATCCCCTAACAATTTTTTAATAGATCACACCTGCGATCATCAGTTCAGATTTTGATATCACATTTCCATGCCACCAAAAGTCAAAGGTATTGAATGAAAGCCAAGTCCCATCTGTTGCTGCCAAGGTGTTAAAATGGAGCGCAAGTCTTCACCATAACCACCAGATATAAGACAAGAGGACAGAAGACAAGGAAAAAGCACAGCTGTCATACATAAACTGTTGTTTTCTGTTGCCCCTCTCTCTTTCCCTTGTGTGTTCCCTGGCTTTCTCTTTACTTTAAATAAATGCAGTCTATTTAAACTGTCTTTTAAAGAAAGACAAAACATCGCTGCGTGTATTTAAGAGGATGTTGGGTGACATGTCTGGTTTTCTCCAGGCCGTGCAGACATGGTGCTGATGTGGGTCAGCACGGGATCCTCTAAACACGGGATGCTCTGCCCTGAGGCGAGGTTCATTGCTGGATATGAGTCAGCGCAGACCTTTAACTGTTAACGGTAGAGGAATAGTCTGATTAAGGTTATAATGGGAATGTACTGTGATTTCCACATTATGACTTGCCCTGTTGCTAACGGCTGCTGGCCTGCGCTAAACTCCGCAGTCAGAAACACCGAGTCATATTATGGCAGTCTGCTTGCTTCACTTCAGATGTACATTAAGTTGTCTTTATGCAGATGTTTTACTTGCTTTACTCGAGTTATTTCTGTGTCAGTGACAGTATAATGGCTGCCATGCCGAGGAGGACTCCCTATGCATCCCCCCTCCACTGCCAACATACTTCCTACCTGCATGGAGTCGGCGCTGATTATTTCTGCCTGAAGCCGTTTTCCGATCTCGATCGCCAGCTTGGACTTCCCGGTGCCGGTAGCTCCCAAAACCACCACCAACGACGGGATCATCGCTCTCCGTATGGCACACTGCACGCTGCGAGCGGACGCCGCCATGATGCTGCTTCCTCGGTGCCCAGCTGACGGCTATGCGCATGCGCAGTGGGGGGAGCAGAGAGGAGAGGCGGGCTCTGTTACCGGGCAACAGGCAGCCGTTACTGTGGCAACTCTGATCGATGGGGCATCGTGTCTTTCATCTTAGAAGAATAAATAAATGTTATTTTAATTTAAACATTCAGTCTTACTGATGCTCTGATTGGTCTGATCGGTCTGCAGCATCAAGCTGGATTAAAACCAGTTCAGCTCAAAAAGGTGAATCAGGTGTCTGACTTCTCTCTCCTTGTTGCTGCATGTGGGAACAAATCAGACTGCTGATCGCATTTATCTATTTGTCAATGAAATGACTTTACAGGGACGATCCAGTTAGTATTGTTTCTATGGAAACTGTGGGAGTGCTCCAGCAGCAGTAAGCGAGGATGCTTGTTGCCATGGCAAAGATGCCAGGATGGGTTACCTTGGAGAACTAACGGTGGGTGACTGCAGAGAGCGAGATGTGCGTTCACTCATACAGGTGGTTTTAATGGGAAACAAATGTGCACCATAATAACACACTAGATTTAAGTGTAGCTATATCCAGCTACAAACTGAAAAACCAATATACAACTGATTGTTCTTATTATGTGTGGAAGAGAAACAGATACGGCAAACAGGTCATTTATGATGTCAAAACATGAACTGAAATGAACACCATAAAGTTGGAACTCTGTGGGATTCATCTCCAAGCAAAGGTTGGCATTTTTGATGTTGCTCAAACATACAGATTCAATTTAAAGCCACTCTCTGTGGATGTGTGATGGTTTGGAAGGCACTGTACAGTAAGGGAACTGTATAGGCTATATAACATCCAACTGGATAGTCTACGTACATTAAAAGGCTTCTATAGGCATCAAGTCAAATGCAAAAAAATAAAAATTACAAAATATCAGACAGCAAGATGAAAGAAATACACAGTTGGAACTCTGTGGGCTTCTTATTCAATCAAAGGATGAAATTTTTGATGTTGCTTAAACATACAGATTCAATTTAATCTATTCTCTAAGTGTTTAGTTCAGTCTTGTAATTTCAAGCCAACATTCACCTTTTCGCTGGTCAATAATAAAGACAGGGTGAAACTTGGTAAACATGTTCATGTTTTTGCAAATAAGATCAACTTCACCAAATGCCTGCATGGCAACATATTGCCTGTGTATTCACCCCTACGGGTGATTTTAATGGAGAACAAATGTGCACTATAATAGTAGTCAAAATAACACTAGATTTAAGTGTTAACGGTAATCCAGCTACAAACTGAATAACAAATAAACAACTTGATTGTTCTTATGTGTGGAAGAGACAGACAGATACAGCACACAGGTCATTTATGATGTCAAACCATGAATTTATTAATTTCCGGACATACTCTTCATACATATAGGCTTATGAGGTACAGAAAGAAAAAGTGCTGAGACAAGGCTCCAAAATCATGATAGTTTAGCTCCCAAAGTATGTAAGCAATATCCACTGCTACCGTGACTGTGCCAAACACAGAGACCAGTGACCAATACCAGTCAAACAAATAAAAATAAGAAAGCAGGGCAAACCACTGCTGTGTGTGCACCCTATTGAGAAATCTAAAACAGGACTAATGGTGGTTTGTGCTGAATTTATTAGCAGAAAAATATATAACAGCAAGTTCACATGAAGGAAGGGTTGCTTCTGTCTGCGTGGGTCTGGCATTTGGTCATAAATACAGCATATTACAGCAGGGGGTGTTTTCCTCAAGCACAGCTGAAGGCCCTAGCACAAGAGCTACAGCTTGCTTGAGAGTTTCCTGAGTGCTGGTAAGAGCAGGATCATTTACAGTACTAGTTCCAGGGCTACAGTGTTCTCTGTTGCATGGCTTGTGGGAAAATAGGGAGCACCAGGGCTTGCAAAAAAGCAGAGAGAAAGCATTAACATTAAGGTCACTAAAGGCTACACACAGCCAGAAGTTTAATCGGTAGATCCTCTTAAGTTCCCCCCCCCACGTCAGATTTAAGAGTGTGTTACAGCTACAGTGATTGGATTGAATACAGGAGCATTCAGGTGCTTTTGACTCCAGAGAGAAAACAGGCCATACGTGCCAATTTTCAGCACATAACCACCAATAAAGACCTGCCAGCTACAATAACAGAAACAGTCATTAGCTCACACTGAAACAACTTGGTAGGAAAATATAGTATAAAACTTTTGTCAATTCTGACTTGTACAAATAAAACAAACCCCCAGAGAAAGAAACAAAGAAGCCATGAACAGTAAAGAAAACAAGTAGGCATTGCAAAAAAAAAAAAAAACAAACAAAAAAAAAAAAAGTGTTGACAAAGTGGCTAGTGTGATCAATGTTCAGTAAGTGTTTTATCTTGACTTTTTTCATAATCATTTTATTAACAAAAATAGAAGCTTTGAGTTATCTTTGAAAAGCCTGCAAGCTTGGCCCCGGTTTAAGACGCAGGGCCCAGAACTAGGATGAGTATAGTAGACAGCTCTGGTTTTGGTTTGGAAGGGGCTGTACAGTAAGGGAACTATATACATAACATCCAACAGGATAGTCTACGTACATGAAAAAGGCTTCTATAGGCATTACATTAAATGCAAAAAAAAACCCAAAAAAAACCAAAAAACACAATTACAAAATATTAGACAAGATGAAACAAATACAGTTGGAACTCTGTGGGCTTCCTCTCCAAGCTAAGGTTGGCATTTGTGATGTCGCTTAAACATACAGATTCAATTTAAGCCATTCTCAAAGAGTTTATTCAGGTTGATAATTTGATGCCAACATTCACCTTTTGGCTGGTCTCCATGGCACAACAATAATAAAGACAGGGTGAAACTTGGTAAACATGTTCATATAGTGTTTTTGCAGATGTTGACTGTATATGGATTGACCTGAAAAAAAAAATGCCTGCATGGCAACATATGGACTCATTTTCTCCAAATAATGCTGCAAAACAGGGTGTTACTGTGGGCACTGTGCTGCTGTCGAAACATCTATGACGCAAGAAGACAAACACTGAAGTTATGAACCTGCAGGCACAGAAGTTAGGACTTAACCTGAGCTATTCCAGAGGTGCAGAACAGTTTGTATGCTTCCAGTTGCAACATTATGATGCATGGCTCAGTACAGTCCCACAACAGCCCCCTGCATTCCCCCATTATCAGCAAGCATAAAGCTAGAAACTTCAGCTGCTGACACAGACAAGTGTGAACAGAAGAGGAAACAGAAGAATTTAGATGCTATGGAAAATGAGAGAAGAGGCACAACTTGAGAATAAAATGAGTTGTATGCCAAGCGCTAAGGAGCAGGGAACTTTAAAAGAAGTTACAATTTGAAGGGAGACCCCACAGAAAACGTCAGGGGGCCTTTAGACTGATGACAGATTGAAAGAGGAGACAACACTGCTGTGCAAGCACACCAAGCCTTATCACAATCAGGGAGACATCTGACCAGACCATGCAGCAGGTAAACAGCAAAGCTGTAGCAGTTTCTCAACTAGAAGCTGTTGCATTCACAACAAGCCTTCTGGTAGCAAGCAACAATTTTGAATATTTTTTAGCAAGGGGAAATATAACATTTTGACAAACCTATATTGAGTAACCATGGACATATAAATCTGTCCGTAAGATGCCCCATAAGATCAGTCCCTAGCTGGCTGTCCTGACCGGCTTACGGCTTTGTCAATCACTCAGAAGCTAATGTGCAAACCACAAAAATAGAAAGAAAAAAACAACAATACACCCGCACAATTCCAACGTGACCGATTCAAAGTGAACATTAGGGTCTTTTCTCCTTCACGTAGTCCCGTTCAGTTCTGTGAGTGTACGTTTGTGGTGACGGCTGACCCCGACGCTCAGGATCGTTTGAGCTGGGCCAGCCTCTGCAGCAGCTGCAGCTGCCTGGCTTTCAGCTGCTTCCTTTCCTGAGCCTTCTGCCTTTCCCTGGTGTGCAGCTGCTGCAGGTACTCCGTGGCTCGCGTCAGGATCGCCACCTTCGGCGTCTTGGGGCAGTCCGCTAAACCTGGGATCTCATCCCGCAGTGACAGGAAACGTGAGCGCAGGTCATTCCTCCGCTTGCGCTCGAGGAAGTTGTGCGCCTTGCGTTTGTCTGTGTCCTCGCAGTCGGAGGACTGGGGGCTGGAGAAGAAGTGGGGCTTTGAGGGGGAGCTGTTGGGATGGGAGGAGGGCGAGGAGGAGGAGGAGGGAGGAGACGAAGGGGATGTGGAGGAGGTAGGAGAGGAAGCCCTAGGGTTAGGGGACTCTGACCTGACTCCGGCCACAGTCACTTGAGACTTCCTGCTGTCTAAGTTCAAAGGGGTGTGGCCGGGCCGGGGCTGGTGGTACTGAGTGTTCTGGGTGACCTGGGTGGAGGCCTCCTGCCGAACCCTCTTCCGAGGCGGCTCGGCCGGCGTAGGGAGTGTGTCCGGGGAGGGCGCAGCATAGTTGTGCTGCTGTTGGTGGATGGAGATGTGGAAACGCTTCATGCTGGGGTCGAGGGGGTCGGCGCGAACCGTTATAGTCACTGGTTTACGAGTGTTGACCAGTCGGCGAGGTTTGCGTTGCTGCTTGTGCTCCACTGTCACCACATCAATCTCCTCTTCATCCTCATCCTTGTCGTCTTCATCATCTGAAAAAAGGGCAGGAGGGAAGGCATTAAGTGATGCGTTTGATTATCAAAAATATCTGCTAATGACTGCAGGGGACAGCTGAAGTTGGAAACACGAGTCACATAAAAAAATAAATAAATAAGAGCCACCTGACTTGACACAGTCACCCTGCCCTCCTGTCTCCTTAAACAAATAAAATGCTTCTGTAAAAATTTACTTCACACAAGGCCTCATGAAGTCTCACACACTACAGGATACACACTGTTGCTGTGATGACTCACCGCATCGGGTGACTTCCGAGTTAGGATGAGAGGCAGGTTAGCTGAAGAAGCACTCAGGTGCAACTCTTCAACTTGTTCTAATGAGCCTAACATGGAACCTTGCGCACGTTTAAGACCATTTGCTGCTTAATTTTCTCGAGTGGAAACAGGATATTAAACATGAAAGGTCTTATCGACTTGATTCCCGCCAACAGACTAGACTCTTGGGAGATTTTCAATGCTCTTTTAAAGTGAAACCCACCTTTAAAGTAATAGCACTTCCGTGTATTTGACTACTCAGAAAGTAGTAATCTCTATATGAATAACACAATAAAGAGGAGATGGATAAAGAGCTTTGGAGGGAGGGGTGCCCGCTTATTATTTACAACAGCATTTATGAGAATAGATGACATCTCGAATTACAAGGCATACAGAATGAATTCCCTAAAGTAGCCCTATTAGAGCTCTTTATTGGTGTCATTTCCTTTGATTGCTCATTCTCCACTTCCTTGAGCACATATTATTCCCTGAAACGGTGTGAAATACTGCCTCAAACTCATTTCAAAAGAATTCTGCAGGCCGAGCCGAACTCCTAAATGACTAATCCCGCTCTATTCACAGACCAGGCTGGCTCGCACCAAATCCACCCACTGACACAATTGGCGCTGCAGCCTGTTGAGTGGAGGAATGCAGCAACAAGTTCCCTTTGTGACATTCCACACACACCATTATGCATGGTCCAAGTTCAGCATCACATGGTAGCCCACATTGGGTTCAAGGAGTGGAAATGGGAAAAGAGGTCTAGAGCCAGGGAGAATTTTGGTTATATAAAATAACCAAAATGATAGATTTCCCCTTCCCTCCTGGTTACATAAAGTTCCAATAATAAGCAATATGCTTATTGAATTCATGTCAGATCTGAGCTAGGCAGTGCAGGAGAGGATATTGTTATCATAAATCAGACTAGAGGAACAGGGAGAGGTAGCAGCTGGTTTGCTGGAGCCCTGCCAAGCAGCAGATGTTTCAATGGGCGTGTCACTCACTGGGCTAGAAGCATGTGTTGCATGCACCAAGGTAACGCAATGCAGTCATTATGTGCCATGCCAACCCCTACTGCCAGATAATAGCTAATCAAAGCAAAATATTAACTAAATGCCAGAAAGAAACATGACATTTCAAATCCAATTAACCTTAAGTCACCCTTGTAAAAAATGCTTGAAAGCATAAATGTGGACAGGCAAATCAGAGAAATGTTTGTATAGAAAAGTCCCCGGCTATGTTGCATATTTCATCTGTTACTGACCTGATGAGTCGGTGTGAGACTCGGAACCAGAGGACACTTGTTTCTTGCATCCACCGTTTAATGGGAAAGTGAGCACGGCTGCCGGGTCTACACAGTCCGCCGCCAGTCCGCTGAGAGCGGACGCGTCGGCGGGTGCACTCTGCGCTCTACCCGGGGACGTAACGGCAGACCCGGCTGCGACTTTGGCCGCGGCCCCCGTCCCGGGACAGGAGGCGCAGCGCTCCCCTACAACTCTCTCCAGCTGCTGTCCGGCCGAGAAGCCACTCCACATGCAGTCCTGGATAATGATGGAGCTCAGGTTCCCGAAGGAGTCATTGGACGTTGTCAGCTTACAGGGAAGGTCCTGCTGCTGCTCATCATCCTGCCCTAAGAACTGAGATACCCACTCCAGCTTGTCCCCCAGAGACGGGCACAGCAGCCCGACCCTGCTGGACCCCTCCACCGCCCGGATAGGGGACATGGGCGGGGTCGGTACTAGCTCGAATTTCTTCCATATGTCCTCGCTGGGCGCTGTGGACTTGAAGAAATCCTCGTCAGGGTCGTGGTGATCGTCGTAGAAATAATGTTGGTAGTGGTCGAGGTGGTCCATGTCCCAGTTTTCATAACGAGGAGCGGTGGAGCTAATGCCCGGCATGGGGGCTGCAGGCAGGGGGGGTTAATCACTCCCTGTTCCCTCTGTCTGCAGAGAGAAATAGCCAACAGTTGTATCAGAACTGAGCCTCATTCTCATCAAAATAATCACACCCCTGTCCGGAAACATGTTGCCCTCTGGAGGGAGTGGGTTGATTTTGGCGCTTGAGTGAATGCATTCTACTTATTATATTGTCTGTCACAGCGAACTGTTTCCTACAGTAGCTTTAAGAGAAAACATCAACAGAGACGAAGTAGGTAGCCTACCTGTATCAGAACATGGTGCGCCAATTAAGACTTGCCTACCATGTAGTCCGTATCTAGTCCGTGTATAAGGTCAACGAGTTCATAAACGCGCTGAAATAACGCTATGGGAAATTTTCAGCCATGAAATACAAAGTAGCCTCGCCTATGCTTAAATGCAACAAAGTTAAAGTTAAACTACTCTGTGTTGCTGCTGAGAAGTTCAAGTTTCGCAACAGTGTTTCATTACATAACACTGTTTTAGTAGTAGGCTCTGGCGGAGAGAGGGGGGGGGGGTGTATTTTCTGCTGACTGAAGAAAATAGAGTGATTAACCTAAATTAGATTGAAATAGGTTAATTGGATAGACAGGTACCTGTCTTGTCTGGCAACACACCCGGTCAGACGGGGGGAGTCGTATGTAAAGTAGTTTCTGACTCCTCGGCTCAACTCCTAACAAGCTCAAAGAATTCAGCTGCGACTAAAAAGCGCAGATCAGTTAATTACGCAGCAGGCGCGCTGGAAAGCTGCAAACTCCGAGCGGCCCATTTATTAACTGAGAACCTATACCCCCGCGCCTGTGTGTTGACGTCCCCGTAAGGACAGTTGCTGGAGACAAAAAAAAAAATAGTTTTACCTGGTGTTGAATGTGAAAAACCTGCCTGCGTCTTCATAGATCCGCCGTGCGCAATTTATAAAGCAGCAGCCACAATGATTCCTTATGTATAATCTGCCTCAAAATGTGAGCGGTCCCGCAGATCCGCTTTGTGCCTTGCCCAGGTTGTAAACAGTCCTTTCAGGTAAATGAGTCCGTTTGGTCGCAGTCCCGCCGCTCATAAGGCTGGATGGGTTTCGGCTGTGGTCACTTTTCTTTGCAGACTACTGCACTATATGATCCGGGGGAAGGCGAGTCGGCTATTATGCATAAAAGGCGGGTCGTAGTAGGAGAGCCACGCCTGCCGTTTAAAGGTGCAGCACGCTCAAAACACGCATGATGCTCTGCAGAGGCTGTATGGCACTGATTTCATAAGTTGTCATTGTTCTGCTTTTGCAATAGGCCTAATTATGCAAACATATTATTGCAACGTATGTATGTGCGTGTGAGTGTAAACACACTTGTGCAAATGCATGAGCACCTGTGTGTAACCATCATGCTGCATAAAAAGGAGGGCATCTTCCACAACAGGGAGCAGTTATAGGCATAATCTGTGTGTTTGTGGGAGGGGTGTGTCACAGTGATTTCATGTGGACATACGGCTGCAGTATCCGATGTCGGTCCATGCATCTCATAGTCTCTGTAATCAATATCAATGATGTAGAGCCCTCCCTCCGAGAGAGTCAATATGGAAGCAACGCTGTGTGTGTCATATGTGTATCTCCTCGACAGCTGCACACGCCTACACACACACACACACACACACACCAACAACTGCTGACACTTGTTTTTCTTACCATATGAAACCCTCTCAGTCTTGCCTTTTTTTCGAGTCGTGAAACTATGCCGCACTAAACTTTGGCACATTCGCTCTTGAGGATGATGATTGAGAAACATCCTTCCTTTAACTGCTCCTCTGAAGTTCCCCCTCCAGCTCGGCAGCAAAGCAGACAGCGTGAAATCCATGTCTGTCCACCTCATCTTCCAATCAAACTCAGACACCTCCTCACCCCACTTCTTTTTCCCTCAAACCCCATCTTCTGTCACTCATCCTCTATTCTTCTCTCCTCAGTTTTACTCCCCTCCCGACACTTTTATCCCCAGTCAACCCTGATCAAAAAGATCTTGACCCTCAAGAAACAGGGAGACTTCAGATGGTTATATCCCAGGAGAGAGCCTCCAAACACACAGAACTAACAGACTGGAGAAGCAGAAGCTGCAATCTTTCAATTTCCCCCTGTCTGTATCACTTTCTCTCTCTTAGCTCGTCCTGTTTCTGATCCCTCGTTCTCGTGGCGCTTTTATCTTGTTCCTCTCTGTCTTCTGCCTTGTTACATACTTTGAAATGCTTAATCTGCCGCCCCTCTTTGAATTAATCATCAAAAGTGAATGGGTGCAAGGACGAGCTCCTTAAAATGTCCTTAAAAATAAGGAAGATATGTCTTTTTTTTTTTAAAAAACAGATTAAGTGAATTCAGTCCTCAAGGAGTCCCCCCAATTTAAATCATTTAAATGTACAAAATATGCAATTCTCCCATTTTAATCTAATATTTCATTCATATGCAAATGTAAATATGATTCTGGGAAATGTTCTTTCCATGCAGATCCTTACTTAGATGTGTTGTGGTAGGGCTCAGATGGAAATAATAAAAATTTACAGTAATTCCCCTATGGATTAGTGAACCTTCTTTGCATAAGAATAGGAGTACAGACATGCCAGAGAGAGTCTCATTGGATTAGTGAAATATTATCACTCACAAGGTACCAATTAAGTGGTATCTCCTCCCAGAAGCTGATAGTGGTGATCTGCACTATGCATATTAATATATTACATTAACATTATAGTGCTGGTGTGTAACAGCTCAAAGTAAAAACCTGCTGAGGTCAACGTAACCCTTGACGTAGTTCAACATTTTGGGAACTACTTATACGCTTTTTTACTGAGGTTTAGATGAGAAGTTACTTTCATATCTCCACTAAATATGAAACCAGCTAGCTTGGCTTTGCATAAAGAGTGGCTCCTTCCAAAGGTAATTTAACAAATCTGGCTGTCAGCACCTTTAAAGCTCACTTATTAACACAATGTATGTTGTTTGTTTAATTCACACAAAAACTGAAGTTAAAAAACTGCAAGTTTAAGTTTTACAGGGGTTATGTGCAGGATTATTTCTTTGCCGGGTGCAGTGACTTCTTGTAGTCCGGCACATAATCAGACTATTCCCCTCTGTTTCCAGTCTTTTTGCTAAGCTAAACTAGCTAGCTGGCTGTAACTTCCTATTTATCATAACTTCATGACTAACTTTTGTTAGTTGTATAATCCTTTCCCATATTATTATAAATCGCTGTATAGTATTTTGTCATTTGACAAGCCTTCAGATTCATGGACCTGTTACCAACACTGGTCTTCCTGGATTGTATTTCGTGTCTAATCAGTTCCTGAAGCAACCCCCCCCCCCCCACACACACACACACACACGCCAATGCAGCCCCTTGCGTTGTTTTAACGCAGGGCTGTTTTGTGGTCTGAACACTGGCTAACTCATTTCCAAAATATCTAACTATTTCTTTAACAGTCAGCAGCTGTGATACAATTAAAGGTAGGGCAGTTTGTTAGCAAAACGTTAAAGTCTGAAGATCTTTTCAATTTTTTCTAAATCAAAGATATACTCAAATACCACAGTTGATGTTTTCCTTTGGCACATTCTCTCTGCAGCCTTCGGTATAACATACTGTGCATAGAATTGCGTTTCATTTTAATGTCATATGTGATTAGATTAGTTTCCATAAAACAATGCTGTAATGATCCCCATGGGGCTGTTGCAGCAGCAGCAAAGTGCAGGATATGACTTTATCATATACTGCAGATAATTAAAATAATCATTATGCAAAGAGAGAGAGAAAAGTAGTGCAGCAAATACAAAAGGAAATTGACAAAGAAATGCAGGTTTACTCGAATAAACCAGTGTGTGGGTGTGTGTGTTAAATATGCACTGTGTACTGATCAGATTTAAACATAGATTTACAATAGATGTTCAGACATAATTGAGCTTACAAACGTGCAATGTTAGCTTTCACTGCATCATTAAGATTATAGAAATAGAAATATGCTGAGGCTTGCTTTGTTCACTGTCACCTTACGAAATATGCAAATTAATTTCAACAGGAATATTACCATGTACGTAACAGATAATTAAAGTAAAGTAAAAGGTTAAAGGTCACCCTTCACATCATTCCTCCAACCACCCCCTCTCCGTCTGACTCTGACCTTCCAGACTGATCAATGAACACCTAGTCTGGGATCCACCAGTGTATCTGGACCACCACAGGTTCACTTTATGTAATCTGGGAGACTGGAGAGGAAAAGTGACAGCTGCTACCCACTGCATGGTGTTGACCTCCTGCTGACACACTAAACACACACTGACACACACACACTTACAAACACAAGCACACACACGTGGTAAGGGAGAGGATTGCCTTTCAGCCCAGATGCTCTTTACATTGAGCTATTGCACACTGAGCTGCAAACACACATACATACAAATACACACTCTTCACCTCTTAATATCGTCTTTCTCAGATTTCTGCCTCCACATACAGTGGAGGTAAATGAAATTCAATGGTCTCAGCATTACAAAAACTTTCAATCGAAAAATCAAAGAGGATTATATCTTTCTAAAAACAGCTATTTTCAGTGAAAACTGTTCACAGTAAGGTATGTGGATTATTTAGAGTAACAGGGATATTTACAGTTTATTGCTGTTGCAATTTGAGGTTGAAAAAAACCCACCACAAATGTTTGTAAAAATAACATTTATAATAAAACACCAAATACCCTAATTTCTCATGTATTAAAATAAACTACTGTATTTTTCTCTATAAATCTCTTTGCAAACCTTCTATCGGCCTATTTGATCTCTCCCTTCACCAGTACACTAATGCCACATTCAGACCAACCGTGAATTTTCGCCTCGCAACGCTTTCCTCGCGTGAGTACATTCGCTCACACACAATGCGAGAAGGCGATTTTAACGCGATAACGTGAATGAACACAACTCGCCTTTACTACAACTGTATGAACCCAAAGTAAACATTTTGCTGTGATTAAATAGCAATAAACGGATCTAACTGATGCCAAAATAACTACAGCATGATGCATGATTTCTTAAACATATGAATTCATGCTTTGTCAGGTTTGTCAGCAAGACAGCAGGACAACAACTTCTAAGATGTTTGTTTTCTGAATGGAGTTTGGGTCGATGAGGTCTATGCTATGCTAACTTGGTCACAGTAAAGTACAATGATAGCTGGAATAAAGTTACAGACACATGTTTTCTGAAGTCACCAGGTAGTTCAACCTCCTCGCTTTCTTTTCTCCCAGCAATGTCCACTTTTGTCTGGTTTTTATATAAATATGAAGTCGTAGTCCGACAGAGCTAACGACGCTAACAACATCACTGGAACCGGATGTACACGGAACCTAGCTGCTGAGAAGCTCCAGTGAAGATAAATCAACGTTGTAATCCTAAATACTAAAGTAAAAAGCTAATTTAATAAAAGCAGTTTACTCCGAGCTCCTCCAGCGAGAAAACGGCGTAGTTGTCAGAGCAGAATCTGACCGACTACGAGGGTTTATTTGTCCAATAGTTGCAGCGCTGCTCCCTGCTCCTCTCCCCCAAGTTTAGCAGCTCTCAGCCGGCCAGCAGATTTTCAATCCCCCGCTCTGCCTGGCTCTCTCCACACAACGCTCTGAAGCCTCGGTGACGTACGGACAAGCACAACACTGATAGGCTATCGCGACTCAGCGTCATGTGACTTCTTCGCTTGAGTTGAAAATATTCAACTTGCCTTCACATCGCCGGCCCCGCCCCCTTCGCGTTGCTTCGTGCCGCCCGACAGGAAACCGCGGCTATAGGCGACAGCAGGACAACACCTTCTAAAATGTTTATTTTCTGAATGGAGTTTGGATCGATCAGGGCTATTCTATGCTAACTTGGTCACAGTAAAGAACAGTGATAGCTGGAATAAAGTTACAGACACATGGTTTTCAAAATGAAAAATGGGGTCGACAGCGTTTTCAAACTTCTCTGTTTAGGTCTTTGTTTTCGCCGTTTTAGTTTTTAGGTGCAAACATAGCAAAAGGTCTCCGTTTTAAAACTAAAACGCAGTAGTGTAGATGGAGCCTGACTCAGCTGATTAAGTGGACATTGTTTGAGATCAACAGCTTTTCTCTGCCTAATGAGTCATGTGATAAATCTGACATGTGCAACCAGTTAACAGATCAAATATTCACATATTCCTGTGATCACCTAGATGAAGGTTAGTTTTAAAGCCATCAACAGTTTAATGTTTAACTAACAGTTCGCTAATGACTCATAGTTTTATCCTAATTTAGTTAATTGGTGTTTGGTAATGAAGGGTCTACTTTGCATCATCAGAGCTACAACAAACACGAGTGGTGGATGGGTTAACAGCCTGCTGTTTAGTGGCGTTGGTTGCAGCACAATGTTGTTAATGACAAGAAGGCACAGGTGTGCATTTAACAAGTTACACCACGTGGCATTATAAAGTAATGTTGAACAACTCTAAAATGCTTTATTTTTATCTTTGTGCGCAGCTGATGAAAACCTAACACAGGCTGAAAGTAGCAAGCCAGCGTTAACTGTGAGGGCTGCTACTCGGGTCAAATAGTTAGCTGGAACATTACGTAATTTGGTAAATGATTTAGCCTATACTGTAGCTACTAAAATGAAAACCAAAACTAAACAGGAACTGTTATGAATTTCAGCAATTTATGCTAAAAATCAACGGAAAGCTACACGCCTATGTTTTTTTCACCTTGATCTTATTTGGGTCTGGATCAATTTTCTGATCTGATCTCAACTCATATCCTGTCTGGGCAAAATACTGAGTAGGCACAAATTAGGTGCAGTGTTTTTATAAGTCATAACATAGACTTCTCACAAAATATTTTATAGTTTTTATGATATAGTTATATGGTTTATAGTATTTTTAAACTACAAAATAAACTGAACATTGAAGTATTTTGATGCAAATTGAAGCCATTTTCATCAACCCTATCAAACACAAATGACAAAATCCTATTTTATTTTGAAATACATGTTTCATAAACACTGCCCATGAAGACGACAAAGCCACAGCTGGTTCTATTTCGTATTGGCTTCGCCCTCTAAGGCTGTCGCTATGTGCACATGCGGGGCACTGAAAAAAAAAACGCCCGCGGTGTGGGCCTCGCCTACGTCCCCACCTTGTATATCTACACAACGGTACAACGGGGCCATGGGCTCCCATAATGCCCTTTCTTCAGCACTGAGAACCAAGGTCCAGTGAGGCCCACAGCTTAGAGGGCTGTGCCTATACTCATAAAATCTGGAGTTACAATAACTATCGTTCTATTTCGTATAGACTACGCCCTCTAAGAATATTGTTATTGGGTTTAGAGGCAAAGCAGGATGAGTCAGCGCCACGCTGGCCCATACGGTACCACCAAGCACAACTCACCTGCCCAGAGCCAACATAATAAGCCACGCGATCCCCGCAACCCGTGGCATTGGTGTCAGCATGCGCGCAGTCACCAATGGTGCAACATGGAAAGGCAGAGAACCGACCCATGCGTAAAAGACCGGGGACCGGACGGGGGGCCCCGCTGCTGTGCAGGCACAGACATGGTCACACACATCACAGTTACAACTTTATGTCCATTAACTGCCTGGAGGGTATGTAATGTTATTTTAATTTAATATTTTACTAGCTTGCTTTGAGGGCATGCCTGACTAGCCACTAGGCGAGCATTATGAGGCATGTTACAAAGCTGTTTCCAGGCAGTTCAGGAGCAGTGTTTTCTGTGGGAGATGGTAACTTCCTTTAGGGTGGACTTTGGGCTTTTTCACTTTGTAAACTTACATGCACAAAAAAAGATAGATAACACAATAAAGGAAAGGGAAAAGGTCAAAAAGCAAAATATGACCTCTTACTGTGAGGGATGGAGTCCTAAACGCCCACACAAATTTCTGCCAAAGTTAGAACAATCTTGAGTATTTCACATGAGAGATGATTTTTGTTGTTCACTTTTCTCACTAGAAGGGGGCAGGGCTTAACTGAAAAAAAGATAATGTTGCAAACTTCCGTCCACCAATCAGAGTTTAGAAACATTTGAATAAAAATCTGATACCTGTTGGGCTCATGTTGCTGGACTCAAACCATGAGTTTTGTTGTGTTAAACTCTTAATAATTAATAATAAAAACCTAAAGTTGTTGTTCCAAGCTGTGATTGTTGATTATTTAATCACACGTATTTAATATTATAGAGAGAGAAATATTTAGGGTTTTAAACCAAGCTACTGTACGTGTGTGTATGGGCTTTCCAGTAATGTGTCAAAGCAGGAAATATTGACTCCCTCCTGTGTATATCGTCCTGTGTCACTGAGTGTCATGTTTCCATAACTATTTGTGTAAAACCACAGCTGTGTGTAATCGAATGAAAAATTGATTTTAATCAAACGGCAGCACAGCTAATCATCAGCAGTTACTGAAAAATCAAGCAGGCGGGAAATCCATTCAGCCTAATGAAGATATGAGTGAATACTGAATACCAAGAGTGAGTGAACCTCATTGCTTCAAATGTAACAAACACACTGTAATATGTAGACAGGTAAATTAACTTTCTACCATGCAAGTGTGTCCGCTAAACCAAAATTACACGCAAGATCGGAAGAGCGTCG
>NC_060158.1:22252658-22316311 GCF_021292245.1 Micropterus dolomieu | reverse complement strand
GTTATTGGGTTTAGAGGCAAAGCAGGATGAGTCAGCGCCACGCTGGCCCATACGGTACCACCAAGCACAACTCACCTGCCCAGAGCCAACATAATAAGCCACGCGATCCCCGCAACCCGTGGCATTGGTGTCAGCATGCGCGCAGTCACCAATGGTGCAACATGGAAAGGCAGAGAACCGACCCATGCGTAAAAGACCGGGGACCGGACGGGGGGCCCCGCTGCTGTGCAGGCACAGACATGGTCACACACATCACAGTTACAACTTTATGTCCATTAACTGCCTGGAGGGTATGTAATGTTATTTTAATTTAATATTTTACTAGCTTGCTTTGAGGGCATGCCTGACTAGCCACTAGGCGAGCATTATGAGGCATGTTACAAAGCTGTTTCCAGGCAGTTCAGGAGCAGTGTTTTCTGTGGGAGATGGTAACTTCCTTTAGGGTGGACTTTGGGCTTTTTCACTTTGTAAACTTACATGCACAAAAAAAGATAGATAACACAATAAAGGAAAGGGAAAAGGTCAAAAAGCAAAATATGACCTCTTACTGTGAGGGATGGAGTCCTAAACGCCCACACAAATTTCTGCCAAAGTTAGAACAATCTTGAGTATTTCACATGAGAGATGATTTTTGTTGTTCACTTTTCTCACTAGAAGGGGGCAGGGCTTAACTGAAAAAAAGATAATGTTGCAAACTTCCGTCCACCAATCAGAGTTTAGAAACATTTGAATAAAAATCTGATACCTGTTGGGCTCATGTTGCTGGACTCAAACCATGAGTTTTGTTGTGTTAAACTCTTAATAATTAATAATAAAAACCTAAAGTTGTTGTTCCAAGCTGTGATTGTTGATTATTTAATCACACGTATTTAATATTATAGAGAGAGAAATATTTAGGGTTTTAAACCAAGCTACTGTACGTGTGTGTATGGGCTTTCCAGTAATGTGTCAAAGCAGGAAATATTGACTCCCTCCTGTGTATATCGTCCTGTGTCACTGAGTGTCATGTTTCCATAACTATTTGTGTAAAACCACAGCTGTGTGTAATCGAATGAAAAATTGATTTTAATCAAACGGCAGCACAGCTAATCATCAGCAGTTACTGAAAAATCAAGCAGGCGGGAAATCCATTCAGCCTAATGAAGATATGAGTGAATACTGAATACCAAGAGTGAGTGAACCTCATTGCTTCAAATGTAACAAACACACTGTAATATGTAGACAGGTAAATTAACTTTCTACCATGCAAGTGTGTCCGCTAAACCAAAATTACACGCACACACATCAGCAGAACTGATTGACAAGCTGTTGTTACTCAGTTGCTCGTCTTCTTTCTTCAGTGACTTTTATTGCATTCTGTGTAGAAATCAATTCTGGCGGAACAGGCTGTCAGCACAGACTGTACCCTGGAGAGACACAGAGAGACAGAGGTAAAAAGAGAGGGTGTGAGTGTGAGTGTGAAAAAGAGAGGGGTACGCGTGCGTGGCACAAAGCAAGGGAACAGCAAGTGACTGCAGGAGAAGAAAAGAAGACGGGAAAGTTGGGGGAAAGACGCTGTGCGAAATAATGAATTAGATGAGGTGTGTGAAGAATGTAGAGAACACTTGGGAAGGGAGGGAAAAGGTATTATATATCAAGGGAGTGAGGGGGAAAGAGGGAGGGATCATGGGAGGAGAAAAGAATGATAGTATGATACAGATTTAGGGAGGCGAAGAGATAGCAGTTCACAGGAACAGACTTGAAGAAAACAATGCAATTACATAACTGATATTTGGCAGGGCCGCTTATTGAGCATTCTTGAAGCACTGCACACTCTGACACACATGCACGCACACACACACACTGACAGACATATACATACACTGAGTCAACAAAGAGTACAAATAATCACACATATATATAAATACAAACCGTATAAATACAAGCAAATAGTAAGCCTTAGAGTAGGCCTCTGATAAATCGCCAGCTTTTTTGCATTTACGTTACATAACATTGAAGCAAAATGTCTGGGAAATTGTCAGTTTGTGTGTGTGTGTGTGTGTGTGTGTGTGTGTGTGTGTGTGTGTGTGTGTGTGTGTGTGTGTGTGTGTGTTATAATCAACTGAGCTGATTGTGTTGAATGTCTCTACAGAGCAAGGATGCACTTGTACTCTGGTAGCCCTCACTGTTTTGTGATTTGTTTTCTTATATCGCAGCTTCTCCATATTAGAATACCGGTCAGCTAAGAAGGACCAGTTAGATGAATACTGGTCAATCCTCCAGTTTCTCTAATGCTCTTAAATATTCTAAAATGTTATGTGCAATAGTCATGCAGGACATTGTGTAACATCGGTGATGATGCAAGGATGACTATATAAAGGTGGGCTGAGCACATGTTTCCCCCAGCTGGTGATGGGCAAAACCCACTTTAAAAAGACAAGTGTACATGTTTCTACCATGTTAGCTTGTACCAGTAATCAAATTATATGAAAACAAACAACCAAACACAAACTAGGAAAACATTTTTCTTCATTAACCTTTAAAACAATAAAATTTAGGAAATAGTAGGCCAACTGGCTGCAGCAAAAACAAGCTGTGAATACAACATTGATGTATCATCCCCTTACAAAGTTGTTATGGTGAATGTGTTAGGTAACATTTACACATCCAGCAGACACAGACCAAAACTAGCTTTCAATTAGTATTCACCTTGTGAGTGTAAGTCTGATATTCTCTCTGCATTAGCTCTGTTTTGGTCTCCACCTATAGGGAAAGTATATTTCTCTTTAGTTGCTAAATGCTCCAAAGTTTCTGGCAGATAGTTTGCTAACTTTGTCTGTGTGCCGTTTGGTGCTGAGCTTTTCCACTTAAATCAGCTGCCTGATGCTATTAAGCAGTAGATGTAAAGGTGAGAAAACCTAAACAATGAGCTGAAAGACGCTGTAAAGCTCCTTTGAGCTGAGGGGAGTCTGGTGATAATTAACTGCGGGTTCATCACTACTAGCGACTCTTAATATAACCCATAGTAATCCGATCTATTGTTTATATAAAATGATTGACTTGAGCTGTTTTGAAGTAGTAGTAGTAGTGGTAGTAGTGTTATTTTCCATCTATAAATTAAATGGTTGGTTAAGTTGGTTAAGTGTTTATCCACCACTACATCCGTAACTTAGCTTCAAAATGGTGGTGTGACCTTAAAACCAAATACAGCATCTCTGTGTCCCTGTACTGTGTTTGGTACATTGCATAAATCCCACACCCGCTGTGTCCTCTCTGCAGCAGATCAGAACATACTGTTCAGTAGTGAGACATCTAGTGGTGAGAACTAACGTTATGACTCCTGACTACGACACACATGATCTTGAAGCTGAAAATGCCCAGAGACAGCAGTTCTATTTTATCTGCACTTTCCCTGTTTATCAGTAAGATTCTATTGTCTATCTGTGTTTATTACATGATGTACAAAATGTGGAATGCACTAATCACAAGAGGGCAAATACAGTAGTTGTCAAAGCAACACAATGTGAAATGTATTATTCCTCTATGTACATTGGAGCGAGAGCGCTGCACTAATTTATCCAAGAATTTACAGACAAATAAGGATGAACTGTAGCTGCAGCCTTGAATCTGCTCTCTGCCTACTCGCAAGAATGCAAAGACCTTGCTTGGCTTTTGAACACAGTGAAGGTGTAACCTTGACAGGCTGATACAGAACAGTCTGTGTATGTGCAGACAACAACATATTGGCACTTTGATGCGGAGCAGATGGCAAAACAACAGCCTGCACCAAAACATCTAAAATAAAGCAATAAAGTGCCATAAAGTTAAATGCCACAATTAAAGTTGTGAATAGAATGTCTATTTCCTCCCTTTTGAGAATCTGGGACCTCACTGTCTCTCAGACATCAGCTTGCAAAGCTGCTTTAAAACTGATATGGTTTCCAAGTTGGACTGACTTTACCTAACCAATGAAAACCCGGTCAAAGGAAGTCCTGTCACCATTTCCTCTAAGATATTTTCAGGGTGACATCAGGCAGCACCAGGTGGCCACTTGGGAAACACCCCGGACCCCTCAATCTATTAGTCTGAACACAGACAGACTAGCCCTGTCACTCACACATTTGTAGGCAACTCTGTGTCTCCTCTGACCTGCATGCGTTTGGACTGTTGAAGAAAATTCATTGAAATCCCTCTTGGTGTATGGTGACAGTGCTAACCAAAAGCTGTGCAGCTGCACTAATCAATATTCTTTATTACACAGGTTAAATGTCGACGTGTAATATGAGAGGGCTCGTTTGTAGTGACAAACCCGCGGAGGATTATCACCTGATTCTGCAGCTCTACGCAGCATTTTAGCATCTTTCAGCTCGTTGTGTGGATTTTACAGGACGGCGCTTTGCTGTTTTGGTTTGTCTCACCACTTTGGGCATTGTTTTCAGCTGCAGTAGGCATCCTTCTTCAGTGAAAAATCTCTTATGAACCCCTCTTTCACATATCTGCTAGTTAGCAACTAGCTGATGAACAACGTGGAGCATTTAGCAGCTAAAGAGTCAGATATTCCCCTCAGGAGTTGGTTGCGACTGTAAATATATTATTGGAATATTGGACAGAAACACAACTTCAACTGAATGCTAGTGTTCCTGTGCAAATTACTAACTGTTAGATATATTCGCCATATCAGATGCCAAAAAGATGAGTGTATGCTGACTTAATCATGCTCTAATCAAATGCTTTAGGCCATAGATGTTTGAGGTAAGGGTGAAGGCCTTAGTTTCTGACAATGCCAGTGAAGAAGTCAGGATTTTCATGTGGTCTGAAAGGAAAGTGTGCCTGGGAGGCGGACCACAGAGTTAGAAAGTCATATTTTATTCAATGATGGAAATGTATTTGTTGCTCCTCCAGAGGTGTTTGGTGTCCCATGCGGAGCTAAATAGCTGAAGTTATTAGTTGAAGCTAACTTGACTCATTAAAGCTGCTGGGTTGTTCAAATGGTAAACAGTGTTGTTGTTGAGAGAAGATACAGGATTTTCAGCATGTGTACATACTTGACAACAAATAAAAATAAATCTTACTCATAGTAAATCTGTGGCATCTCAATCTTAGGATGAGATATTTTTCTTCGTCACAGCTCTACTTTCTGATTCAGGTTTATAAGATGAATATTTTTACATAAAAAGCTCACCTCTCGTAGCTTTAAAGGAAGGATGGGGGTGCTAAATGTGTGCAGTGGCTGCTGAATACTGGTCCCAAGCTGGTGTCGTAGCCTGGAGGCAAGAGAGGCAGGGCTGTGTGGTAACCTACAGATGGGCGCCCAAACACAGATGGGGGCACACACACACACACACACAAAGGGCCCTGCAGAGTGATCACAAGAGGGAGTGTGGCTTTGGCTTGTCAACACTGAAGACTGATAGATGGAGGCATCTGTGTTGGTTGGAGAGCGGAGGAGCACTGTGCATTACCTTGTGTGTGTGCATCACATTCACTAAATGCTCTGGATCTGGATTTTCTGGTACGTTGGGAAGGACTGACTAATTTAGTAGAATTGAAATGCACAACTAACTGTGTTGTTTCCTATATATAAAAAAAAGTGGGTATAGCTGATTATGTAGTCTTGACTGGACTCAGTCTGCTTTCCATCGTGACAGCTTTGAGACATGCTATTTGTTATTCAAATGAACTAACCCTGTCATTGCACAAAAGATGGGGAAACTACTGTTTTCTTTCTCCGTAGGCCCTTGTCAGAAATCTATAAACATACCTGCCCACACAACAGAGGAGGATAAGTGGAGATAAAGGGAGCCGAGAGAGACCACTTCGCCTCATAATTATTCCTAATTAAGATTAATTGCCTTTTTGGAGAGCGGGGGTGATTCCTGTTGGCCCTGTGGATGTGATTTCCCCTCACGAGGATGATTAGAAACAAAACAAGACTGCCGACAAAGATCGCCTCAGTAGTTTGCATTGGCTGATAGTACAGTGCCTAATTTATTTCGGTACTACATTCTGCTACATTCATCTCAGTCCCACTTAAGAGCTCTGAGAACCTTTTTTTAGCAATCCAATACTGGAAAGATGTTTGTTTAAGGTAAAAAAAACACCACAATGGCAAAAAATCTTTCATTTAAAGCTGATGTCATCAGTATTATTATGATAACAATGGATCACATGACTATTTGTATGTGGTGATGAACCCACAAAGAATGATCACGCTACTATGCAGTCAGAAGCGTTTTAGCGTCTTTCAGCTCATTGTATCGGTTTTTCTAATTTATGCTTTTCCCACTCGAAACACTGCACATATTAATCTTAGTATGATACACTGTGTATTTTAAAATGAAAGCTGAATGTCAGACTTCAAAGGACACTCCAAAAAAATTTGGTATTGCACTTCCATTAGGTTGAGAGCCTAACAGACAGAATAAAATATTGAATCAATCTGAAGACACCCAGGTATACCGACTTTTAGTCCCTGGTATGGGTCAAGCTCCAAAGAAGCATAATGTGAAATAAATAAGATGAATTGTAACTCCACACTCTGGTTTGTAACTTTAACATACAATTTGGTATGCCAGAAAAATATTTAGTATGTCCCATTACATAGTACGTCAAATGCAGTAGACCAAAACTAACAGGATGTCTTACTGCATCCAGTCATTTTTGGCAGTATGCAACCCAGCATGCTTTTCCTGCTATTCTGACCCACAATCCTCTGCGCAGCATGAGTATGAGCAAGAGGGTCAAAGTTCAAGGAGCAATGTTATGACACAGTAGTATATCCCAAAAGTATGTACTATGGCCTGTAGTACATACTTTGTAAGAGCAGCTGCCGTACGTAAATAAAGTTAAAAGAAAAACTTAGCGACCACTACAATGGTTTTCATTATGTCTCTCCACTGGCTTCACAAAGATTGTACAAGAAGTAAAAATGGATACCACACTCACACACTCTGTAATAAAGCATGATTATGCTCTTTGCAAAATGATAACTCTTGTGCCTACAAGACAAGTATGCAAGTGAAGTATTATTAGGTGAAGATGGTGTTCCGGTTTTCATACGGCGGAAGACGATAGATCACGTCCAATCACTGATCCAATTTCTTGGGCGGCGGAATAAGAGGAAAATCCAATTTTCTTTTTGTTTAATGGCAGGTGATCACTGAGAGGAGAACACTTGTCTCGTCTGTCTCCTGGACAAAACAACAATACTGTGAGTATGATGATGTCCCCATAGTCAGTATGAGGACATGTGCAGAGGGACAAAACACTGCGACGTTAAAGTAGTGGCACATCCAGTTTAATACAGACTTCTGCCTAAAATGTGGCTGCATCACATTTGATGAAATAACTGAACTGTCAGGGATGGCTCAGAAGAACTGTGGGAGTTTCTCATCATTGTCAAGCAACTGACGTAAGGTGTCTTCCAAATGACACATTGTGAGTGTTCAGCGCCCACACGCAATCTGCTGCTAAAAACCATATATTCATTGGGTCTCTTTGGGTTCTCATCTCACTACAAAGACTTGCTGCTCTCCCTTCACCCCTTCACAAACTCCTTACCTCCCCCTCCACAACCACAGGAACACCCAGCAATTGTCTCTCCCCATCCCTGCTGAGGAAGATACAATAGTTAAGTATAACAATACCACCTCCAGCTCCTCCTCAAATGTAGCCAAACTCAGGCAGACAGTGTGTGCAAATGTGTGTGTATCTTCACTTTATTGTCTGTGGAGCATATGGCCTTCTGACATCGCAGGCAGAAGGTCACTGGCTAAAGGAATTCATGTCATTCTGGGAATCGTTCTGCCTCCCGTCCTCTTTAACAACTTAGTTAAAGGGCACTCATGCTTAAAAGTGCAGGCAAATTTTCACACACACACATAAATACACATACAGGCATCCACACGCCCACATACACACATACACACACACACTCATTATTAAACAGTACATTTTTGCCACGAATCGTTTGATACATGGTCATTCAATTCGGTACATGACCGGTTTCAGTTTGATACACTCATGTGACGTAATAATTGCAACCTTCTTAACTTTTCTGCTGAAAACGACACTGAGAACAGCAAGAGTGAACCAAAACGGAAAAGCTGCCGGCTGTGAGATCAAAACAACGACTTAAAAGACAGCTCTGTAAAGCTGAAAGGAACTACTCTGGGGATTTTCTGCTCAGAACATAAAGTCATGTTATAAAATATGATGCATTTTTATAGACTAAATCATGGAGTAGGTTCAAAATTAAAATGCTGCTTACATGCGCTGCATTCGGTACAGTCGATCATAACCTGTTCACTGGCAGACCAGAAAGGTCGGCAGGAGTCTGCCCCTGGTTTTATCTCACTGCTTAAGACTCATTTATACAAAAAGGCTTTAAATGTGTGATGCGTATTTTACTTTCCTTTAACTGTACATTGACTTGTTTTATGTTTTATTTGTTGCACACCACTGTGTGTGATACTTATTTTAATTCAACTTGTCTATGATTTACATTGATTGAACAAAGCAATTTGTTACCTGTATTGAAGATACAAATAAAGCTATAGTTATTATTATTATTATTATCATCTTGATGCATCAATGATAATAATCCAGTACTATCATGAAATAACACTGAAATGACTTGCATTTTCCCGTATACTTTAGATATCTAATTAGAAGCATTACGACTCCCCACTAAAGGAAATGGTGGTAGTATTGAACTGGAAGTTTTGTGTACCATTACACACACACACACACACACACACACACACACAAGAACAGACAGACTAGCCAGATGTTATCAGGATCAGATATCAATGAGGAGCATCTTGTTACATCTTAACTGTGGGGAGGGAGGGACACACTGAATGATACACACTACTCCTATTGTGATGCGACTACCATGGGGGGAAGGGAATAGGGGTAGAAGGTGGGGGTGGGATGATTGAAAAATGCAAATGTTTCTACAATCTTGGCCCATTGTAAGTCTAAAAAAACACATAAAAAATAGGGTGAAAAGATGACAAAGAGAGGAAGAAAATATGGGGAAAGAGCAGACATTTAGACCAAAAATGGAGGTTAAATAGTGGTGCGTGTGGAGTTATGGGTAATGATGATGATGTGGCTGGGGGGTGAAGTGATCGACCCCAGAAAGAGGCTCTGATGTGGGGCTGTGCTCTCTCAGGTGGCAGGTTCTTGCCCCGGGGATCTGTGTGAGCTTCGGTGTGTTGGCCCTGGCTAGTGACAGATTTCTCTCTCCCTGAAACAGCAATAAATCACTAGCGGATGATAGTGGAACAGTGGAGGATGTGTTGGGGGCTGGGGGTCAAAGAGAAGTAAGAGAGGATCTGTGCATGTGTTTGCACGTGGTGGAATTAAATCTAACAGTGCACACTATATCTGCGCCCCGAGTCTGCTCTCCCCCCCTTCCACTCCCCTTCTCTCAAGATACAGTGACCATGATGAGAACGTGTTGCTGACATGAATAGATGGTGACGATTACTCACTGCGTGTGTGTGTGTGTGTGTGTGTGTATGTGTGTGTGTAACTCAGGCCGTTATTATCTAACCTGTATCTGGGTGTATTTCTCCCATGCTTACACGTTCTTCAGGGGTGGATGGGGGAGGAAAGCAGCACCCATGGATGGGTGTTGTTGTGATGGAAATTTGTGTGCACATGCCTGGGTGTGTATTTTTGTGCATGCGTGTTTGTGTTAATTATGTGCATGCACGTGTGTCTGTCCATTGGTTTCCATCATGTGTAAATGTGCATGCTTGTGTGCCTGCGTCAGACTCTGGCGATCCTCCAGGGATGCTGATCCTCAGATCAAGCCTGTCAATCATAGTGATTGATCAGTCTTCTGCCCCTCCCTCCTTCATTCCAATCTGATCCCCCTCGCCCTCTTCTCCCAGTCCAAGCCCCCTGGTGATTAATCACTCAGTCAGTCAGACAGGTAGCAGTGACATCATCCAATACCCCCCCCACTTAAAGAGATGCGCTGAGAATTGGTGGTCAGCTAAGTGATCACAAGGCTTCATATTTTACACAGCAGCTCTCTGCAGACCGGTTGTAGCTACTTTACTTACTGTTTGTACTGTTTTTTGGGAAACCATCTTTCCGCAATACTCAATAAACCAGAGGCAGCAAACGTAGAATCTGTTGACTTTGTCTCATCTATAGGTTGTTGGTTTGCAGATATCTAGTAGAATGAAAGTAATTTGGAGACAGGGTGTATGTTTTGCTTTACTAGAGATACACGGCATGGTTAGACACACACACACACACACACACACATATACACAGTACAGTATATGGTGTGGAAAGTGTCTCTCTAACATGCAATTATTCCACTATTCTTTTTCCTTTTTTTCCAGCAGAAAAATTACAATTATTGATTTTGTAAGTGTCAAAAAGTTGTAGCTCAGTTATCCATTATCTATAACCACTTATCCTTACTGGGTCATGGGGGGTGGGTGGAGCTAATCCCAGCTGACATTGGGGAAAAGGCAGGGTACACCCTGGACAGATTGCCACTTCGTCACAGGGATGACACATGGAGAAAAAACAACCATTCACACCTAAGGGCAATTTAGAGTCACCAATTACCTGTCAACCTGAAGCTGGAGCACCCGGAGAGAACACATGCAGACACAGGGAGAACATTTTTTTGAATATTACTGCTGTGATTTAAAGAAACACTGAGCCAATATTGTGTTGCTGTGTAGTCTCATGTCTTGGTAAGACATTATTGTGATCAATCTTTTGCAGTAGTCCGTTAACTCCAACCTAGAAGTTACCAAAGCACATGGCTCTCCTCTCCCCTCACTGTGCTGTCCTGGAGATTACGTTCTTTCATTTCTTTCATCATACGTGTGCATTTACTAAATAAGCAGAGAAAAAGTCAACACATCAAGCTTTTTGTGGCTGGATGTGTGACAAGTTGGTATGACTGTATGTTAGTAACTTCTTTTCAAGATGTTCAACATTACATAATTACATAAATATTCATAACCCATTACACGTTGATTGATTGGCAGTATGCTGATGCCTACGCCTGACATATGCAAAGCAAGGATGACTAATATCAATATCATATTTAAAGACCATATTTAGCCACAAACCTGATTGCAATCACAAATTAGAAAAGTTAGATAATGACAATCATTCGTTTTCTGCCATTTGTGACAGCGGCATTTTAGAATAGCTTGTTGTCATGCTATAACAGGAGCATGACACCAAGGAACAGTATCTCGCGACCTTGGAGTGTTCCTTTCACGCTCCACTTCAGCATTGAAAGCACTGCTTCAGATGAAAGACCAGGAAATAGAATTCACTCTTATGTGACCCTGAACACTTTTTCCAAGTGCCAAGATCCTTCGAAAGGAGGAGGTGTGCTGATACAGTCAATGTTCTTACTGTTCCTTGTCATGTTTACTCAAACACTGTACACTTACAGGGACAGGCTGAGTATTATTATCGTTTTCTGCCAATACTCAGTGCTTACATCTCTTTTCTGTGCTGTGATTGCTTTGTGTGTAGAACATATGTTATGTTTCTTAGGCTCTGTCACCCTTCACCTACTGTTTTCCATTTAGACCTTTTCTTTTCAATTCCACATATGGAAAACAAAATAAGCAAAAACATTCTGACAAAGAGGAAACATTTCCTGGAAGAACTGCATTGCACATGAAAGATCCCAACCCTTGTCACAGCAGGAACATTGACTTTTACTGCTCCCTGCTGGGCATGTTTTTTTCCTGCACACAAGATCAATTATCCCCATTCCCCTTGGCTAAATTAAGCATCATAATAGAATTTCTGTTGTTGTTCCAAATCACTACAAGAAATGACTGAGTAATGAATGTGTTTTTGTTTTATAATTAGTTACACATACTGGTCTTTTTATTGAGTTCACTTCAGTTCATATATCACGATCAACCCTTGTACCAGAACCTTTGTCTCCCAATTAGAAAATGTATTCTTTTTATTTTTATTTTTATTAAAGGGCAGCTGTTACTGCATAGATTGATTCCATATAGTATGTGTTACACACAAATGCTGCAATATATAATATATATAACAGATAAAGACATAGAGCAGTGGTAGCCTACCCTTCTTCTGCAGATATGTGCCATCAGGAGAGACACCTTATTGTGTGGACAGTGGTCAGAACCTTTCCACCTCCATGAGGAAAACAATTAAAATCTACTTTTCTTTTCTTTTTTGCTGTGCATGTAAATAGCAAAAGACAACCAACTGAAGTCTAATTTACAGTAATATTGCGTTATATGATTAAGTATGTGAACATGTGGATTTTGACAGATGTGGTCATTGAATGCATTTAGTGTCAAAGCAAACAATTTAGTCCACATATGTAAGCTGTTGTGCTGACTGTGAAGAATTTTGAAAAATTGAACTCTATTGAGAAATTCACACAACCAACCGGATAACAACTGTAATTACAACAAATTTTTGTGTGTTTTTGTTTGCTTGTGAGGGGTCCTCAGCGACACAGACATCGTATTTCCACAATTATTCCAGTAGGTGGCAGCAGAGTTGCAAAAATATAAGGTCAGGGGGCATCTACGCTGTCATCACCGTGACGACGTTAACAAACTACATTTTTGTAGTTCTATAATGTTTAGCTAATTATGACTGGTAGCTAACAGCTTTAGGGAGGTGCTAGGAGCTATTACATTAAAAAAAAAGAAGCTTTAGCTGTAAAAGCCGTAAAATCACCCTTGTTGTCACCATGTTGTCCTTGGAGTCTCTTCAAACTGGAGCTGCTCAAACAACAATGAGCAGCTCCAGCTTTTCATCCATCCATCCATCGTCAACCGCTTATCCTGCGTACAGGGTGGGGCGGGGTACAGCCTGGACAGGTCGCCAGTCTATCGCAGGGCCACACATAGACAAACAACCACTCACACCTAAGGACAATTTAGGGTCACCAATCAACCTAGGCCCCATGTCTTTGGACGGTGGGAGGAAGCCGGAGCACCCGGAGTTGGATGCAAACTCCACACAGAAAAGCCAGACACACGCCCTTCTTGCTGTGAGGCGACAGTGTTAACCACTGCAACACCGCAGTCAAAATTCAATTAAACAGCACTGGAGAAGGTGTGCATTGTTGACAGTTTACTAAAAAATTGTACAGACCTGTAGACATTTTCAGTGGCTGATGAAGTATTCAGATCCTTTACTTAAGTAAAAGTACTAATACCTTAATGTTTAAATACTATGTTACAAGTAAAATTGAATTGAAACTGTTCTTTCGTAAAATTATGCAAGTAACCTATAATTAGGAAACTGTACTAAAAACATTAAAAGCAAAATTACTCAAGGCAGAATGAAAAATGTGCCCAGTGACTGTTTTAGTATTATATCATTACATTATTATTAGTCATGCATTAATATAAAATCAGGATTTAACTGTTGTAGTGGGTTGATGTTGAACTATTTTGTATCACACTGCAATGAATGATTATTTTCATTATGGATTAATCCGCTAATTATTTTCTTCATGAGTGTAAAAAGTTCTTAAAAACATAGTGAGAAATGCCATCACAGTTGCTCACACCCCGGAGCGATACCTTCAAGGTTGCTTGTTTTGTCCGTCCAAACCTCAAAATGATTAAAAGGAAAACAGCAAATCTTCACATGTGAAGATGGCTGAAATCCTTTTACATGAAAAAGGAAATCAAAATAGTTCTCAAAATTTCTCTCAACCAACTAATTGTTTCAGCTGCACTTTTACAAACTGTTGGGTAGTTATATTTTTAACAAAACATCATAATTATAAATGTGTTTGTGTGTAAAAATCTTACTTTGTAAAGTAACTAGTAACTGGAGCTGTCAAATAAAAGTAATGAAGTAAATATGTTTACCTCTGAGATTTTGTAGAAAGTCACATGAAAAGTCACATGAAAAGAAAAAAATACTCAAGTAAAGTATGAAAATCTCTAATGTGTACTTGAGTACAGTACTTGAGTGAATGTACTTATTTACCATCCACCACTAGACATTTTATACTATCCCACACATTTTGATCAAATAAAACTTCCTTTCCCTCCCTATAACTGATATCCCACATGTCAGATATCTTTTCTCAGAGACGCTGTTTGAGAGGAGACACAACAGGTCACAGACAGCAGGAAACATTAACTGGATTATCTCTGGAGAGGTAATAAAGATAATGGCTAATGATTTTAGGTAATGGTTTAATCTTGGAGATAAGTAACCCAAGAGTGTGTTCATTGTTTAATTGGAAGTTATCTGAATTTGTGTTAAATTAAATGAACTTGTGACAAAATGTAAATCAAGTTTTGATGTATTTCTGTAGATGACCATGCATTGCCTGTGCTGTTTATGCTGCTGTAAATGCTGAAATGTTGTTCTATATTAAGAGCAATGTGCGTACTGAAATAAATAACAGAAACATAGAAGGAGCAGCGCAGATGTCTCCTGATCACAGAGCCCGCTGTGAACTTGAGAACTCCACTTTCCTTTGACTGTCCTTGTCTATTTTCTCCCAAGGGACAGAGGCAGACCCGCACACACGCTCACACATACACACGTGCACAATAACGCCTACGTCACAGTTTCCATTCTAAATAAACCCTTCTGAGAGCATAACCATACACAGTCAGCTGTGTGGTGTCTATTATGACACCATACAGCTGCTCTTGCCGACATGTCGTACAGCGTCACATGACGAGCTGAATATTTTAATGCTTATACCAGCTAATATCAACACAGCGACCACCTGAAATAAAACTGATTTCATTCACCAACGTGTGTTGCAAGACACTGACAGACATTGAAATTTATCAGACTGATGTCCAAATCTTGACCCTAAACTGTACTTGAGAGTCAAAATGACCTTCGGCAGACTAAGGTGACCTCGGGCTAAATCATTACCCAGTCACACCATATGACCTCCCACGCGACACTGAGGTCATGATGCACTATGAATACAGGATCAGTCAAAACTTAACAGAGCGCTTAAGTCTGATATTGAGCTGCAGCTGTGATGTGTGCTTATCAAGTATGTGTTTCTAGATAATGTAAAGGCTGCATTTTTTTGCCTGTGATGACAGTAATAAAAGTGATAATGTTCTCCGTCTCACACATACACAACTGAACTGGACTTCCGCCTTCCTGAGTGTGTGTGTGTCCAGCTGAGTTTTTACTGGTTTAAAACACTGATAAAAGTATGACACGTGTGAACGTGTGTGTCATTGTTGCCCTTTACTCTACTTTTTACTTCTACGGTACCTGCTGCTGTCGACGTGGTTCACCTACAACTTCATCAGAGCACACAGCACCTTATTGATCTGGCCCCCATTTTTAACTCTGTATACAGTCTTCAGTGACCAAGAAAATTTTAAAAAATGACAGTCCCAGAGATGAAACACGACAGCATGCGTGCTTTCAGTAAGAGGGCCAACCTCAACCACAAGTGCCAACATCTGTAAACAGAGGCTGGCTAGTTAATTTGAGGTCAAACAAGTGTATTTACCGAAAGGTCTGCTCCATTAAAGGAAGTTTGATGATTGGGAAATGCACTCACTTCCTGCTTTCAGTCATGACAATGATATGAATCTTCTTTTCAACATCTCATCAAGAGAGCCAATAAGCATGTCTCCCAGAATGTCAGATTCTTCTTTTAAATGTTCTTGTGACAGAAGTCACAGAAGTCAGACTTGAGTCTGGTTTGAAAAGAAGTGTGAAACTTTGACTGTCTTTTCTTATAGTCATTACTGGATATCCTCTGTGACTGTGTCATAAACATGCAAAGTTTACAAATTGTCCCTTCATGCATTTATGTGTTCACAGATTATACCTGAAGCTCCTGATAGGCACATTTATTTCAATATGCATGATTTAGACTGAAAAGTTTGTCCTCATACATGTGTCAAGCGTTCCAGACTGGTCTTGTGTTTTCCCAGTTTGTGGACTGCTACATAGGTTTTCTCCCAAACCCTGATTGTTTTGTGGATTTGTGGATTTTGCCTACTCCCTTCTGAATTTGTTTGCCAATTTGGATTGCTTTCATGGTTTTGACCCTAGCCTGACCACCTTGCCTGTGTACCTTTTGATTTAATCATTAAATACAATTGAACTGCACCCTGCCCTGCCCTGGTGTCTACATTTGGGTCCAATTATTTGTTTGCTTGAACAAACTGTGGCGTGTAATTCTGATTGGACCTTCAACCAAACAAACTTGAAGTTGTTTTCTTATGTAAGAAACAGGAAAGATAAGATGAGAAGGGTGGGGTGAATAAGGAATGTACTGTTGAAAAACGGTGATAGTAATTACCAAACCAGATTGAGCATGGCACATCTATAGTTATTGTTTTTGCATGTGGGCACCTGCACATTTTTTGTTGCTGATGTTTTATTCACTAAGCCAGCTGGAGTGCATTTTGTGTATTTGCAGCGTGCTTGTTTTGTCTGTGCATGTCACATGGACTTATTTTTGTTCTCACAAATCTCCTCGTTTCATTCCCTCCCCTCAGCGGTGTGTGAAAAATTCACTGGAGCTTCTCTGATGTCTGCATCATCTCAGGAAGACACCGTTTGCAGACGCTCAGCACTGTTGACATTAAAAACATGCAGATATCTCTCAGCATGAGGTTTTTATTATTACTCTATAGTCTTTTACAACAGCTTGATCTTTCTCCTTTTCATACCCACATTATGTACCTTGCTGTGCAGAGAACATACTTGAAAAGATATGAACTTTCCGATCACAGCCCCCTGCTGTGGAGGGATGAGACTCACGATTGTGACGGTTCTTGACCCTTTGACCCAACTCCAAACTTTTCTCAGAACCTTTATGATGCTTGGACAGCTTGCAACATTTTATGGATGAATACGCGGGGGCCCCAAAAGTAAAAAGTGTTTCTTCCCCAGTACTTAAGATCCTTTTTTTGCCCCTCATGCACCACTCCTAAGAGGCAGCTCCAAGAAGAACAAATTCAGTTTATTAGCATGACATCATATGATTTCTGGGAACTGCCAAACAAAGCAGGTTGTGTGACTCTCCTTAGAGCGGCTTTATGCACAGCCTCACCAGAGGCCTACACAAAAAATGTGAAAGCAGACAGACAACAAATGTAACCACGGTGACATCAAATGTCTGGTTAGATGTATTGATAACGGCAAGGTTCAATGTTCTGTCTCTCCGAGCCACATTGTCAATAAATATGGACTCTGAAATCATCACCTCAGTTTCTGCAACATGGTGTGTGTGTGTGTGTGTGTGTGTGTGTGTGTGTGTCAGTTAATCTGTATTTGCATCATTATGGGATGTTGTTTGCAGTGGAAGTGGGTTAATGACAGAGACAGATATTTTACACTGTGAAAATGTTTTCTTTTGACAACCAACATGGAGGAGGGGTAGATATGGCAATATAACTACAGTAAGACATAACTTAAAAGTTTACTTTAGTAAAAACAAGCATGCTTTCTGCCTGTAGAGTACTGTGGCCTGCTGCAGTTTATCGCTGGAAATAAATTGTTGTGACATCATCGTATCTATCATTTGACCATGTTCTTGCAAAAAGAAGAGTGGTATTCAACTAAATATGCTAATATATCTTTCTTATACAGTGAAGTGATGTAGCGTGGACATTTCTTTTGAAAGCAGGCACTTATTAGCCTTCAGAGACGCTGTAAGTATAGTATGACTTTTCTTTATGTAATTAAAGGGATTAATGGAAAATAAAATCTGGTTGGCTTGAAAATTGTCACTCTCATTAGCGGGGAGTACCTTGTAAAATTTTGACAACAAAATGCTAAGATAGGAGAAAAAAAACAACATGACTCAAGGGGTGGAAACGATCTACAGAAATGCAAAACAATAAAGATATGCCAGAGTACACTTCTTTAAGTCGTGTCAGAATCAGATTTTCTATGTTGTCATTGTAAACTCTGCATACTTAAAAACACAAAATACAAATTACGACTCTACTGGTGCAATTTTCAAAAAAGTCCACTGACCCAACGAAGGTATGCTATCTTTGACAGATTATCATTGTGCCTGTTATGGTGTCTTATATGCTCAACTACTGTATGAATTTTCTCATTTTACGTGTTTCCCCTAACTTAGCCCTAAATTTCTAAATTGTAGCAATAAATAAATAAAAAAAAGCATAAACTAAAACTAACCCTGATTTGATTCACAATTTAAATGTTACTATCATGTATAATGATGCATGCAGTTTAAATGACAAATGATGATTCCATCCAATTCCTTTCCACCCTTACTCTCTGTACATACACTACAAACCCACCCCTCTACACGTGGATACGTGGCAGGGCAGACAACATTCTAATGTGAATTTAGGACATAACTTTTACCAATCCACCTATCCATGACCTCTCATGCCCTACAGATGATTGCACAAGACAAGACAGAGTGTGACTGCTGGTCTTAGATTTGTCTTTGTTTATTTACTATCACATATCTGAGCTTTTTTAGTATGGATGTGCTTACAAATTGAGAATGACAATAAAGGTATTCCTTTGTTTTCACCAGTCTAACTATTAGATATGTGATTGGATCTGCATTCAACTAATTCCTTAGAGGTGGTAAGTAGGTTGCTACTTTAATGCTGTGAACTATATCAACACAGAAAAGCTTGGGGACCGGATAAAGCCTACAAAATAATTTCCTTAATTTAGCCAGTTACCTGTAATTTTAGTGTACATGAAGGAAGGGCTACATTTGTACTGAGTTCATAAATAACAATGTTTTGACAATTTCTGCATCAATTTACTCTTGAGAGAAATGTTAATTTAGCTGCAAGTAGTGTTGTGTCAACACTCACAGATGAGTCAAAACAGGTAGAGCACACAGTTAAAGCCCTGGAGGGTTAACTGCCATGCCAAGCTGGCTCAGGTCCACAGAAGTCATGTACTGTGGGTGACATTTCATAGCTCAGATGTTTTACACACAAACCCCATGGGTTTGAATGCACCTATTTATTTAGCAGTCTTTTTTATGAAATTTAACAAACAAATTTGTCTCACAGAGATCACAAATATTGTCAAGTAGGTCAATCTTATTTGACCCATTCACCCGAAAGGGAACAACTGTTTCCAAGCTAATATAATGTCTTCTCTGAAACCCACTTGGACACGAGGCACATGACAACCCCCCCTTTCCCTACAACTCCCCTCGCACAAATTTATATTTGTTTGTGTGTTTGTGTGTGTGTGTGTGTGTGTGTCTATTTCCCTCCCGCCTGAATTTCTATCCCACCTACAGTTATGTATACCCCGGTGCTTGTGTGACATGACGCACACAAAGCTCAACCTATTGGACGGCCTCTGCATTCACCGCATTGCATTGCTCTCTCAGACTTTCACACGTACTGTGTTTGCCAACAAATACACACTGTCATGAGGCTCTATTCACAGGCACACATACAGTATATCAATGAATTTATCCACTTGTACACAGTGCAGCTATCACAAGTGCCTATGTGATCTCTACCAACAAGTAGCGAGACTTTAACTACAGCGGTGTCACTTGACAAGTTGAGATAGCACCAAGTACACACACACACACACACACACACACGCATAGACAAACTCATGCCAAATGACTTTAGGCTTTGTTGTGCTCATGCCTGGATCAAGCTTTACCAGTGCAACTATGTCATTCCTGTTGCTTTTTCAGTAGACATTTGGTAAGGTGATCCATTGGAAAGTGTCTTGTTGGATATGGGTTAGGCCTCTGAGGATGCAGGAGTGCAGAGTACAGCCTTTGTCTGGTTGCAATAAAATGCAAGGGAATTTGGTTTCAAATCAGACAATACTCCCTTGCTTTAGATGAGCTCTGGGAAGAACAGCACATCCATTAGCTTTTAGCACTATGGGTGTATCTCTTACGAGCTACACAATTCTTGTTCCCGGCTAAGATGGCTTAAATGGTAAGAACTGTGTCAAAAATGGGGTGATGCGGGTAAATGCACAAAATAAGATTTTGTGTAGGCTAACAGTTGCACAAGTAGAGGCAAGTCACAAAGTCAGTGAACTGACTGTAAAGTAAAGTTTGTCCAGAGCAATATTTATCTAAAGGTATAGAGAGGGCTAACCTTAGCCAACATAAGCTACTGGTCATACCGACCGAGATCAACTGTAGCTGTTAACTCATGAGTGTATTGAATTGAGCACATTTCATTGCTACTGAACTAAATTTTTCTTTTGTAAAAGAACTATCTCTTCTTTTATAAGTTAAATAGTCTGATTTTACATAGTAGGAACTGCGTGAAAATGGTGTAATTAAGGATAATGTAAATGTAACAATAGCACAAATTAACTGATTATTAACGTTATTAAGTTTTGCTGACTCAGAAATGTCAATTACAGCAATGTATGTAAAGTTACCTAACTTTAGGTATGAGCTACTGTTCATAGGTGCTAAATGCCTATGTATTGGATGGAGCAAGGGCGCTCTCAAGAAAAAGCCTGTTATTTCTTCTTTTAAATGTTACTCTGAATTTAAATAGTGGGAACCATGTGAAAATGGTGTGATTCGGAATAACTGTAAATAGTTCAACAGCACAAAGAAGTCATTCAACTGACTAAGTAAAGTCAGTAATACACAAATATTTATCTAAAGCCAGCTAGCTAACATTGGGCATTATAAGCTGCTGGTCGTATCAGACCAAGTTAGGCTGTAGCTGCTAAATGAGTGTATAGAACTGAGCAAGGATGCATTTATTTCTAATGAATTCTGCTTCTTATTTGTAAGAGGAGAAATAATTAGTTCTATTTTTAAAACACTGATATCACCTGTCTGCAGTTCTCTGCATCAAATTGTGAAGAGCTTGCATTCTTAGTCAATAACAAAATAACTTCTTTTAGAGCCATCTTTGCTGCTGATGTAAACACAGACGACTCCTCTACAACATTTCAGTATATGACCCTGCACCCACAGCATTTTTAAGCAGGTGTTCGACAGTGTTTCAAGTCGTGTCCTGAAGATCTCTTGAAAGGGGCATCTTCACAGATGCCTTCACATCAACTGCTGTAAAATCCTTACTAAAGAAAACCGACCTACACAGTAATGCACTGACCAGCTTTAGGCCAATGTCCAACCTTCCGTTCATTAGTAAGATGCTTGAAAAAGCTTTCAGACTGAACTCTGATGAAAATACGGCCTCATTTCTCGTCCTCTTAGTGCTCAGTGTTTGATACGACTGATTATGATATCTTAATCAATCACTTTGAAAAGTTGGTTCAAAACATACATCAAAGGGAGAAAGTTTTACGTCAGTCTTGGAGATCATGAGTCTGAGAAACATGACATCTGTTTTGGGGTTGCGTAAAGGAGCTGCTTAAGTCCATTCACTATACTGGCTGCCACTTGGTGACTCAATCAGAGAGCACAATGTACACTTTCATGGTTATGCATTTGAAACATATCTGTACTCTGCTGAACTGAAATCCTACTAGTTGGCCCTAAAACAAAAAGAGAAATACTATTATAATAATCTGTAAATTAACTCCCTGGATTATATCTGAGGTTAAGTCTTGTTGTTGTCCCAGATTCAAGTCTAAGCATCTCTTTTATTCTTATTATTATGTTGTGAGGCATCATCATCAAATCAGGTCGGCTGAGTCAGTGAACTCTTTTAAGTCCCTTCTTAAAACATACTTTTATAGGAGAGCTTTTCCCAATCTTATTTGACTTTATTTTATCCCTTTTATTTTATTGTATTTTACTAATTTTATATTAAATTTTCATGCTCTTATCTTTTTTTTTTGTATTATTCTTTACACTTGTTAAAGCACTTTGTAACTTGTTTTTGAAAAGTGCTCTACAAATAAGGATTATTATATATTATTATTACCCCTGTGTCGTTATTTCATCACATTATGTTGCCTTCTTTGATTTTTTCTCAGTCTTGCAATATTACCATCAGCGTGTCTCAAATCTTCCTTCCTCCTGTGTGAAATGAGCCTTACAGACAGACAAACTTTCTTGTTATTGGCAGACAGAAATATTTCAACATGCACACAGCATTGTGCTGCAGAGCAATAACTCTTTGCTCCAGAGGTATTACAGTATCGTTTAATTATATTGAAATAAGCTCGAACGGAACTGTCAGATTATGGAGACATTTTGTGTTGAGTGGCATTTGTAAATCTGAAGTATATGGGCAGTATTTTGATACCAACCAAACATGTGTGTATTGCAGAGTACAAAGGTAAAGATCCTGCAAAAGTTGAACATTCACTATACAATGGTTGTTTTATTTCTGCTTTTTATTTCTGTTTTTTTTTTTTCTTTGTGTTTGTTCAACAGCATTTACACGATTTAGGCTATTTGTATTCCACAGTGTTACTGTCACCTACATTTACCAACACAACTTCAGCCCAACCATAACCTCTTATCTAATCTGCAGTGTGTTGACACACATTGATTTGTCCGTACCATTACAGAGTCACACCACGTGTGCTAATGGTTTGAACTTGACTGTACAGTTGGCGAGATCAGGGTTCAACTATTGCAAAAAAAAAAAAAAAAAAAGCAGCAGGGAGTCCCTCTTATACACGGGTGTGTATTGGATGTATGTAAACAAATAGGTGTATGCTTCAGAGATAAACCTGCACTGTAAACATATGGTTGAGCTAGGTGAAGCAGCAGGTATGTGCGCTCGTACCTGTGTGAGGCGTGTGTGTGGAAAGACTGTGTGCATGCAAGGCCATAAGTAAACACTGCAAACATCTATACGTCTCCTGCAATCCAGAGGTTCCTAACGTCCACACAGATGAGTATTCAAACTCACAACCAGTGGTGGTGTGTGTATACTACATATGTATACTGTTGGCTTCAAGGTATGTGTGCTCAGCTAAAATAGGAAAATATACATGCACAGCCTCGTGCCAGAGGAGAACACGCTTTGCAAACGAAGACCTCGGTGAGAAACCTTGAGAAAGCCAAGCAGCAAGCAGTCAACCTCCGCCTATCCACACAAGAAAAGTTGGTGTTTGTTCTACCACACATGAGAGATCTTGTGTATGCTTCCATTTAGCAGACAGTTGATAAGTGTAGGACAGAGCAGGACTTGTAAAGGATGAATGACCACACACATACACACACACACAGAGAGAAACATAATGTGGATTGATTCATTCCCTGAACACACACTGGAAATGTAGGCTGAGTTGCAAATGTTGATTACATCTGCAAGTATTTTCAAAAAAATAATTGCGCATATATTAATTTAGTTTGTGAGTTGTGGGGAATGTTGATTTTGCAGTATCTTTACTGCAAAGTAGTAGGTGATGATTTTTTTGTTATTGTTTGTGAAATGTCTGTTTTTGGAGAAATGCTTAAAAGGATGCAGGGAAATATAGGTAATGTAGCCTATAGACTAATATATTTATGCAGATAAATAATGGATGATCTTTGTGTAACATAATCACTCAGATACATTTATCAATCAAAATGACTGATATGGATTTCTAGTAAATCTGCGATGTTTCAACACACACAAAACAACAATAAAAACAAATAAATAAACACAAATACTTATATAAATAAATATTATAGATAGAATTATAGTGGGTGGTGAATGAAACATAATATATAGCATATAGCACATGGAGCTACTGTATATACATACTGTACATGTATGCAAACTGAAAAAGCATTATGAGAGCAGAAAAGGGGAAGAGAGCAAGATGGGGTGTTAAAATGTAGGATGTGAAAAAATACTCTATATCAACAAATAGCACAGGCAAAAAATGTAGAAATAGCCTACTAAACTCATGTGACCAAGCCCCCATTAACACACAGACATCTGATCTGTAGACTTTACAATCCTGTTGTAATATGACAATTAAATGTACCTTGTACCTTTATTATTTATTAAGTTAACTATTAATTTACGATGTCTGCAGGTTTTGTTTACTTGGTCTAAATGATATATCAACTCTACTGCCAGGAATAACAGTAGAGTTGATATATCATGAATTTAAATATAGGCTTCTGTATGTAACATAGCCTATATACATTTACAAGGACATGACCTCAGTGTCTTCAAAAGTATGTTTGTTTATGCACCGGTAGGCCTAGAGACACGCAACATGTGATCTTTTACTGGAGAAATAGCCTACATGATATAGGCTGCTTTGACTGTCAAGAACGCAGGCAAAACAGACTTCGATGGAACCCAATCTTTGTACCCAGAAAGTCTTCAGGAGTCTCTTCAGGGAGAGCTGGAGGTCTTATCTCTGCGTGACCGCTGCCGGACTTGCTCAGCGGGAATGTGACGAGCCTTCAAAGGGGCGGGGAAAACATGGGGTGAATGGCACACGTTGTAAGGGGCGGGGAGCTAAAAAACTACTACATCTAACCGCCTCCGCCTCTTCAGAGTTTTCACATTGATAGACCACGACGATACCATCCGTATTTTCACGAACCTTATCGGAAGACGCGTTTGATATTTCATTTCAGTAAAGTTTTGCGTCAAGCTGAACCAAGAAACCAGCTATTTTGCTATGGCAAAAGGTGAGGGAGGGGAACAATACTCCAACGCTACTTTATTGAATAAGCCGGGCAGCCCGGACGGCATCAAGATCGCCAGGAAGGTGAGTCCAGTCATTCATTCAAAACGTTCCTTCATGGCGACGGTTTCTTATCTAAATCAGCTCACCAGACATCACAAGACGAAGAAGAAGCTGGTTTGGACGGGAATGTATCTTGAACACATGAATGAATTGATGCTTCCCCAGAGTAAAATGACAGTTTTTGGGGTCGTGGCTACAGCTGACGTTGGCTTAGGCGCGCGTTGCTCATTGTCATGTTTCTAGGATGCTGGAGTGCAGAGTTGACCGAAATGTCTCATTAGCCACTCCGTAAATTATTAAATGAATGAAATAATTGATACAAATGTTAAACTTACTGAAATATGATTATTTTCAGTCAATAAGTCAATACCACGCTAAGCCCCATCTCCCTCCTCTGATCCTCTGCAAATCACGAGACATAATTTAAATCGTAAGGTTAAACCCAAGGCTTTGGACGGTGTTCGTAGGCTATAACGTTACTTTAAGCCATACTCTTAGTTTATAGACTGTAATGATAGAGGTTTTCGGTAGCCAACACTCATTACCCCAGCCACACAGAGCTAAATTTAAATCCGAAAATACTAGGCTACTCTTCTTTTTGATGGCTACATTTTAAATATACAGCAATGTTCGTTTTTATGTTGGCTCAAGTCAGCTCGTCAGATATTCTAACTTTAGTCCTATAGGCTACACGGAGATTCCTCATTTGCATAATGATGTCTGAATTTAATTTTATTGAAGTACAGTCGCACTGGAAATGTGAGTCTCGAAAAACCGCGGTGGGGTGTTGTCGACTAATAGCAGCAGGAGGTAATGTTATCTAGACTATCCTTCATATAGCCTAATTTTTTGGGGGGCTTCGGTGTTGTAGTGCTGCGTTCAAGAGCCCCTCTGAAGCTCACACGCCCATATCTGAGCGAAGGGACTCTCACGCAACGCTTGTTGAGATTTAATAGGCTATAAATCGAAATTATCACACAAGAAATGTAACAAAGCCACCATAGATTTATTTGTAGGCCTATATGTCTTTCGGTTTCAGGAATCATGTGACACAATGATTTGCATTGTAGTGGCGAACTGAGGAGGATAAAGCATCTTAGTGTTGTGTGATCTTTCATCTGAAAAATCTCCTCGGTTGGTAAAGAAAATCCCCATTTAATTGGTAATTTCAAGCGCATATCTGGGGGCAATTCCCATGTTTTCGACAGCTCTGAATGCAGCAGGGAGCAACCACCAAGGCAACGTGTCAGACAGGAGGAGCAGGGAGAGGACAGAGAGGATAACTTACTACAGAGTTTTTGACATTTCGGTCTTTGCCAAACTATATAGAGATTTCCAAATGTCTAAGTGCAACATTAATCAAAAACGTTTTCGCTACCTTTTAGAGTTTTGAAACCCCACCTGTTCTGGGATAGTATGTTTTGGCTCCACACTGGTAACATATCACTACTTGTAAGCTACTGCTGGTAACAGAAGCAGTAGCCTTTGAGGTAATGATAGGAGGCCAGCTTTCATGTCAGGTTTACATAGCACTGTTGCACATCCTCATTAAATACACTGTGAGGCAGACTGAATCTTTTTGAAGAAGGATAAGAAGACATCACAGACACATTCTTTCTCTAACTCATGTAATTGGGATGAGTAATCCAAAGCCATGTGAAGGGAGTGACATTAATACATAGTCCTACTAACACATTGCTACGGTAGTTACATGACACAGTGGGTACAGGACACTTGCTGCAATGTCATTTTAAAACTAGAAGGGGCAAAATGTGTAATGTTATACACAGGTGCAGGAGGGGTATACTGAAAAACAGTTGGACTGCCACACACTGTCAGCGCAAAATATGCATCACATGGTGGGGTCAAGTTTGGAGTCACCAGGTAGTCCAACTGCTGTAATGCCAGTCACTGTGTACTAAAGTTTGAATTACTGTTTCTATGTTTTGATGGTGATGGTGTCTCATTTCAGCAGGAGAGAGTTTTGTCACCTAAACAATGACTGGCTTTCAACAAGACATTGATCTGCAGATCTGACCGAGGATGAGGCAGTATCTCTTATCTTCTCCTGCATATTAGCGGAAACACTGTAATGTGCCTGCAGTTGGAGGTCATTTTATTAAGCTGGTGATGGTATCTTGAAACGGTTTTTATCTTTTGTCTGAGGCTATAACAGTAGCCATGTCCTCATTCAACACCAGTGATGGAAAAATTCTTTGGCCAGCTGAAAAGAGGACAGATTAGGCAGCACCAAACACAATCTTTTGATTGGCCAGGGAGGAGGTGTGTGTTTTCACCCCACTGTGGACAGAAGTGGTCAGACCGCTGGTCAAACTGGCAGACATCCCTTGGGATGTTAAGCCAGTTCAGGCAGACTGCTGCCAAGGTGTTGTCACCCTGGCTTTGAGTGCGTGTGACACCATGTGTTGTCATGTCCTGGTGAGATCTGTGTTGCTATTAGAGGGTGTTGTTTAGGTCTGTCTGTCGAGGAAATGATCTACATTGGAGAAAATGGGGGTGGGGGTGAACACTTGTTAAAAAACCATGGGTTTCTTGTTTCCCAGTGGCTGTTCCTGACGTCTGCCAAATATGCTACATATGATGTTTAGCTTTTAGCCAGCTGAACTCTCAGCTCTCAAGACTATCTGGCGATTAAGAATTTAGGCCACATTCCTTATGAGGCACTGAAAAATGTGTCGTCTTAATCGGTCTAGTGGGAAACACGACGCTGAAGATTAGTGGAATGACAGGTTGACGCTTAAATTGTTCATACAGAAATGGAGAAAGCTACCTATGTACTGTAAAAGCCTGGGGAATATAAGCACATGGCGCTGTACTGCAGTCATCCTCTTAGGATTGCTGCCATTAACTCCCACCTTTAACTACAATGGCTAGGCCCTGTCTAAGCAAATACTGCAAATACTTTGCCTTTCAAGTTAGAAGTTAATGTTGAATACATAGTAGACTTAAAATCAGTGTTCATTTGTCAGGCGTTATCTTCCCAGTAGAGACGGACCTCATGTCTTCTATCTTGTCTGCGATTGTTTATTATTTACTAGTTGTGCAGGGTGAATGTAGTTGGTACATTTACTTTATTACCTGTATTTTTTTTCTCTTTCCTTGCTTTTTCCCCAGCACGAGCATAGAAACAGGTTGTCAGTTTGCAACAAGATATGCTATGCCATCGGCGGCGCACCCTACCAGATCACAGGATGTGCCCTGGGCTTCTTTCTGCAGATCTATCTACTGGATGTAGCTCAGGTGAGTTGGTTGAGATGATTTTAAAACTCTGTGGTCACACCTGTCCAGACCTTTAGTGTCACTTTCGTAACATAGCTCTAAATCTAGCTACCCAGTTGACCTTAAAGGACCACCTTAGTGGCAGTGGGAACAGACTGTACACCCACTACTGTCCTTCCTGTACTCAATATGCTGTCCTGCCAGAGTATGTGTGGTGACATTTCCAGACTTGAGGAGTTGTACACGGTCCTTCCTCTGCCCTCAAATCACTTCTCTCATAAGGGCACAAAGGAAATGACTGCCAAAGCTCACCAACAAATGGAGCGATTTATCCTGGAAAAATGAAGAGGTGGAAAACATTCCTCTGTTGTTTCCATTATTGACTCCATGACGGGACTCAACTGTATCAAAAGGCTTACACAGGCTTGTTCTGAAAAATGTTGGGGGGGTGGGAGCACAGTGGGGAGGGGCTCGCTTTAATGGGCACTGACACTAATCTGATGGTCAAGGCCAAAATAGCGTGCAAGTCAACCGCTTCCTAGGGGTTTAGCTTTAGTTTAGTTGATTAAGAGTCTATTGGCTGACGCAGCATGGCGCAGATTGTACAGTCAAGGGTCGAGCATTCATCGTGCCTGGCTTCCAGTAAAGCTTGTAAGTAAGGCTACACAGTGCTGGATGAGCAGCAGACAGGCTGAGCTGCCAAGTGGCACCTTCACTATTTAACTTGATTCTTGCTAAGTGCTGCCATGACTATTGACCAGCTGATGACTCACTGTGTTTAAAGTAACAGTGGGTAAACTGTACCACATAACATAACATGGTTTGTCAGCTTGGTGTATTTGTACACGTAAAGGATAGTAATGATGCGTAATAGTAATATTTTTATGGCAGCAAAGGGATTGAATGTGTTTCTGAAATGCTGTCTTTTGGAGCATCTAGAAATTACCCACTGTATTGATGACAATGACGCCCTTTTACTGACACTGATGGACTAACCTTCGTGTCTTCTCCTTTGGCAGCTGGATCCCTTCTATGCCTCCATCATCTTGTTTGTAGGCCGAGCATGGGACGCCATAACGGACCCCACAGTCGGCTTCCTGGTCTCCCGAAGCCCATGGACGCGTTTCGGACGCATGTTGCCCTGGTAGGTCTAAGTTCCAGCTGGAACCAGACAGCTACAGTCTGATACCGTTTGACTTGATTTTAATATACATTTTCAAGCTTTTCAGTAGATCTGGGTAATCGTACTCCAGAGCCCCCTCCTCCTCCCAGCTTTATTGTTCAAGTCTCCTCCAGACTGTTTCCATTTCTTTCTTGACAAAGTCCAGTTGTGTCATTGAAACACTAAACCTGTTGGTTGTTGGGAAATGTGTAATGGGAGGGCTGCATTCAGCACTGGTGAGTCAGAGCAGTGTGTGAAATTTTTACGACACACTATACATGTGTAGGTGTTTGGGGGTGTGGCTTAATGAGGTGACTGCGTTTGAATTCTCCCAAGAGGGGTTACTATGGGTCATGCTCGTGATGTTCCTGCTGTACCACTTCCTCATTGCCCACACCTGCAATGTGTCCAATCAAGGTCCCTCCCCCCCCTTTCTCTCTCTCTCACACTTGCTCACTCACTCTCTCTCTCTCACAACCTCAACTGCTCCTATGCATATAGGCCATAAAACAATAAATTTTTGCCTACAATTGAAATGGTCCAGGCTGGACCACTAAGCCAAAATTGCCAAACGAAATAAGCAAAAGGCACTAGGCCTTTCTGTTATTTTACTAAACAAATATAGGGAGTACCTGCAGGTGCTAATCTTGCACATTTCCCACCCACTTTGGCACGGCATTGACAAATATAACTACAGCCTGCTACCAAGTCTGCCTCTTACAACAAACACACAAACCATTTTTGAGAAGGAATTCACCTAGAGGACTCAACTTGCATCTCTGTATGTTTGAATAGAAAACACATTTCCAGCATATATATATATATATATATATATATATATATATAAAATAATAATAATAAATGAGAGAGAGATCGATCGATCAATTTTCATTCCCTCATGAGCATCATAATCGGACGCTAAATGAACGTTGCCTTGTGTCTTTGTCTGTGTGTGGCAGCCAGGCTGAGGGGAGTGGGAGGCCTGTGACACTTAAGGCCTTTTTCACAGAAAGGGTTACTGACCCCTTTCTTTTTAGCTGCTATGTCCCCCTCCCCCACTTCTCTGCCTCTCGATCTCTGAGCAACCTACATGGGCTTATCTTATTCGTATGTTCATGAATATATGACTGTTGAACAGTGGTCACTGCATGGTCAGACCCTCCTGGAAGTCATGACCCACGTTTATAGGGTATAACTCATACTGTTATGTGGGAAAGTACGGTGTAGGGTGTCAGTGGGAGCTGCTGGTTATAGAAGTGGTCTCCTGTCAACACATAAGATATTTTAGAGCCACTGTCCCTTCAGTATTTGGGAACATGCAGGGAACTGGGTGAAAGGGTGACAAGGCATGAGAGAATTTGAGTAAGACAAAGTAAGTGTCTCTAGGCAGCTTTATAATGGGCACCACAGGGAGATGCATGGCTGCAAGTTACACCAGCTCATTTGCTCCCTTGCCTGCTTGATTAGAAATATATAACTCCCCTAGTTGCTAATGAAATGTATGTAGCTTGTGTAAGAAGGGGCACAACTGGGAGATGAACCCAGTCATGAAGGTCTCATGTGGTCCCCTCCTCAGTTTCCTGTGCTGCTCCTGTGGGTGTACATGTGTTGAGAGCACCTGCATAATTAAATTTGAATACAAAGGAATAATCTTCCTGTTCAGCCGCTGGTTAGTAGTTCAAGAGAAGCACAAATGTGCCTCTTTTGGTATTGAAATCAAACTATGCCAGCTACAGATCTCCAAAATAGATTGAAAAAGTTTCTTGTTTTGCAAGTTAAGATGGTTTTATAGCCATATGACCAACCCTCTACTTCAGGGCTGTAAAGGAATTTGCTAACAATTATTAGTAAAAGGTAATATCCACATAGTAGTCATTGTGACATTGTTTTTTGGTTTCTACATGTTAGCAGTTGTGGAACATTGTAGATTTACATCTATCACACACTCACTTTTGAATCCAAATCATTTCATGCATACTTTTAGAAATATTCACGAAAAAAATAGCTTTGATAGACTTAATGTTTATGCAACAAATTCTGTTGAATTTAGCTTGATTCAACTAATTTGCAGGAGGGGTAAGGCTGGCATATCATTATGTCATTTTCAGCCACCATCACCTCATGTTTGAATCACAGAGTGGGTCACGCTACTCCTGCTTGTGCAAAGCAAGATGCATCCATTGTTGCTGTCAGAGATGAGATATTGGGGGGGGGGGGGTAAGGGTAGGAGATAGGATTGAGATGCTCAGTTGTAAAGATGTGAGGCGATGGGTGTGGTGCCCACGAGTAGGAAGGAAGCGAGCAGAAAGGTGCCCAGAGCTGCTCAATCTTAAAAGCTCTGCGTATAGGAAGCGGGGGGGGGATGAGAGTCAGGCTGCCTTCTCATTGGTCCAGCCCACAACACACCACATGAGTGAGCCAATAGCGTCTCAGCTCTTACATGCAAAAGCCTTGGGAGCATTTTTAAAGACTGGCTGAGGAATTCAGGAGGTTACTTCGGTTCAAGTTGCGAGGCAATGGGTAGAAGGTTTTACTGTTGCTGCAGAGCGACTCAACCAGTCAGACTGCTGCTTCTGTTCCCTAGACATGCATTTAAATCAATTTCTTTGGACACCGACTGTATTTTATTAAGTATCCCAAGTTTGTATTACTACTTCAACAAACTGACTGCCCGTCTTGCCAAATATGAATTCCAAATGAATAAAGACTTCTAAAGGAGATCGTTTGACTTGTTTTTACATACATTTCACATAAAGCAGGATTCATTGTCCTGTAAGTTTATATACTTTTCAGAGCATGAAAAGATGAAGTCAAGTATTCAAAACCAGTATCTTGGCCAGGTTTTTGTATTTTATTACATGTGTTCACCCACCCGGCCCCATGACAGCTGCCAAAAGAGAGAATTGACATATTTGCTGTGCTGTCAGCACAAGTTCTCACAGTTAATAAGCACCAGACTAAAAGCTGTCACCTGCAAAGTTAACTTGCTGAGATAAAAATCACCCCTCCCTAGTCAGCACAGCTTTAAATATAATTACAGGAGGAGCACCAGGCCAGTACTTATATGGCCTACTGTGTCCCTACAGTTCTGCAAGCACAGTACAAGTCTTTGCTTAGCCCTGCAAACTGTGTGACAACAGCATACACTGAAAAAGATAGCACTTGAAAGTCCATTTTTCAAGTCTACATGTTGCTTCCATGGCTGGTTTCACCCATGTTGTTGGATCTCTGAAGGAAGCTTTTTTTTTTTTCCCACTGACTGACACACTGTCATCATTTGGCACAGAGAAAAGGAGACTTAAAAATGCACTCCTAGGTGTCATTTCTAGATTAAAAACACCTGCTTGAACTTACACACCACACCTGCAGATTACGACTTCTCACAAGTGTGCAGTTAATCACATCACATATGTGAGAGTCTTGTTTGGCTATAAATATGCTTAAGTTGATTAGAGGTGAGACTGCAGTGTTCTGTTACAGAGCGCTTTGACTGGATATTAGCCGGTGCCACGGCAGGACGTTGCATCATCTTTGTATACACGGCAATGGTCAACAATGGCGTTTCTGGGAAGGATGACTCACCTGATATTGAAGTGATTAACAATTCCCATAGAGAGTAGACGTACAAGCAGGATGCAGGCCCTGCTCCCTGCTCCATGAGCCACGCTTTCCAGAGGAGTGGTTGCTCTCATAATCTCATGTCTGATTGGAGAGTGTCGATCGGACCATAGGACGAAGGAAGTGACCAAAGGAAGTCGCCTCCTGCACTATTTCAGCATTTGGCTTCTTAAAAATGTATGGGGGAGGAGGAGTAAACGATGACACCGAAGTGATTAGCAAACCCAGAATCTGAACATTTTTTGTGAGACTCTCACACATGCAAGGCCTCAAGGAACCATAAAATGTAACAAAGTGTTTAATCAGTCATCTGTACCTGGAAAAAACACCAGCAAGTGTTGTTTTGTTTGTTTTGTCAGTATTCCCCAGTGTTCCACCCTCTCACCCCATCAGATCCAGCCTTACTTGAATCCTTACCTGTTTCATGCATGTGAACACCAGGAACACTGTGTGTCTGTATGTATGAATGACCATCAGGAACACTGTGTCTCTGTATGAATGGTAATCATTGTAAAACGGTTAACTCAAGTGAGGCACCAAGCGGTGCTGAGCTGAGGAAAAGTTGGCCCTAATTGAATGGAAGCCACACTTAAATGGCTACACTTTGTTATGTAACTGAGTGTCCCCTCTCTTCATAAAGACTGGTAATTGTTTACAGAGTGAGAGTTTCACGCTTGAGTAGATCACAATTTCTTCCACTGATGACTGTTTCTGTTGTCGTCTCTTCTTGTTCCCCTCCCCTACTCTCCTTTTTCCATCCAAAGGATCGTGCTCTCAACCCCTCTGGCTGTGCTCGCCTATTTCCTCATTTGGTACGTTCCTCCCTTTGAGGACGGCAAAGTCATCTGGTACCTATTCTTCTACTGCATCTTCCAGACCCTTCAGACTGTGAGTACCACACTTGTGCACAAACAGCAATATTAGGCTATCTTGGCTCAATTGTTGAGTGTCTGTGGAATCAAATAATAAGGAATTGAGCAAAACTAATCAAGTAAACCAAGGCCGGTGGGGTGAGCGGGTGCCTCAGCTTTGTCTGAGAGGAGGCCCACAGTCTCAGACTTGGCACAAAGACTGGAGACAAAGGGACACAGCTAGCCTGGTTCTGTAAATTTTACAGAAATTAGTGTTATCAGTCTCATTTAACTTTCTACCAGAATGCAAAGAAACAAATTCCCCAAAATGTAAAACAATATATATATATATTGTTTTACTTTTGCTATTCTCTGCATGACCAAAAAGTGTAATTAAGAGCTGCATTCATTTTCTTACCTTGCTACTTCTTTTTGTCTTTGCAAATCAGTGCTTCCATGTGCCATACTCTGCCCTCACCATGTTCATCAGCTCAGAGCAGAAAGAAAGAGACTCAGCCACTGCGTACAGTGAGTATCACACTCCCGCATGTAAAATATTTTCTAAATGAATCTCCTGACAGAAATGAAAAGTCTAAGGTATCGCCTCAGTGACTAGACACCTCTTCTATATTTCCTCCAATCAGGGATGACTGTGGAGGTTCTGGGCACTGTTGTTGGTACAGCCATCCAGGGGCAGATAGTAGGTATGGCGAACGCTCCCTGCCTCCCAGGACCCGGCGACATCGTGGCAGACCTGAGCAACTCCTCAAAGTCTGTTGGGCTCAACGACTCAGAGCCTGTCATTTCCCTGGAACACACGGTGAGCAAACATTCACTATCATATTGAGTCTTGTGTTTGACAAAAGGTCAATAACAACTTTACTGGTCAAAGAACAAGAGCTGATCCAAATGGTGTTTGCTAATGGTCGTCCTTTTCCTCTGTTGTTTCTTCCTTACAGAAAGCGGCCTACATGATTTCTTCTGGCATCATCTGCTCAATCTATGTCCTCTGTGCTATTGTTCTTTTCTTCGGTGTGAGAGAGCAAAAAGGTAAAGCATTAATCACATGCTCCATCCTTCAATTTAGATTCCAATGTCCACTTCTTTCTTTTAAGTGTGAATCTTGTTCAGTTAAATGAAGTTCATGGCTTTACGTGACTATTAAATACTCCCAAAAACACAAGTTGATCATATTCAGCACATGCAGCTTTTATCTTAGTCTCAGGGTCGGTGTACTATCTCATCAAAGGAACATGGTGTCTTTCAGTGTTACCTAGGGGACACTCAATCTGGATCTATAGAAAGACACCCATGTCCAAGGTACATGTGGTGAACCACTAAAAGTCCTGACCCCTCTGGACACACACATTTACCTTCCATTTACCCCATACCCAAGAGGCTGGAGGCCCCTAGTGAGATTAGTTACATGGCAGTTTTTAAAGATGCTTCTCATGAAATTCCCATTACACCGCTCTTGTAAAATGAACAGAAACCCCATGGTAGTTGGAATGAAAATATAGGAAAATGTTTTCAAGTTGAAGTAACTTTGCATCGTTGTTCATTCTTTTTTTTTTTTTTTTTTTTTTTTCTTCTTTCCAGAGTCTTCTCGTCCAAAGTCAGAGCCCATGGGATTCTTCCAGGGGATTAAGTTGGTGATGGGGCATGGACCGTACGCCAAACTGGTCATGGTCTTCCTGTTTACCTCGCTAGCTTTCATGGTGCGTATAATGACATACAAACTACGGGCTTCGTTAGGGTGTCAGTCACTCTGTGCCCGCCCTATGTTTGTATTTTGGTTACTGAATCAACTAGCTCTTCTTACGTTAAAAGTCTCTCACTGTTTTGTGCTCCCACCCAGAGTTTACTCGGCACCTGCAAGGTGTGCGTGTGTTTAAATTTTGTCTGTGCTTTGTCTGACAGCTCCTGGAGGGAAACTTTGCCCTGTTCTGCAGCTACACACTGGGCTTCAGAAACGACTTCCAGAATATTCTGCTGGTGATCATGGTGAGTACAGACACACAGGTGGCATTTTCGGTTCGCACAAGCAGATAGGCGCACTGTTGCCGTAGCAATGGCCGCATTTCCCTCAGCATACAAAACCTCGAGCTGCCCATTTGTGTGGAATAAGTTATGCCATTAGCTTGAGAGTGCAGACAAAAGCCTCCGTCCCAGGGCAAACGCATAAATTGTCTTCAATTACAAGGCTGTTTTGTACTTGGTTTGAAAGCAGTGTCTCCTGGCTGCCCATTTCCATGATGTGCGTCATCTCTCATTGCTCTGCCTGAATGCCATCCCATTCCCACAGACAGTAAAGGAGCCACATTTGATTATCCTTTCTTTTATCTCCTGACCTGTCTTGGAAAATTCTTTCTCATATCAAAGAATTACTTCAAATCCCGACAGGTATTTAGATGTGCTTTCTGTAGCACGCATGGCAGAACTGTACAGGTTAGTGAGGCTGAAAAGATTACAAGCTTTGATCCTTAACTTTATGGAACGGATTACGGAGCCAAGAAAGTGACCTTTTTGTTTAAAGTACATTTATTTGGTGAAATACATTTTTAGAGGTTTCAACAGTGTGCGTGAGCTTTCTCTGCTCCTTAGTGAGTGATGCTAATCCTCACCTTCAGTAATTTGGAGGAGACGTCCGACTAATCCTGGAAGCTCCGATCTTATTTGTACAACGATAAGTTAACCAAATCAAAACGAACAGCTTCTGTATAAGGACTCACTCATTCATACTGGTTGTCAGTAAATGGATTGAAACAGTCAGATATGAGAGCAACGGAGATTTAAATAATTGCAAAAAGAGCCTTGTGTGTAGTATTTGCTGATGTGAGGCAGGTTGCAGAAAGCATGCTGCAGGGTTCATTGTTCTCTAGCTTTGCTGCTGCACCGTAAGTTAACTCATTTTTTCGAGGGCTGCACAGTGTTTTTGTCAGTTGTGCTACTCAGTTTCATTTTACAGGAAAAAGACATCATGAAGAAGTGTAAACATGCTTTTATGAGGGCTGTTTATAGGGCTGTTTTCTGATTATAGATCAGATTATATGTATTTATCATTTGCACAGGTACAAGACCGTACAGGTTCTCTGGAATTCTTGTGCGTATTTCTCTGGATCTGCCCAATAAATAATAATAAACTGAAAACACAAGCAAACAAGGGCTCACAAATCAGAGGTTGGTGTCTGGACAAGGAAGTGACATGGACTGTTGGTTTTGAAGACAAAGATCAGACTCAGTTCAGGTGCACGCATACAGCTGATACAAGTGAAACAATATTGTACATGCAAACGGGAAGGAAATGAAAGTGCTCACTTACACATGGTGAGAAACCACATTAAATAGCTTTTGAAGCCACAGAAAGATGTCATTGTCACATATGGTTGTTCCGCGAGACATGTAGGTGGTTTGTCTCTTAGCTTAGTGTTTCACTCATACCATAACAAAAAGGCGGGAAAAATACTGCTGCACCGCGGCTTTGTGTTACTTTTACATTAGTCAGACACAGAGGGGTCATACTGATCTGGGAGAGCCCTCTGCCCTCCTGTAGTGTCACGGGAAGACCCCTGCTGAATTCTGCATCACATTGAGCTCAGATTTGTTTTGGGAAGAGCCATGAAAACCGTATTGTCTTCCATCTTTACTGTTGTGTTTGGCAGGTATGAGAGTTTAAATGTGCGTCTGCATCGCTGCGCTTTGAGTCTTGTTACACCCAAACGGAAGCCCAAGCATTTTGAGAATACATCTAATGTCATGCATTTCTACCATTATGTACACAGGGGGGGCTCTGTTGTTGCTTTTGCAAAATCATGTTAACCTGTAATAAAAGGCCTTTTGTGCAATTTATTTAAACTTATTTTAGTTTTGTGTGTGTCAAAACAAACCATACAGCTGGTTAACCAGACTTTTAATGTTTTCCCCCCTCTCTCAGCTTGCTGCTACACTGGCCATTCCGTTCTGGCAGTGGTTTCTGACTCGCTTTGGGAAAAAGACTGCGGTTTATGTTGGCACCTTGGTAAGTCCCATAATCACGTCCAAACACCACTTCTAAGTCATATGAAGCCTGCGAGAATGACAGGAATTGAGTAATACTGTAGAAGTTGCAGGAAAACGGCTGTAGTGCCATTTAGAGACTCGTTTTGGGAAGTAAATCTTTGAATGATGGCTAATCTCATGTGCTTTAGAGGTCTAATGTGTTTCTGTTCTTTCCAGTCTGTGGTTCCCTTCATGATCATGGTGGTGGTATTGAAGAGCAACCTGATTGTCACCTACGTTACCTCATTTGCTGCCGGGGTCGGAGTGGCTGCAGCCTTCCTGCTGCCCTGGTAAGAACCCTGACTCTTTTGTTTGGTTGGTTTTTTTCCCCCCATGTTTACCTATTAGGAATACACATGACCAAGCGTGTCTCTAACTTTGTGTTTTTGCAGGTCTATGCTGCCTGATGTTGTCGACGATTTCCAAGTGCAGAACCCGGACTCCACCGGCCACGAAGCTCTCTTCTATTCCTTCTATGTGTTCTTCACCAAGTTCGCTTCTGGAGTCTCCCTAGGCATCTCCACTCTCAGTTTAGAGTAAGTATTAGCTTAACGCACACACAAACACACACAGGTTGAAGGTGTTTCTTTTTTATTCAACGCACTGGGACACAATAAAAGAAAGTCTGGGTTATGCCAGATTTAATTGGTTTGATTGAAATAAAACAAGAGATTCAGGTTAGCAAAGTTGCTTGCATCAGAGCCCACCCTTTTTTTTTTTTTTTTTTTGCCACCACATGAGTCACATTCATGCGACTTTTGGCCTGCTCAACATCTGTGCCCTCCCTGCAGTGGCTAGTTTAAGCCAAATATCCCAGCACCCAAATCCCACATCAAAGCAAGAAAGTCTTTTTGCTTTTACTAGATTAAGTTCAGTAAGGCTATGGTATGTGTGTGTTTGCTGTGTACATGCTTCACATGACTGACTTTACGGCAGAGTGTTGGTCTTTGATCAGTGATTTGAGGAATCAAGATCTTGGCTTTACTTTGGATTACCATAGAAGATGCATGTCTGAACATTGTGCCCTGCAAAGCATAAATGTAAAGTACTTTCAGTTTCATGACGTTTCTCCTTTTTCAGCTTTGCAGGCTACATCAGTAGAGGCTGCTCTCAACCCGAGGAAGTAGATACAACCTTGAAACTGCTGGTTTCCGCCGCCCCCATCGTTCTCATCATAATCGGCCTGGTCATATTGTACTGGTATCCGATCAATGAGGAGAGGAGGCTAGGCAACCGCAAACTGCTACAGGAACAGAGGTATGGCTGTGGATTGATGTGTTTGACTCTTGTGTTTATGTGTCAAGTTTATTTATAAAGCACATTTAAAAGTTATATAGTAGAAGACATAAAAATTAAAACCAGATAAATTAAAAACAGGGCAAACAATTAATGACATACAGCAATAAGATGGTGTTAGTGAAGCAAAGTTCCAACTAAAGAGATGTGTTATTTTTGCACAGGGACAATGAGACCGATTCAGAAACAGACTCGACAGAACTGGCCAACGTGATCTAAGACATTTTAGGGACCCACGGACCAATCGGGTGATCGACTGGCATTTTGCACTGGATGGGATCAACGGACGTGAGCCTGTCGGATCATACAGACACTGCCTTGTCCAATCACACTGCTGCTGTTCCACGTCTACAAAGTTGACGACAACACATGCAATTCACTCTGTTCTTTCGTTCCGTCGGATCTCAAAAGCCTTACTTTTTGAATAACTTACGACTTTTGAGTACTGTGAAAAATCGTTTGTTAAAGGTTGGTCTTGTTCTCAGTTGAAATTGCACAGAACCATGAAATGTGATGGGAGCATGTTTCATCTGTGCTGCCATTACTGGTGCTATTTGCTGGAGCTAAACAATTTCCATCCTTGTATGCACCACATTGAAAATTATGACCTTGAGCACTACGTTAAAAGCAACTTTATAGTTCTGAGACGTGAACGTCGTGACAAACTTGAATAGTGTTAACGCCTTAATGTTAGCCCTGTTTTGGGGTAAAATTCCAAACTGAGACTGTCACTTGTTCTTGAGTCATTGAATTGGTGTTGAAATGTGTTGTGTAATCTTTCAATGAATCCTCAATGTTTACTTAAACCAGTCAGCCCATTTGTTTCCATCTCATTGCCATGGCTTGTTTTTTTTTTAAAATTATTATTTAAAGTAGCCGTAATAATGTGATGTTGGAACTAGTGGCCGGACTGTAACAGCTGTGCTCTGAAGGGCTCCTTTTAGTTCCCCACAATAGCACTGAAACCACTACGATAGTAAAAGGAGGGAGTTTGAACACATAACTGCAATGTTTATCCAGCAATTACATTACTCACATTATCTTATTGATAGGATAGCTACTGAAGACAGGGAAAACTGATTTCCTCTTAATGCTTTCATTTCCTTAATACTGAGATAAATGGTGACTATAACTGGTACTAATTAAGTGATATCATTATTTAAATATTTATTAGTTTTAATTTGTTTGAATTCATGTGTGCTGGTAAGCTGATGCTTCTTGCAGTATGTAAATCTATTTAAGGCCTGTAAGGACCTATATTAGAAGTTTCAAAATGAAGACAATTGGGTGGGAGTCAAATTTTAAAACCTTTACTCGCCTTTTTAATGCATGTTGCCATCACTACTGTCTTTGCTCCATATGCATTCAAAAAGGGAAGTACGTAATTGTGAAAAAGATTGGAAGATGGGGTACTGAATTTGTAGTCTCCTTAAGGTTTTTGTTTTTATTATTTTCTGTGTGCGTATGTGTTTATTGAAGGAACTACCAGGCTGTTTTGTGATCATCTCAGTCATGAAAGTATGGATTGACATTTCATATCCATTGATATGGAAATGTAGTCATAGTGTCATATGTTATACATACTGTTACATCTTCAACATGTTGTTTCTGACAACTGGGTTGCCGATGTGCAAATTTTTATTTACTTCACTTTCATTTTTTTACTGCACACGCCAACATGGTGCCATTTTCACCGTCTGAGCCTGTAATAACTGTACATCATGTAAATCTGACTGTTTTTTATTTTGTTTATTTTGTATTTTATGGGTCCGTCAGTGAACTTCCCACATGACTATTGAGGCTGTAGCCAAATGTGTGAGCTTTAATCCCACAGGGACACACACAAGCCTTGTGTACATGCCTCCTGTGAATATGTAAATATTGTATGTAAACCTGTAAATATATTTTGGTTGGTATTTTGTGGCTGCAAGGGAAATTGACCTATGTACACTGTACTGTAGTTATTTAAGAAAAACTTAACAAAAAAGTTTGTTAATAAATACTAATTGATAAGTGTACTGTGAACAAGCTGTCAACATTTATTTTTTTTAACCTGAAACAACTGTTACTATAAAAGACTTGCTTGAGTCACTTTAAACAAGAACAAATATGAAGAAGATATTTTTAATGTACATACATGCATCATTTGGATAACCAAACGCCAAGAGGTAATGATATAATTCTCCTGAAATTTTAGTAACTTCTTATATATTCTGCCTTCAAACTATTCATGGTAAACTACTGCCATCTAGTGCCAGGGTTTTGTCTGAATTTTATAAAATATTGATTAGCAAAAAAATAAAATAGAACTTACAGTAGATGTGTGGCGAATCAACTACTAATTATTATTGCATTTATAGACACAATCTATTAAAATATCTGATAAGTGACAAGTCAATACTCTTGACTTTTTTAATTTGAGCCATGATCCTAATGTATCAATTCTGTGAGTTAATGGGCAGTAATTCTCTTTGTGGGTGTAGTGATATTATAACACAAACTGTGTGCTTGAACGATGACTTGTGAATTGATTTCCAGATTTATATTGTCACTTTTGAGCCCCATAGGCTATATTTACACTGACTTTATATTACAGATTACGTACGTTTATGATGCTTTTCAACACCTTTGACATAAAACACAACTTTGAGCTTTTACCAATGTCAGGTGATGACTATAAAGGAAGAGTTCGTGTAAATACAGATAAGCTTCTGGTAGAAGTCATTAGCCTTTATTTTGAAGGACGAACATTCAAGCCGGAAGTATTTACATTCTGTTAGCATACACCAGCTAGTACAAGGCACCTCAACTTCATAGCTATTTTTGACTGTTTTTGCTCCATGCCTGTCATAACCAAAAAGAAACCACAACGACGCTAGCTGAACAAGCACATAACGTAAAAAAAAAACACTTTAAGATATTTGCTTCATGGGCTTGTTTAACGTTTATTTTCTGCGCTAAACTGACATGGCTGCTAACCCTCCAGCACCAGGCTTTCAGAACAAGACCCGGGTGGCCATCCTGGCGGAGCTGGACAAGGAGAAGCGGCGGCTGATGCAGAGCCAGTCCCTGAACAGCCCCGGAGCCAACATCCCTTTGTCGTCCAGACCCGTCCTGAAGGAGGTGAGGGACAGCGCGGAGCAGCAGCACATCGCCGCGCAGCAGAAGGCCGCCCTGCAGCACGCCCACGTCCACTCGTCCGGCTTCTTCATCACTCAGGACTCCTCGTTTGGGAACCTCATCCTCCCGGTGCTCCCCCGGCTAGAGCCCGACATTTGACTCTGAGCCTCCCGACAAATATTGACCAGTGCCCCGGCCCGGCTGGACATTGTCAGCAACTTATATTTAAACGATACACGTTGTTGTATTTCTCTCTATTTTGGGTTCTATGTCCTGTAATCAATTTATTAGTGATTTAGGCATCCTAAAAACTCCACTGACAGAATAAAATATGATTTATGAACGCAATCGGTGTTTCTCTGTCAATAACAGAGGTTAGTGAATCTTTCTTTTAATGAATACATTCTTCTACAATCCTCATTACCTTTCTCGTCGTCACTAATAAGGACGTTTAACAGCTGTTGTCAGGCAAACACGATACCCAGTCATGATGCATGTAGCGCAATAAGTGTTAATAACCCAGTTATGACACTTACTAGCCTGTAGTCAAAGTTTTTCTGTGGAAAGGGATGATGGAGAAAGAAATGTGAAAGTTTTCTACCGAGAGTTGCAAAGAAAAAGCATGAGGACAAAAAGATTATTTGTCTATGAAAATATATTTTTAGGAAATTGTATGGCTCCAGGAGGAAATGATTATTGTCAAAAACAGGAAACTGCCTTAGGATCATAGACTCTGAGCTCAAAAGCCCCAAGTTCACTGTGTGTCAGTTATTGCAAATCATGTGATTAATTGCAAAACTTAAAAGGAATTTGCAACAGCAATAACTTTTAACTAGTCCTACCACCTACAAGAACAAAGTGCTTTACAATAAAGCATAATAAAAGCAAACGTTATACAATAATTACAACAAATGCCATCAGTTTAGATAAAGCCATACGATAAAAGCAAGTGTTAAGAAGATTTTAAAGAACTATATGAGAGTCCTACATTATTACCTATTCAACTTGCCTTTTCTTTCTGGGAGGGCCCAGTGTCAAAATGTAGTGTTTTTACTTTAATACATTTATATTGTGCTCATAGTGCATATGCTATTTTGTGACGAATCAAATTACCTTTAAAATACATATATTTCCAGCCCAGGGGCACTGATTTGTTTCTGGGTATCTGGGTGAATAATTCTTGTCTTTTGTGTGCATTGTGCTTAATGGAAAACTGGCGACAATGTATATGGGGTAGGTTACGGCAGGCAACAATTTGTTCGGGCCCCCTTAACAGGTTAATCTGTGAATTCACTCTGAGAGCAGACTCAGTACTGCTGGTATTTTTTGAAATACTATTTATATCAGTTTGTCTTGTGCTTATATGTGACAGTTCCGTCAAGCAAACGATAATTATGCCAGAAATTTAATTATTTTTAATTTCAGTGAATATTTTACTCATCTGGGAAAAGCACTACTTTTGCCAAGAGCCTGCACTCGATTGCTTTCCCCTGGAGTCTAAGGGGACGTGAGTCGATAGCAGAGTTGATGCTATGCTGATGCAACACACTGACAGGTCCACCCTACCGGCTTTTCTCACCCGCGTCTCATTGTAAGAAGACAGGATTTGAGGTGAGTCAGTAGCTTGTATAGTATGGCTGTCTTGTAAACAGATATTGCTGTCAGATAAACTGAAAACGTAGTGTTTAAATTGGTCGCAGTTTGTCTTAACCCGAAACACCAGGAGATTGGAAACGTTAGCTGCACATGGTATTGTTGCTAGCTAGCTAAGTTAACTCTAGCTGGCTTGTTCATTCATTATCAGCGTGGCGTTAAAGGTGAGCTGGACAATGAGGTAACTGTTAGCTAGCATATTGTCTCGAAGTTGACTGAACAGCCGGTTCCTGACATATGGAGCAAACTGGAGTTTTTTGTTTTAATTGTAAAAACATAGCTAACGTTAGCCAGGAGCTCCCCGTTCCTGTGCTAAGTATAGTGTCACTTAACTTATCATTAACTTATTCCTGTTCAGTTAAACGTCAACATCCCCTTTCTCAGTGGCTAACTTAGTCGGATAGAACATGCCGAGTACATTTTACTAACCGTCATGGTCTTCTAATAAACTCACCTCATAGAAAATGAATTGGATTCTCGCTGCTTGCCACCGCTTGGTGTGGACCAGGACTGGTAAATCGAGATTGATTGGGCCAAATCAGTTCAGATCAATCAATCAGAGAAATGTTACCACCTTGTCTGTTCCCAGGGCAACATTAAACAGAAAGAGTTTATAATCATATAGGCTCTAGAAAGTGGAACAAAGCTGCTGCCATTAATTCATAACAATGCTTAAATTCCCATCTTCCTCTTCAGAAGGCCCTGCACCATGGCAGATCAGCTAAGCCCTGAGGAGAAGTTCCACCTCATTACTAGGAACCTCCAGGTGGGACACACGAAACAAATATAAATTCACAGTAGCTAAAGTCCTCCATTAGCTTGGTCTCATTAATCTCTTGAACGCATGTATTGCAGGAGGTCCTTGGAGAGGAGAAGCTGAAACAGGTTCTTCAGGAGAGAGAGCTGAAGGTGTACTGGGGCACAGCGACCACTGGCAAACCCCATGTAGCTTACTTTGTCCCTATGTCCAAGATAGCAGACTTCCTCAAGGCTGGATGTGAGGTAGGTAGATCTCTTTGAGAATCTTGTCTGTGCCGGAATTCAGGAATTAGATTTAATCTCTACTTCGTGCTAAATCAAAGCTTTGCGTACCAGTAGGCAGTAGCTTATACACATGTTTTTATTTCTTCTTCTTTTCCTCAGGTCACTATTCTGTTTGCAGACTTGCATGCTTACCTAGACAATATGAAAGCTCCCTGGGAGCTGCTGGAGCTCAGGGTGAAGTACTATGAACAGGTCATCAAGGCCATGCTGGAGAGCATTGGTGTGCCTCTGGATAAACTCAAGTTTATCAAAGGAACTGACTACCAGCTCAGCAGGTCAGTTGTGCCTCTGGTACTCAGGCTGTCTTCATTTATTTAAATCTACATTCTGCCAAACAGACTATGCTTAAACTAATGTTTTAGGTCTGTATTTTCATGTTTGTCAGAGAGTACACTCTGGATGTGTACCGTCTGTCCTCCATGGTGACAGAGCATGATGCTAAGAAAGCTGGAGCTGAGGTCGTCAAACAGGTGGAGCATCCCCTGCTGAGTGGCCTGCTCTACCCTGGACTGCAGGTAATAACACTGTTCTAGATGGAGTAGTAACTGCGGGACTCATCACACTGTCTGCTACTAAGGAGTGGCTCATAACCCTGATGTAAATGTCCACATATGGCTTTATATAATTAGGGCACTGTCATATAGAACTCTTTAGAACCTGTTAAAGTTGTAAATGTGATTTGATTTGTCTTTGTCTTTAGGCTCTGGATGAGGAGTACCTCAAGGTGGACGCCCAGTTTGGAGGAGTTGACCAGAGGAAAATTTTTACTCTAGCAGAGAAGGTACCATCTCTCTCCATCTTTGCACATTTCTTTCAGCCCTTCAACCTCTCTCTCGATGATTATTTAGGTGCGTTTAGATGTGAATTTGCTGTTAACTTATTTTTTGGACTTATTTAAACAGACAATTCAAAGAAAATAAAAAATTTACTCCACGTACATTAAGTTGCAGGTCTTAGAAACAAAATAGAAATTATTATACAAATGATGATCTATGGATGTCACAACAGGGCAATCTAATGAAACATTTTTCAGAATAAGATCTCTATGAAATATCAAGGGTAAGCCTTCCGTTTGTCTCTAGTACTTGCCCTCTCTGGGCTATGCCAAGCGTGCCCATCTGATGAACCCGATGGTACCAGGCCTGACAGGGACCAAGATGAGCTCCTCAGAAGAAGTAAGTCACAGTAAAAAAAACAAGATTTTTTCTTCTAATGCTTGGTGGTCAGTCATAACAATGTCTCTTTTGGCTGCAGGAGTCAAAGATTGATCTACTGGACTCCAAAGAAGATGTGAAGAAGAAGCTGAAGAAGGCTTTCTGCGAGCCAGGCAACATCCAGAACAATGGAGTCCTCTCCTTTGTCAAATATGTCCTCTTCCCGCTACGTGGAGGTAGAAAACTCCCCCTTGAATCATCTTCTATTGTCTTGGCTTCAGATTTTTCCTCCACAAATATACAGAATATGACATTAGTTGATATTTGGGATCATTGTGTTTCAGAGTTCTGCATCAAAAGAGACGCTAAGTGGGGCGGAGACAAAACCTACACTGTGTTTGAAGAGGTGGAGAAGGACTTTGCTGAGGAGGTAAAGTATAGATACGCTGGTTTATTTGAAGAACAAATGCCCTTCGGAATGTATATCCCAGCTAAAATGATTAATCTTCCCCTTGTGCTCTGGTCTAACCGTCGGTAATCTCTGACCTTTTCAGATCGTCCACCCAGGAGACCTGAAGGCCTCAGTGGAATTGGCACTAAACCAACTGCTGGACCCAATCAGAAAGAAGTTTGAGTCTCCTGAGCTCCGCAAACTTACCAACTCTGCCTACCCCAACCCATCAAAGACAAGTCAGTATTTTACCCATCATGCTCGCTGTGTCTTCCCTCACTCACTTTATTCTAATAATTTTCATCTAAATATAGCGGTGTGACTACTTCTGCATAACAAAGGATTGTCAAATAGCTACATGTGTTGCCATTGTGCGTGTGTGATCAGAAGGAGCAGTAAAGGGTGCCAAGGCAGGAGGAGAGGACGATGAGCTGGCTCCCTCCAGACTGGACATCAGGGTGGGCAGGGTTACCAGTGTGGAGAAGGTAGGACGCCAAGATCGTCACTTGATGCGTGTTGAACTGATGTGTCGATGACGATCCAACTTTGTTACAGCCTTCTTTCTCTGTGTTCATATGGGTTTCTTTGTTGTCCAAATTCCAGCACCCAGATGCTGATTCGCTGTATCTGGAGAAGATTGATGTGGGAGAGCCGGAGCCAAGGACGGTAGTCAGCGGGCTGGTGGCCTATATTTCACAGGAAGACTTACAGGACAGAATGGTGTTGGTGCTGTGCAATCTGAAACCCCAGAAGATGCGAGGGATTGAGTCTCAAGCCATGCTGCTATGTGCCTCTGTGTGAGTGTTATGTCTGCTTTGCACAAGCACACACACACACACACACACACAGCACATCCCTCAGCTTGATTTTTTAAGAAACTCTTCGACTCTCTCTGATTGGTTCATTTCTAGTGAAGGGGAGCCCAAGAGGGTGGAGCCTCTGGACCCCCCAGAGGGGTCGTCGCCAGGAGAAGGGGTCTTTGTCGAGGGATATGAAACGGGCAAACCAGACGAGAGACTCAACCCAAAGAAGAAGGTGTGGGAGAAACTACAGGTGCGTTTCAGTCCGATTTTACTGTTTCTCCATTCAGAAAGACAATTCTAGCAATTATGTTTGTTCTGGAACAATGTGCATTATTTTCCTATAATGGTATATTGTAGGGGGATAGATACATGTACATAATGATCGTATTATTATTTCTCTCCACAGGTGGACCTGAAGATATCAGACGAGTGTGTAGCTCAGTGGAAAGACAAGCAGCTGATGACCAAACTAGGACAGATCACATGTAAGACACTGAAAGGAGGCAACATCAGTTAGATACACAGACATTACACTCGCCACAGAAGCTGCTCCTGCCGGCCACATTACTACAAGGATACTCTCATCAACAAATCGCACCAACGTCATCTGGATGTTTTCTCAGAGAATGATTGGACATTGATGCCAAAAGTCTCAGATGCTTTGGTCTTGCTTAGACAAATTGTATTACCTTGAATTTATTTTAAAAAAAATGTAATTCCCATGTAAAACAGGAATTATGTAACTAATCAACTTTTGATTCATTACTGTTTTACCAGGGTTTTTTTGGCATTTTTAACACACTTAAATGTACAAATAAAATATGACACGAGTCACAGAGAGACATACAGCTACTCCGACAATAGATTACTTTATTGTATGTTGCAGTAGTGGTTGCTCATTCTTGGTAGTAGCTGACAAGGAATCTCAGGTGTTTAAAAAGGGATTTAATGTTTCACTACATTCTGGGTTAAAATTGCTTTGTTTTGCCTTCATGGTCATGTCCAGTGTCAGGACAGTGGCCAATCTGCCAATTAATAAGAATGGGTTTCAGATGTATATAAAAGTCAATATGTCATGTACTATAAGAAGGTTTCATTGGGGGTAGTGTTGTACAGAAATCAATATCTGGACATTAACTGTCATATAATCAACTCATGCATCTTCTCGAATACAAAATACGAAATAAATGCTGGCTGAATTCTGTGGTCTGCAGAAATCAAATATATTTATGTTAGATGAATTCTACGTGTAAAGTAAATACATTTAGGTGTCTGTGCCACATCAAATGCAGGGAACCGCATTTTTAATACACTTAAATTTTATTTATAGAAGTAATAACTGTACATAAGTCTTTATAATCATCAAGATGTAGATTTTTGACCCATTACAAAGAGTCCGTATAATTCACTCACCAGTGATTTTGCTGGGGGAATGCATTTTGTGCAAATAGTGATGAGCTGGATTTTCCACCAGAAAGGCTTGGCCCGAAGTTTTAGATAGAGGACATTTAATAAAAACACTGACCTCACACTTAAGTCTACTCCAGTGTATCAATCACCCAGGGCCAATCGTCACACCCATAGCCCTAAAAGTGTTTTTCAGATGAAGTGGATTCTTAAATATTTCATATTTGGTAGGAAAAGGTGACTGACAGTGCTACAAGTGGAAACAACCACACATAAATAAATAGGATACTTGTTACTATTTTCCTAAAATATTTCTCAGAATGTGTTGGGCTGCCCTTTACTAACCCAAGAAGACATTGTGCAGATTGAGTAGAAGCATGTAATTGACTTTTTAGCAGTTGTCATCAGATGCTTATCTAGTCAAACTGGTTTATCATCTGTAGCTTTACAAAAGTGCCTCTGCCCTAATTGACAAACTATCTTCCCCTTACTCTTGTGAGTACGCAGCATCCCTTTTTCTCAAATACTATTCCAGATATATAGATAAAATATATCTCCACACAGTGAAAAGCAGGACTGAAATTGAGTGTGACAATTAGTTTTTAGTCAGATCTTTAAGCAAAAAAAAGTGTTTGCTGATTTGTCCTGTTGCGGATGCCATTGTCCGCTTTTTCTGACAACTGCTTAAATCCCCATGAAATTTATGTATTATATTACAACAGGGAAAAAGGACTTAACAGACAGTAAAACTATGTACAGAAATGTTTTGTCAAGACAAATCCTTTTCTTTGAGCTGCAGTGACCACTACCTAATGCTACCTCTGGGAGGCGATCTAACACAAGCCAAATATTTACAGTTCAGTCAATGTGCACCATTTCATCCTGAGGGGCCTTAATAAGAGATAAACTATAGCTTAGAAAAATACTCCAGAATAAAGCTATAATAAGAAATTGGGAGCGAGACATTTTTTGCATAAATATGTAGGAAGGCCATTTCAGGCTAAGGCTTTTGAAGAAGTTTTAACACACACAACACTCTTTCTTGATAGTTGAGTTATATGTCTCAGTAATGTCAGTCCATGCTGTTGTCCTTTTACTCGCTTGTAGTCTTTGCTTGCTCCTCTGGCATGTCCTTCAGTTAATTGTCACAAAACTCTTTCAAAACAGTGTTTCAATTGTGTCCGCTGTCACTCTTGTAGCTGAAGGGGGAAGACGAGAGGAGGTTAGACATTATGGCATCAACATAATACAGTTACAGGAACACACGTAATAAGTATTCTGTCCTAATCTAATTCAGCTACTGAGACATGATCATGAGCTTCAGGTTAAGGCTGATTGAAGCACATGCTTGCACATTTGACTGGAAAAAAGCTGTAGGCAAGCCAGCAGCATTTGTATTGTGTTTGTGTGGAAGGTGGCTTGTCTGTGCAGTTTTCTTTGGTTGGTATGAAGAAGCAAAAAAATATGCTGTTTAAGGCCATGTTAAACTGCTTAGCTGTTCAATATCATGGTAATGCCTGGATTTGCATTCTGCTTTCTCATGACAAGAGAGTGGCATGTTGGCTATTGATTTATGCTAGTACTGAATTAGCCTTAATGAGTTTACATACTCCGCAGCACTACAATGAAACACACTGATGAAGGCAGTGGCCGTCTTTCGTGACTTTCACAAAGATAATGATCTAATGAAAAATCATGGTTGAAAATAATGTTGCAGCTCTTACTTGTTGTCTCAGGAGGTGTTATTCCACTCATATGTTGTACTCCTATTTTTCCGTTTCCTTCAACACTGAAGTCCATCTTTGCTGAACAAGCAGGAAGACTCTGTGAAGGACTGATGCTCCCCTGGGCTGGTTTCTTAGCTACTGGTGGAGGAACTTTGTCATACTTCAGGCCTCCATTGGAAAAAGTGTCAGCCTTCGATTGGTCAGACACCTGCATAAGCTCAGCCGCCAAGCTTTGCTTCAGACTTGCCTGAGCTTCAGGGGAGGTGGCAGCTGCAGTCTCTATGACGACCTTTTTTGCGTTCCTAGAGAAGATAAAGCTGGCGGTAGAGGCTGGGGACTTGTGCATGTCACATCCTTCAGGTGATTTCAGGGACGGAGCCCCTTGTTCACTGACAAGGCTGTAAGAGGATGACCTCACACCCAGACGAGATGGAACACCGTCTCTTGAAGACATGGCTGCGGTTTTCATACGTATGGCTTCCTGTAAGCGCATGGAAGGGGTGGTTAGTGTCACATGTGATGTTTTTACTGTCTGAGGGGGAGATTTTAGTGACAGAGACTTGCGGATGGGCTTCTGCGGAATGTTTTGAGTTCCTGGGATTGAGCCCAGGCAATTATCCTGAACTGGAGCTCCCTGGTTTGTTGACTTGTCCTCCAATGGAGCTTTCACCTGGTCTTCAGTCATGTTGACTGATCTGAGACGAACCATCTGAAGCAGAGAGGGGGTGACAAGAGGTATATTAGCATCCTCTTTAGGAATGGGTGCACTTTTGTGGCGGGAAAGGAGCTCCTTGCTCCTGGCATCTCGATTTGCTACACTGGGCTGCCTTCTGAAATTAACCCCATGGGTGAAATTCTCAGCTGGTAAAGGGGGTGCTACTGGGACAGTAATTGGAAGCTGGGCACTGACGGTAGGTTCGAAGGGCGACTGATCTTCAGTTTTCAGAGAGTTTCGCTTTTGGAAACTGCTTGCTGAATGTAAAGCAGAGACTGATACTGCGTTCTTTGCTTTTGTAATAGGTGGCAAAGGTGTCGCCTCCACTTGTGGAGGTGGGGCTGAAACAGATAAATTCTGTTCTGGTGCGCTAGAAATCTCATCACAGATGTTAGCTTCTGAAACTTGCAAGACAGTCTCCGGTTTGGTGTCAGTTATTGTTTGTGGAGCAGGAGGCAAATCTGGAATTTCACCATGTTTAGATGTCCCAGCTTCACTTGAATCCTCAATTGTCTCTCCAACTTTTTCTGTGGGTCTTTTTGAGGCCTCCAGTTCTGTGATACAACTGTCCATCACATTTGGCACACTGTCTGTCACGAAGGGTGGAGGAGGTGGAGGAAAGTCAACCTCGTCTCCCCCATCAAAGACAGAGTCCCCTTCCATAGGAGGCGGAGGAGGTGGCCAGCAAGACTCTACAACATGGATCTCCTCCTGCACCCTCTGTAATTCATCTGGTGGCATAGATACTGATGAAGGAGGTGTCTTTCTTGACGGAGGAGGTGTAGGGTGGTATGCTGGTGGAGGGGTGGGTGGTGGCGAGATCTTACTAATTTTGGGGACCTCTATAGAAAGTGTCTGCATGGATGGGACCTCACTTTTGTCCATCTCATTCTCGCTCTTATCAGCTAAAACTGGAACCCCATTCTGTAAGGAGGTTGTGTGGTTCTCAACTGGTAAACGGACTTCTGTTGTGGCACTGCTACACATTTTCTTTTGTTGCCTATCTGACTGGTCATTTGAGACCAATTCCTCTTTATGCAGTGCTGTCATGGGTTTCCTCATGACTGGAGGAGGCTCTTTCTTCCGAGTTGTCTCTTGACTCTCGGGGTCCTTCCCTACAGGGCTACTACTCTGCTCTTGTTTCTGAACACCTGCACCCTCTTCCATCTTCTCTTGTTCAGTATGTGGACTTTTCTTATTCTCCAGCTCCTTGTGAACATCTTCAGGACCTGGTACTAACAATGTCTCAGGCTTTGCTTTGCTTTCTGAGACAGATTTGTCTATTGTTGATTGTTGTTCAACTAAAGCTTCTGTCTGAATTCTGTCTAGTTTAACTGTGCTATCCTGTACCTGTGCTGGTTTCTGGGTTACCTTGCTGACTTTAGGGCAAGGCCGACACAAGAGCTCCAAGGTGCTTCTGTTGTGAGCCCATGTCTCTGGAGGAGGAGGACACGGTGCTTTGATTTTGGGAGGTGGTGGGATGTTCAACAGTTCTCTGACTTCAACTCTCAAAGTCGAAGAATTGTTGTACGGAGTAAGTTCTTTTTCAGCAACAGTGAGTGGAGATCCCTGTGAAGGCAGACTGGGGCTACATGTGGAAACATCTGAATTGACAAGCTCAGATGTACCAGATGATAGAGAGGTAAGAGAGGACGATGGAGAAGCTGCTGAGGACGAGGCCCGAGACACTGATCTCTCTGGTTTCACCGGTTTCTTCTTCTGTTTGTCAGGGGAGGTTGGGGGGATCCCTTTGGGGGAAAGTGTCGGAGTCCCACTCTGACTGGAATAGCCGCTGGAAGGGGACATGGTCCGTTCAAACTTCCCCCCTTCCGAGGGAGTTTTCTGTGGGGAGGAGCTGATGGATTCTGGCTGAGGCCCTACTGCTCCTCCTGCCACACTGGAAGAGGCCTGTTTGGGGAGTGGACTGGAGGAATCTAAAGAGCTGGTCCCAGTGGAGTTTGAAACAGGGGTGGGGATCTTACTGGTATCTGCAGTAAATGATCTTATCTCATCCTTGACTATAATATTTTCTGTGGGATTACCACCGTCTCCAGACACAGAGTCACTGAGATCTTTGATATCCACCAGAACCCTGGAGTTGCTTCTGATCTTATTACCATGCAGAGAGTTTGTTCTCTGTGGAGGTGCAGGGGGTTGCTTGGTCTTCATAACCGATAGACTACGAGTGAAATTCTGTTTGGTCTTCGCATCCTCCCCAACAGCCACTGAGCCTGAAACACCAGTCTCAGACCCTTGACCTGTGGCAGCATTTTCACTTTTACTGCTTGGGCTGCTAATCATGCTACCTGAGCTACGGAGACTGATAAGGTCTTGGTCCCCACTAGAATGCTCTGTCTGGCTTTCCTGCCCATTTAGACGCACTCTCTGTGAGTTACCACTACGTGTGCTACCCTTAGAGGATACAGGGGAGGAGCTTGAAATAATAGTCTTTGAAGATTGTGACTCGTTCCAGTTTGACCCCGAAGCTGATGTGGGCATCAGTGTGGAGTTGTTATGGAAATTGTCGGTCTGGTAACCATCACCATCTGATCTTCTGGACAACAAAGGGCTGACTGATGAGTCCCCAGATGCCAGGCTGCTTTTGCTTACAGTACGGATGCCACTGCCATGGTTTACACTGCCGCCGCGTGTCCGGCTGCTGCTTCGGTCAATCTCTATGACTTCAATTGAGGATGGCAAGACCGCATTAGGGATGATTGTCGACAAGTATGTGGCCTGAGGAGATATGGACATCACTGGGCCCTAGGGGAAAAAAAACAGAAATAGGAGTTTCACAGCTAAATGTTACAAGTTGTCAAGACAGAATTTGGAAATATACTAACGACTAACATTTAAGAAAACGAACATAAATTTTAAAGCCATATCCTTAACTAACTGATATCACTCTTACCTGGGGTTCCTGGAGGAAGCTAAACATTGTTGAAGGAGAGATGGAAGTGGTCATGTCAGGTACTGCAAGGGACTTGGGTCTCAGGGTTGAGGTGGGGCAGAGATAGGAGCCCTGGTGGTTGAAGGGTTGTTCGTCTTGGTACGTTGCCTGTAGGTGCTTCCTCAGCAGCTGTTCATTCCTGGATTCCTGCTTAGGGTGGGGACCATTCTCAAGTAAAAAAACACAAAACCTGTCACGTATGTTAAAACTATTCTGAATTAATTAATTCTTTCTCTTTACCTCCAGCTCTGAAAGGTGCACCCTCGCTCCCTCCTTATTTGCTACTGGAGTCCCTCCATCGACTGTAGGAATGATTACAACCCCTGATTGGCTGTTTCTGACCTGTCCGTCCTGATTAAGGGGCTGGGTGGAAACAAGCTGCTGGAAGGTTGAGCTTTTGTGCAATGCTGCAAAGAGGGCAGATCACTGTCAATAATACGTTTACCACCAAGGACACATTATGTCTACTGGTTTAGCTAGGATGATGGTGTGGACATACCAAGTTCTTTCTGGACCTGGTTGGGAATACCCATGATGGTGGTCCTCCTGCTCCTCTTCCTGCCCTTATCTAATCTTTTTACTGGATTCAAAGGCTTGAATGTTGAACCTAGGAGACAGAGGGAAAATTGTCTTATTACAGTAACTGAATTTGAGAAGGGGTTATTTTTGCAATGAAAAAAAAACTGTATTCGGCACAGGAAAAGGACTTGGTGAAAATATGGGAGCAATGCACTATAATGCACTGAACCTCAATAAAGTATATAGGGAAAGTGGCTTTTCCAGAGGATTTTAAAAAGGATGTTTGAAATATGGATCAGAATACCAATCGCACTTTCTTTATGCACACACTGACACACACATACACACAGAACGGCGTACTTTGCCTTCCAGCTGCGATATGTAGAGGCAGCCGCAGTGCTGTCTTCAGATGCTTAAAACTTTTGAGTAACTGAAAAAAAGCTTTAGCTGTGTGTGTGAGTGTGATGTTCCTTTTCCTTTGATTTCACACTATAACTGCAGAAGCACCACGCAGCTGGGAATGAGACGTGCATGCTAAATAAGTACATGCCTATCGCTCATCATAAGGCAGTAAACCCAAGAACAAAAACTGCTTTCACAGGCACAAGCACTATGATTAGCTCCTATTTCCCAAAGATGGAAGAGATACGGAGGCTTCGTTTCCAGGTCTCTCTAAACACACGCACACTCACACAAACAGGGCTGTCGTTTACCTTGGCGGGTGAGCACAGGCCTACTCGACACAGCAGAGGTTAGCGTGGTATCAGTACTCCCGGTGGTGGATCTCGACTCTGGAGAGCCACCTCCGTCTTTGGAGCTGATATCCTGCTCCGGACGCAGTGTGTCTGTGGACTGCAGGGGATACACACACAGAGCAATATTTAGTTAAGTGGCATTCTTCGTGTGCAGGAAGTGAAGGAAAAATGATATGATGTTATCCACAGAGCTTTGGGGGCACCTACAGCAATGCTCTCAGCGTCAGGAAAGTTGACTCCATTCTTGTTTTCTGTGGGAATTAAATAGACAAGATCAGACACAGAATCTGAATACAGTCAAACTCCATCCAGTCCACCCCCACCCATAATAAGTCAGATAGTGCTTACTATTACTTAATACTATACTACATTGTGTAATTAAATATTGAGGATAAGCTAATTTCAATGGGCTTACATTTACTGTGAAACACAAATACATGCCATGCATACATAAATACATGCAAGTATGAACTAAAATGTTTTCATATTTATCATCATGCGTCTGACCTTCCTGCTGTAGTATCTTGAGCCCTTCCTGCGCCTCAGTGTGCAGGTCCTCCAGGTACTGTGGCCTGCTGCCCTCAATGAAAACATTCTCCTGGTAGTGCTGAGAGGTCGTGTAGTGGACGGTCAACCTCTTCTGGTCTTCATTCCCCTTCGGGCCAGCTGTTGGGAGGGTGGAAAAAGAAGACAAAGACACGTAATTGGCTTATATGATAATTAACGTTTTGCTGTTGCGCCCTACAATGTGCACGTCAAGGAGAATTATGGCTGGAACACTGATCTTGCATGTCATTCAACAGTAGTTAATTACACTTCTCTCCTAATTATTGTGTGTCTGCTGTTTTGCCCCTTTTTTTCTCTCACTCACTTTACTCTGAAATACATCGGCTTTGTCCAAGTCATTTAAACTGTATTTTCCACTGAGAAGTCTCTACACAGGTACTTCCTTGTCCACAGGTGTGGCTGTACCTCAGCCTGTTGCATGTGTGTTTATTAGTGCACCTTTGATGCAGCACACTCTTCAAATCTCGTCAGCCAAGCAGTTTGGTGGGCAGACGTCCCAGCCGGACCAGACTCTCAACAGTAAACTATTGCCTGGCTAATCTCCTGCAGGATCTCCCTGCCTCGCTATAGTCCACAGAGGATTAGATAATCTGGATTGTCCGCATGTAAAGATGCCACTGGACCCCCTGCATGGGGACCTCCTGTGTGGGAACTGGACTGGGCTCTCCCTTCAGGATTGCTTTACTCAGTGTCAAAGGAAAGCCAAAAACACTGGAGACTGAACCGAAATTAAGATCTGAAAATAAAATGAAGTACTGGTAGGACAGCAGTAAAGCAGGGCTAGATGGTGCAATGACCCAATCAGCAGTCCAGTCATACTAAACCACAGTGCTGAGTTTGCAGAATTGTAAATGATGCATTTATTTTGGTTTTGTTCTCGTGTTATTACCTTGTGGGTGGAAGTCAAGAGACGGCTAGCTTTATATTCTATTACCTTTTTGTGTACACCAACAATACTATTTGGTCATTTAGGAAGTGGAATTCCTCTTGTCTTAAGTTTTGGCTAACAAATTCATGTTTGATGTGATAACAAAAGAAAGTTTGACTTGGCCCTATTCAATTCTAGAGGTCGTAATTGCAAAGAGGCAAGGAAATGCTAAAGGATTTTCAGAAGAAAACTTGTAAATTAAGGCCAGATCTAGAAAATTGGAATTCTTTAAGTTTTTTTATTAATACTTTTATTGTGATTTTTCAGTTTGTTGTGTGTTTTATTATTATTAGTGTGCATGTTGTTTCCTTGTGGCTGTGGGGCTATGTAAGTTATATACGTTGTATATATTGTCTGTTATTAGCTAATCAAAGGTCAACGCGAGGTGTCTGCTTTCCCTCCATTGTCACTTTCAACAGTGTGGCTTTCAGTCTCGCCTGGTTAGTTGACACTGTGCGAGTGTGGATGTACATACAGTTCATGTTTGTGTGTGTGTGTAAGAGAACAGACACCCCTATCTGCCCCTATCCTCCACCATTCAGACAGGTGAGGCAGCCCAGACACAATGCCCTCGGCTGTGTGTTACTGTGGGAAATCTCAGGTCATTGTGAACCTGGGATTGTCTAATGCAATCCGAGAAACAGAGACAAATTCCATTACAAAACCACAGCAGAGTGCATATTACTAACATTTAAGATGTTGTGCTCTAACTAGCAGTTGTGATTAATTGGAAAAGCAGCCCTCCATGAGACCCAGTCAGGCCCCAGCAGGAGTTTTGGGGCTTTTGGTTGATTTAGACGATCGCCAAAAAAGTCAGTTAAGCCCTTTATCTCATTAGAGGGGACCCCCAGATTGCCTTCAATTCTTGGGTACCAGTGTGTCTGTGTTTGTGTGTGTGAGACGTTGCCCAACGCACAAAATCAGCAATTAACATCCCATTTTTTCACCAGTTACTAATAACCTAATCACCTCATACATAAACCGTGCAACACAAACTTTTTAGGGTATATTAAGTATTAGAAAAAGGTCAGCGTAACTCCAGAGACCTCAATCGAAGCAAAGTTAAAGGGTATTACTGTCGTATAAACGAGCGTTCATTTCTGTCAGCAGCCTAAAGTCAAAGCTGCAGCCTGCCGAACTCCTCCACGTGAGTCAGCACTCACCCTTCTTCTTGAAGACAGACAGCAGCGAGTGGATGCTCTTCCTCAAGTAGACCACCATGCCTACACCAGCGCCATTGCAGATACAAAATTTAAAATATTGTAGAGAAGCAGAGTCCAAAAAGTCCTCTTTCCGTCAGTTGTTTGTTTTACAAAGATCCGCATGAACTCTGATAGGAAAATGAGAAAAGGCCTGACAGCAGTTTGTGAGTGGCTGTAGATGGCCTGTTGTCAGAGTGAGACGCTCTCTCCTCCTTCAGCAGAGTGTATCTGAGGGACTTGGGAAGGACAAGTGCACAATAAAATCTGCTTCCAGTCAAGCAGCCTGTCCCAGCTGCCTTATCCCTGTGTCTGATACCCTCCTCCCTTCCCCCTCTGCTCTCCCTCTGCTCTCCCTCTCTTTCTCGCTCTGTCGCTCACACTGGCTCTCGCCGTTACAACTCCCTCTCTATTGTCAAATGAAGAACACCCCCACCAGCAAAACGGCTGTCAAAGTTTGGCTTTCAGAAGTCATCCACCCCCACATCATTCAATACAGGCCGACACGTGTGACTGTGTATATGGAGCACGCTGCATCACGCATGTGAATCCCCGGTTAAACCAGAGAGAGAATTTCCCTCCTCACTTCAATAAATTTTAGAGCCCTGAGAGGTAAAACTATACGGAAGGAAAAAATGACAATCATTTTGTGTTGCAGGAATGTTTTTCCTTCTGTCTCAACCCTTTGAACGACCTCATGACCCTTCAGATTTATCTTGAGACTCAGAGACATTCTGACCCACTTTCTTTTGAGTTTGTACTGTTTGGGTCAGCAGAACAACACTGTTGTCAGCATGAACATTTCACAGTGCATCTTGGTATGAAATGCCACCTTGATAATAACCGAAATAACTTAAAAATTAAAACATATACTGTAGGTAAAAATTTAGACAAAAAAGATCGAAATTGTTACTTTAAATTAAGTGTGCAGCACTGGAGGCATTCCTCCTTGTGTTTACTGTTACCAATTCCACTTGTGGCTATAATAAAAGCTATAACTATCTCATAATATTTTATATATTTTAGGGTTATGTAGGTCTATTTGTCGTTGTCCTTTCCCTAATGAAAGCCTTCAGCATCATGCATCTGTCTGGCGCTGTGTCTCATTATCGAAGGGCTACAGGGGCTACTTTTGACAGTAGAGGTTGTGTCCTCGCAGTGAAAAGCTAAACAACAACCATTTCAATGTACTGTAATGTCTTCTGTATCACTGCATCACTCTCTCCAGTGGCCTCTTTCCTCTCTCTGTCTCCATCAATCCCTCCTGCTTCACATCTTTCTTTTTCTCTGCATTTCTCTTCCTGTCCGCCCTTATGCCTTATAGCCACAGAGGTCTAGTTGGAGTTATAAATAGCTGACACAGCCTCGGTTCATCATCGCAGCTCTAATGGCACTGTGTGTGTGTGTGTGTGTGTGTGTATGAGTTTCTTTGCGCCTACTAATGTTTCCTGACAAACTGCAGAGGGTATGAAATACAACACGGCTATGGGGGGGAAGAAGGCTGATTCTGTTCCAAACAAACAACCAGTACTGTGTTCCAGGATTATTTCCTCGCTTTGGAAGCAGCACTTTGGTCCACTTGCCCTCTGAATGGATGTTTATTCCCAATAAATTGGCACAGCAGGGATCTACAACAAAAGAGGCCCTTACACCCGCACCAGCTGGAGGGTAGTAACACAATTACTTTCATCCATACACCTGCCATCCCTCCTCACGCTGCACCGGCACAGAACCCCTGGCACTTGAAAACGGGTGGGGATACTAAGCTTCTCCAGTGAAGAAATCTCCACCCCAGGGTCAGACTGCCCGGCCCAGGGTCCTGGCGGTGGTTCAGCCTTGGATTGAGTGGGCTGAGGCCTTCAGGAGAGCAGCTTTAGACACGGCAGTCATGCCAGAGGATTAACTCTGCCCGTGGCTTAACCTGTCCATCTCTTGACTTTACACTCCCTCACTCCTGACATTTGCTTTTACTCTATCAGCCCTTTTAATCTCAATCTTTTGTGTAAAAATGTCTCTTTCATTTGACTTTTTGTACTCCTTGTTTAATTCTTTTGGTTTTAACTTTACACCAAAGCCAGATGTATCCTGTGGGTGATACCACTCAGGCGACTAATCCATACTCATTAACTCCTAATCCATATTCATTTGTGCAAGACAGTTTACCAATATGGGACACGTGGGAGCTTATGTGCATATGAAAACTGCTTTACTTTGCAGTGATGTGGGCCTTAAAATTCCAAACACTCCATTCAATTCAGTGGGGCCGTATTGGCCTGGGAAGCAGATGTTTACATTGCCAAAGCAAGTGTGAAATAAAAACATGTCCATAAACAGAATATTTTTATATTGTTATGTTTTTTTAAAATATTTTTATAATTGTAATTATTATTTCCAAACCTTTCTTTAAAAATAAATCCCTTCCATGCCCAGTCCCCTTAGTGCAGACCTTTACTAAATGCCAATTTTGGGAGTCTCTGGCCCAGCCTGTGTTCCCCCCTGTTGTTAACCAAGACCCCTCATATCAATATTCATTAGAGAGCATAAAGAGACACCATCTGGTCTTGGGGGAGAGTGCAGAGGGAGCGAGAGGAGTGTCACATGCCTTTGATTCAGCGCACACAACACACCATTCCACTGCATAAGCAAAATAACACACAGTGCATTACAATAGAGGAACGCAACAGATGCTAACTTCATCCTAATGGGGATTTCCCAAGCGTTCACAGTTTGAATATAAGAAAAGATTGTAGATTAGATTGAACTACAAATATGCAGCTCTTGGCTGCCAAATACTTCCTTTCAACAATTTAAAATTGTAGTGTACCTTTTTAAGGACTATTCAGAGGTTGTTTTTCAGCTTTTTTCTGTACCGCTAAAGATAATATCATAAAACAACTAAGCCAGACTGTTGGACTAGTTAGCAGGTCCAACAGCCTATGGAGGACAATCAGGTTCAGGCAGCCAACAAAACAGGCTTGTTAAAATGTCAAAGGCCAACAAACATACACTTAATTTGTAAGAGCCACATTCAAAATGAAGATAATGGATCGCCATGCCATTCTATTTTTCTGATTTACACCTCATGTTGTGGATTGCAGCCAGATATTGCAGGAATCTGTTGTTTAACTAAATCTCAATATAATAGACAAAAGACAATTACAAAAATAGAGGGAAAACATTTTAAAACACGAATACATACATTTATTTTATGGCTTAATAAAATAAATAACGTCCATGAAACATTCTAATCAAATGCCAGGCTTAAGAGGTGGGTTTTAAATTTACGTTTAAAGATAAACTCTTTCAGCTAGTAACAGATATCTGGCATTTTGAGATAATCGTCATTGGACGACGCCTGCACTCATGAGGCCAATAAACAAAAAATGTCTGCAGACACCCTTGTCGGTGTGGCTGCTGTGGAACGATGTTAGCGCTCCCCTTTGTGAAATTTAGGAAGGTGGTGAAAAAGTTCGAGCCCTGAATATCCTCAGTCACCGATGTCTTTTCGCAGTATTAACACGTTTCTCCCATCCTAAATGACAGCCAATCTAATCTGAAACCATTACTGGCTAGCTCTAAAAAACTGTGCACATGTTACTGGCTAAGACAACCATGGATATTACATTGTACATAATGGAATTTTACCTAACTTTGTATTTGTATTTCATACTCTCTCTGTTTTGCTCTCAGATCCTCCCCTCAGAGCCTATAACTAACATTTCTCAGCCCAATCGTAAATAAAGGTTGAGATGTAAAAAGGTTTGTGACACCCGGGCACAGATATCGAAAAGGTATCTATAAAGAGCATAAATTGGTCCTGTGTACTAGGGAGACACAGCCACATAAAGATAACCTGATATCATCATTTAGAAAATAACCAGACCAGACTGACGGGCAACAATCAGACACTGACGGACCGATTTAATAAAAAACAAATATATTGGTTTAACCGGAGCAGACAAAGACACGGTGCTCTACATCAACACTGTCATTTCTTGTACACACACACACACACACTTCTTGCTCCACTAGAGAGTGCTGCATCCACTCTGACTGTCTGGACTACAAGTATGAAACTGCAAAAACAGCAGGTCATCTGATGAGGATGTTTACTGTGGAAACACACGGCCGGTTTGGAGTGATGCTGGATGAAAAAAAAGCAGCTAAATGTAAAATATGACTCCCAGTGGACTGACCAAGCCCAAACTCTGACACTAACGCACACACACACTTATTGGAAAATGTAATCCTGTAACCACATGATGAGTATTAGCTCATCGCATGTCCTCAGGTCACCCTCTCACTTGCTGCACAGAAGAGGAAGGATGTAAACAGAGAGGTGGGGAGAGAGAGAGAGAGAGAGATAATAAAAAGTTATTTGTGTGCTGCCTTGGTCATAACCTCAACATCAGTGTCAGGTGAGCATACAGGCCGCTGGGCCATGAGAAGCCACAGGGTTTCCACTTCATGCCCGGCTGGGCTTGAAAACAGCCACTGTGTGTGTATCAATGGGTGCGTGGTTCAGTGAGTACACGCCGGGTTCATTAGGAAAAAAAGTTGGGGGACCTGAGGTAGGCAGGGACAGAGCTGCAAAAACAAAAATGAGAGGCACACCTGCAGACCCTGGACTAGTTTTTGTTGATGTTTCTGGGGAAAACTCTGATTGCTAACAAATGCAACGACTAGACAAAACACAACAATGTGTTAGTTCATCTTTCAATCCTTTCCATCTGTTTTTTTTTAGCAAACATTACTACTAGTAGTAGTAGTAACAGGAGTAGTAGTAGTGCACTTGTTTGGGACTTTTTTCAGCTGTGGATTAATACACATTTGGTGCTCTAGTGAGTATTTAGCCAGCTGCCTTAACAACATGTACCGTGCTTCTGCTGAATGACTGAAGCTAAGCTGGTTTGGGCATGGCTGGTATCTGGATGGGAGAAACACTGGGAAAACTACGTTTCTGCTTGAAGAGGTGTTGGTTGTGCCAGTAGGGGGCAGCCTTCCCTCTGGTCCTAATAATAAAATCCCAATGCCTCAGTGCAGTGATGGGCTGTAGGAGATGCCTTGCTTCAGATGAGACGTTAAAGTGAGATCCTGACTCACTGTGGCCATTAAAGATCCCATGGCACTTATTGCAAAGAGTACGGGGTTTCCCCATGTCCTGGAAAAATTTCAGACCTGGCTTACTCCATCTGACAAGCTAATCATCCCCCAGTGTAATGTTTCCCTCTCTCTCCATCTCAAGCTGATGTGTGGTGAGCGTCCTGGTGCGAATAGCTGCCGTGCTACACGCTGGTGGTGGTTGAGATGAGACCCCATCCCCTGAAGCGCTTTGAGTATCTAAGATAATGCACTATCTGAGTGTAATGCATTATTATTATTATTATTACAGTGGCAGGATGGTGTACATGGAATTGATCAAAAAAACACCACAGTACCCATATCAATGGTAATGAATGAACATGTCATGCAGAGCAACGGATGTGCTTTGAAAGGTAGTTTTGGAGGAAGAAAAGTCTACACAGCTAAAAATATGGAATGTCACCAGCCTTATACTTTAGGATGGATTTTCACTGTGCAACATCTTTAGTGATATCTGTGCCGATATACAGTGGTGGCCTACAGTGATGTCTTTGTCCCCTCACCACAATGATTGGCTGCAATGTCTTTCCCTCCCAGTTGCACTTTCCATCCATATAGCCAGAGGTAATGAAACTGCCAGAGTAAAGGAAGAGAGGGTTAAAATGTGACCAGCAATAAACTTCCAATCGCCCCAACACACACACACACACACATGCACACACACACACACACACACACACACACGCACGCACACACACACACACACACACACACACACACACACACACGCACGCACGCACGCACACA
>NC_060158.1:22252488-22252638 GCF_021292245.1 Micropterus dolomieu | reverse complement strand
GATAATTACCTAGACCTCTGTAGTTTGCTCCCTGAGCCTGTCTAAAGAGGATATAGTCTCACACACACACACGTGTCGTTATTCAGCACGTTGCTGCTCCCCTGATTTGTATTCAGTGGCCGTTGTGGTGGACTTGACTTATGAGCTCCC
>NC_060158.1:22235632-22252468 GCF_021292245.1 Micropterus dolomieu | reverse complement strand
GCACACACACACACACACACACACACACACGCACGCACACACACACACACACACACACACACACACGCACACACGCACGCACGCACGCACACACACACACACACACACACACACGCACGCACGCACGCACGCACACACACACACACACACACACACGTGTCGTTATTCAGCACGTTGCTGCTCCCCTGATTTGTATTCAGTGGCCGTTGTGGTGGACTTGACTTATGAGCTCCCCTATATTGAGTGGTGTAGTATTAACCGGTGGGAGAGTGAGGCAGGCTAACTTCTATCCTCCATATCTAATGGAATATTTCATGTATCTTCTTTGGAAAATATCTGGCACAGCACAGTCTGTTCAGGTGGCCTATAGAGAATGAAACTGTTAGATTAGGCTAATTTGATACTGTATCTGTGGGATAAGAGATAATAGTAGTAAAGGGAGCCTAAGAACAAAACATACAGCATGTAAAACCTGAACTACAACACCCTGGAGATGGTGAGAAGATGACAGCAGGAGTGGCCAAGACAGAAGGGCAGAGACGCGAGGAAAGGCTAAGGAAAATAAGAGGAGAGAAGGGTACAGGGCAGGGGAAGGACATAAATCACTGAGTACAGTAACTGTCACTACCCATGAACCATCTGCATTTCTGATTTCCTCTGGGTGGCTCACAGAGCAGGTGAGATAAAGAGGGAACAAGAGAGGGGGAGAGTGGGATGAATAGAAATGGTGAGGAGGATAGAGAGGGCAAAGGAAAAAAAGAGAGAGGGAAAATTGTATGAAATTTGCAAAACATTTTGAAGCCCAGATTATCTTTTGGGCACATATTACGCTCCTCCGCAATTAATTGGAGTCACAAACAGGAGATGCCATTTTACCTCTTTGTCACATAAATATGTACTCTAGCAGTTATGAGAGAAAGGCAGACAGCTTTGATGAGGTTGTGTGCACGTCTATGTGAGTGTGTGCGATTAACATTTAACATATTATTATTGTTTCTTTATTTATTTTTAGTTGTTGTCAGTTCAGCTATACCAGGACTGGATAACTATAAGCATGAAAGTGAAATAAGACATCACAGGCCTTATGATAATACAGGTTTAGAAGTAGTTAGTTGTTTAGAACATCACTGCATTGAGCATAAACTAAATCAACAAGCAAGGTTCCTTGATGGTTTATATTGTGCTGCATGTCTTCCTCACCTAACCCTGATGTCTCATGTCCTCAGCAGAGATCCACTTTGTACTTGCTCCAGTTCTAAATCCTGACCCGAAGCAGGTTGTGCACCTGAGCTGAGGCGACTGACTGCACTTCAGGGAACACAAACACGGAGCTAAACTAAGCTGCTGCAGCACCCGCTGTGCTTAAAAATAGTAACTGTCACTCTTTTTGTAATTATCCCTCTCTTCCTCCTGTTCTCCCTTTTACTGATAAGGGGATTGTGGGTATTTTTCCTCTCGTAGGATGAGCTGTTTTCGCTCCTTGTCGTTCCAACTTCAAAGCGTTTTGTGCGCCAAGATGAACGCCCTGTAAACAAAGATACAGGTACGGATGCTTCACAGCGTAGACACAGTTGACACACTCTTCTACATTCACCTACAGTCTTAAAACAAGATAATAGATCTATTTGTTACCAATTGGCGTGGGAGTGAACATTGGAGTCCTCTGGGTGTCCCTGGAAAATTAGAGGGTAAGGAGTGACGCAAAGGCCTCCAGACAAACCCACCCTGAGAAAAGACAGAATACAAGTGTAGAGCGTAATGCGACTAGCGAAGACTCTGCAGTCACAGAGGCACATACCTTGACAAAAAAGCCAACTGTAAAGAAGCAAAAACCTTGGAAAGGTCGACCACTAAATTAACTTGCATTAGTTCCAAATTGTTTCTAACGGTGATTTTTGTCCAAAGAGGTACCACACAGAGATATTAAGTCCAGAAGAAATACAGACAACAGCTGGAAGAAAAAAAAAAGACAGACACAGGTGCTGCAGGTTATTCGAGGGCATGTCTCCCTAATGGTGAATGTTCTCATTTAGCATGATTGACATGTTAATGAGAGACCTATAGCTTCCACACAGACTCATCTCCGAGCAGGACAGGACAGGACAAGCCTAATCCCTCAAGTCTGAGTATTTTGTCGGACCTAAAATCCCTCGTCAGTAAAGTCTGAGGACTTGATTGGCTGGTTTGAACTAAAGCAAACTTCTTAGCAAGAAAAGCTCACTTATAATTAAGTGAGTCAAAGCATGAGCTGGTGTCAGTTAAAGGAATAGTTTCATTTTGGGAAATCCACTAATTCGCTTTCTTGCTGAGATTTAGTTGAGAAGATTGATACCACTCTCATATTTGTCAGGAAATATGAAGCTAGAGCCAGCAGCTCAATTAGCTTAGCTTAGCACAAACACTGGAAACAGGGGAAATCAGCTGGCCTGTCTCTGTCTAAAGGTAACAAAATCCACCAACCAGCACCTCTAATGTTGTTGTTTTGGAGAATTTAACTACCTCGCCTCAATGGCAGGTTATTACTTTTAATTTTGGGGCTTTTTTCAAAATATTCAAGTAAACTAAAACTGTACCTCACTACAATTACAACATTTAAAGTACTCAGTTGCGCTTACTGTTAAAGAGGTGGTATTATGCCCATTTTCAGGTTCTAAATCCTATTTAGGGGTTAATTTTCAAAAAACACGATATTTTTTGTCATACTGCACATTGCTGCAGCTCCTCTTTCCCCCCTGTGTGTTGAACACTTTGTTTTTGCTATGGAGTGATACATCTTGTCTCTAAATGATCTTTGTTGGGAGTTGCACATGCACAGTTCCTAGTTAAGGACTACTAGCCAATCAGAAGCATGTTGTCGACTAGCTTGGCAACATAGACTGGAGCAAGAGTTTCAGAGTGGTGAGTTATTAATCTGTAACAAATGTATCTTACATCGATAAAGTTTTAACTGAGCTCTGTCTCTACATCACGGTAACAACTTTATGTCCATTGTCTGCCTGGAGGGTAGCTAGTGTTTGGAAGGAAGAGGTGTGTGCTGCAGCTCTGTGTTTTTCCACCAGTGTTTTTGAGGGCGTGTCGGACTAGCCGCTTGGCGAGCGTTATATGAGGCGCTGTGTCATCACAGGGATGAAAGGGAAGCGGCTGGACTACAAACGTACTGTTTTCAGGCAGTTCAGAGCAGAGTTTTCTGTGGGAGATGGGAACTCCCTTTGGGCTGGACTTTGAGCTTTTTCACTTTGCAAACCTATTACATGCACAAAAAAGGTATGTAACTCAATAAAGGAGAGGGAAGAAGCCAAAAAGCATAATACTCTTGACTTTTTAAAGTCAGTGGATTTACTAAACTATCCTATTAGTCCAGGACAGAACATTGTTTGAAATGTTCTGTCCTGGACTGACACAAGGCAAGATAGTGTATCTCCCCACAGTGACAGACCGAGCACCCATTTCGCAGCTGTTCAAACTCCCCAGCTCTTTCTCAATTGCTATTATGACACAAAATCCAAATGTCACCATCTGGTTTGTCTCATTAGCTAACCACAATTATTGTCTGCATTTGACTTTCCGTTTAAAATGTCATTTACATCATTTCATGTTCTCATCCTCTGGACGTTATAGAGATTGTAAAGATTTCCAGACATGGATATTTCTATGAGACAATCGTCCCTTGTTCTGTACATGGACTCTCTGTCTATTATAATGGATTAATCTCATGCGATTCAGCCACAAAATGCTGAAACATGGGAAAGGATACAGAAGAGGTTTAACAATGGAAAATATAAAACTATGCATTCGGGATGAAGCGTGCCCTCTGTCTCCATGGATATGTTGATGCTTTTCATCAATATCTAGTATGCTGATGAGAAGTGAGGAGCGAAGTTTGGATGAAAAACATATCTGCTGATGTCCTAAGTGCTGAGCTGTGAGGTACAAGTGAGGACCTGAACAACGTTAAGTTCATCTGACAGTGTGTCATCTGAATCACACTGAACAAATTAGGCTTGTGAACAGATGCACTCTGTTTTCACCACACATACACCACACATGTAACACACACATAAACACACAGGCAGTGAAAGTACCAGTTTGTTCATCAGAAATATAAGTGCTACAATGTTTGTATGTAAGCGAGAGATATGCAGAGAATGAGGGTTGTGTGTGTGTGTATGTGTGTATGTGTGTGTGTGTGCTTTCTGGAAAACAACATCTCATTCTGCCAATTGTGAGCCTTCATTTAAGTCCCAGACACACACTCCTCCTCATCACTCTTCCTCAGTAAAATCCCATTATGCACGGCTGATGAACTAATCTTCCGTTTCGCAAACAACTCAACACCATTTTGACTGAGTCAGTCTGAGAAACACAAATTCGTGTGAAAATACGTCAATGTGTTTGAGTAAACCTGCTGCCAAATGTGGAAGTGCAAAAAGTGGCCGAGGCTGGCAATGCCTCGACACCATGTGCTTGGCACAGATACTTGTAAACAAACAGATGCTGTGTTAACATTCACTGTCCCTGACCAAATCGCACTGTGTGTATGTTTGAGGTCTAAAAAGTGTGTTGCGTGCATTTCTTTCCTCATAAAACATTTGCAAATCCAATTTTTTTTAAAATATTGTGCAAGGTTACATCCACATTTGCTTGCTTGCAGTCTTCTCACACGTGTGCTTATGCGTCCTTGTGCGCAGTGCTTGTTGCTCCATAGCACTACAAGTGGTCCAAAACTCCACAGTTCAAGTCAAGAGGTAAAGATTTTTGTTTGTAAAAGCAGGGCTATATTTCATACTGTAACTTACTTTTGTGCATTTGTGTGCGTGCTACCGTTCATATCGCTCAAATTTAATTTAGACATTCTCAAATGTTTACATACAAGTACAAATCTGTTCTGCACATTCACGAACAGATATTTCTCATACTTGAGTTTTGTCTCAGGTTTATGAAAAGATATATACAGGTTATTTATATCATTTTACAAGTCATCAAATCATTTTCCTATTGTCCTTTATTTGAGACCATTGTTCCTCTCTGACCCAGCTAATGTATTTGTTACTGTTATTTCAGAGACAAATATTGTGGGATGGGGATTTTACTCTGTAAAGGTTGCACTGAACCTTGTCTCAGTCTGTCTAAAGGAGCTTCTAATGCACCTAAAGATTATATCTGTTGTAATATAGGATTTGGGAAAAGGTCTTAGTGCCCTGTGATGGTCTAAAACACTGATTCTGAAGCATTTCCATGTTGAAAAAGTAATAGTTTTGTGGGATAACTGAACAGCCGGTAATGTTCAAAGTTTCCTGATTCTTTGGTTTTCTAACCCAAGAGAGAACATGTAATTATTTGCAGCTTAGCAAACCAGATTTATTTTTATCAGTGTCAGAAGAAAATTCTAAATGAGACGGCCAGTAAAAGCCCTTGTGATTGATGGATAACTCAGTGAGACTTGATCTTAGTTTTGGAATAGCTTTGTTCTCCATCCGCAGGGCAAGACATGCTTAGCTAAGACAGTCACAAGTTTCAAATTACAGATTGCACACGGTAATGTTGGAAAATGAAGCCCAATGTAAGCAATAAAGGATGATTTTGTTCTTGTTTCAAAACGATAAACATCAAATCCAAAGTTGAAATGATGATCTTTGAATGGCAAGGTCACACACAGGTCTGTGTGTGTGTGTGTGTGTGTTTCGTGCGCGCGCTGTTTAATGGTATGATCTGATGCTTTAATTTAATTTAGGTGGTGATGTAGGAAGCCACTGGACTGAGCATTACAGAGCAATCCAAACACAGGATTCTTTGACACTGTAGAGAGAGGGGTCACTGATCCACTGAAGCTACGAGGGAGTTGAGCAGCAACATAGCTTATACATGGTCATAACCAGTGTTGTTACTTTCTATAAATGTTATGCAAACACAAGTCCAATGACACAACTTTGACAAAGAAAAAAATTTGTCTATTCTTTTTCTGTCACCTACATGTAATATTGAAAGTATTTCCCTTTCTTAAAAGGGGCTATATGTAGTTTTTAGCGACCACTAGCAGTGCTGGTGTGTGCTAATAGAATCCGTAGTGAAAGGGTCTTCTACTGTGTTGTTTCCCTGCGCGTTATGTAGCATTACTGTATATTATGTGGGTCACGTAAGTTACAGTGACTGAGAGGTGGAGAAGCTGTGTACCTGGGTATCGGTAAAAGACAATAAATCTAAACTGAACGTTAAGACGCAAACAGGGGCAGAACCATGCTAACGCAGCATAGCTGGCTGCCCCTGCCTTGCATCACTATATGCTAGTATAAAGAAATCGCTCCACATTTGCTTTGAACCATTACATCATTTCTTGCAGGCTAAAATGAACACTTTGACATAATATCGGAGGTACACAGGATAGTAATAGGGGTTTTTGATCATAAGTAATCATAACAAGTGCATGTGTACAGCTGTCCTTATTTACGACAGCGGTGAATCACACCCGGAAACAATACGAGCCCCAAATCACACAAAAAAATCTTACATAATGTTGCTTTAAACCTTTTGTTTTTAAGAGAAAGATGTGTTTGCCGTACTTCTTACAGGATTTGTTACATCTAATTTACCAACTACGCTACACAACACGCTTCATTACTCTTATTGGCTGACGTCTATCCAATTGCATCCAGAGGCATTTTGGTCTGCACCCCTTGATAACTCGCCTTGGAAATTGAAAATTAACACAAATTAGTCTGGCTAAGCCAGGCTGCATTTGTTTGTTTATGTAAATTTGTTTATGTATTTTTGTTATTTATGTAAATTTGCTGACTACTACAGCCTTGAGAAAATGATTGTACTGAGCCCAACACTGCTCCTAACCATGGATGAAATAACAGGATTTCTTTTCCAGTGGTAGCTGAAGTTAAATTTGGGTCAAGTCCTTGCGTAGCAAACTTACAAATACCTCACAAACACTTTCTTTTTGCATGCATGAGACCTACAAATGGCTGTGGATCATTTAGAATGAATTATTCCTATTTTAAAGTTCTCTGGAGATGCCATCCACTGGCAAAAAAAAAAAAAAATTCCCATGCTACATTTAGGACCAGAGTATGCAGGCCAACCACAGTTGCATGGTAACAACACCCTTTCATTTTGAGGAAGACAACAAAAGTTCCCACTGCTAAAGGGCATGAGAGGAGAGGATGGAGGAAGAAGGTAATGATCTCCCTTCATCTCCAAAGAACACTTCAGTGACACTTTGGTGCGACAGGATGGAACATGATGTAACAGGTGAAAAATTGATGACTACAATTAAAACAGGCAGAGCCAAGACAGGCAACGCTGCCATGAAGGTCTTGAGAGCCTAATGTCGCAGGAAGGAGGAGAGCATTGATGAATTACAGGCCTTTTCACTGACTTTAAACAGACTGAGGGCTTTTTATACAGACAAATTAGAAAGTTGTAGATGGAAAAGAAACAGAAGCAGAGGAAAGTAAGAAGACAGAGGTTAAAGAATAATGCCTCTCCTGTGGTAGGAAACGCAGCTTCAGAAAGAACAGAAAAGCAACTTAAATCAACATTATGTATGCATACCGTCTGCATGTAGCTGTGTGTGCAGCTTTGAAAAGCAGAGCAGAGCAGTCAGATGCATAGAGAGAAACAGCAACAGAACATGAAATATCGAGGCTGGAAGACAAGGTGGGCTGAGGAGTAGGAGGGAGAAATAGCAGAGACCAAAAGTCTCTTTATCCAACTGTGTGTTGCCTAAGCCCTCCGCGGGGAGTCAATGACACACAGTAAATGGGATCTTCAAAGGAGGACCAAGAAGAGAGTGTCTTAGCCCCGCTTACAGAAATCAAAAGGCTTAGGCGAGCCTTACCCAGCAGGATAATGGAAAATGGAATATCACACCCCGCACAAGACAGTCGTAATGAAAATGGCAGGGAAATCTGCTGGCAGCCTTGTTCTCGAATTATACAAAGCCCTATACAACATGCTCCTCTCTTCTTCTCTACCCATTATAATCTTTAGACTAGAAGTCACCTTCTTTTCGTTCTCCCTCCCTAATTCTGTCATCAGTTTTCACTTTATTTCACTACTCAATCCTTCATTGTCCCAAAAGTCACAATTTTTCCACTCTTCACTGTCAAAGGTGAGCGGTCAGTGTAAATCTTACTGTTTATTCATGCAAAGATCTCCCCTTTTGGAATGCTGGGAGATAAATAACCAGTCAACAGTCCAAGGTCAAGAAGATAACAGTACAAAGGAGATGAAGCAGAGGGGAGTGTGAAGGAATGAGATGAAGATAAAAGCCAGGGCAGGTGTGTGAGTTCAACAGTATGGCCTGATATATTAGTTTCAAGCTTCCAGTGCAGTGACACAAGTTTATGAGATCATTCAGACATGTCGTCTTAGTGCAGAGACACACTGAGCCAGTCCGTCCTGTGATGAGAGCCAGCTGAGGTTCTCCCTGCAGAGGGGACACAGCTGTGAGAAGGTAATATGAAACATCTGGGGATCACAAGAGTTTATAAAACCTCAAAAGGGCCCAGGAATGAGAGGATGACAGTGCAAAGAGAGTCCATGTGTGTTCAGTTTGTGTGTGTGTCTGGCTCCCTCTGCGTCACTGACCACCTGTGGATGAGTGAGTTCATAGTGAGCTAATCTTATCCACTGCTGCCACTCTCCTCGTGCTTCCCTCACCAGATGAATAGGCATCTTTGTTACTTTGGAGCTCAGCTGGCAACATTCTCATCTCTGTGACACCATACTGTGTCTTTTAAACAGTATGTGTGCAGACAAACGCATGCAGTGATCGATGACTAATACTTGAACTGATGAGTTGATCGCGTGACTGTGCTGGTGAAACAAAGTTCAAATTAAGAAGTTCTACATCGTCTTGTGCGATCTTTGTAGGCACCTTTGGAGGCTTAAATTTTTTTCCGGGTATCCTGTGGGTCACGGGATTCTTGTGGGATTCCTGCGGGATGGGAGTCAATTTCACTGATCATCATGGGACTGGGATATGGCAGGAAACAAAAGTAAATGGGAGCATGCAGGGTGGGAATCGTATGTCCGCTTTGTATATATAAATACATTATTATTTTTTTAATTATATTTTTAATATGAATAAATGCTATTTTCAGGGTTTTTTTAAAGGTAAAAGGATGGGACGGGAGTCATCTTGCAGCACTGGGACAGGACAGGATTATTTTTGAGGGAGCGGGGTGGGACATGAGTGAAAATCCACTCCTGTGTCACCCTCTAGTCACCAACACCAATAAAAACGTTTTCCCTGTTTTGGGATAAAGTTCTTTTAAAAAAAAACAGCTACATAAGACTACTCGTATAGTAACTGGAGCTGAAACAATTAGCTATTAGTCGATTGACTGAACATTCTCAGGTTCTTCTCAACTGTGACGAAATTTAATATCTTTTTTTTGATAAAATTAGCAATTTGAAGACATAACCTTGGACTTTATGAAAGTGCGATGGCCATTTAAACTGTCTACTACTATCTGATATTTTATAGCTGAATTTGATTAAATGAGGAAAGAACTGTCAGATTAATTAATCATAACGGCAATAATTTGTTGCATTCCTAATAGTAACTCTTCTTCAGCGCCTCTCTGGGTGTCCCTTCATGATGGAGACACACTGCTTGACTTTAGATCTTAGCAATTATAATATGGGGTCAGGAGCACAGTGTTTGAGGTTTAAGGACTGAAAATTCAGTTTTTATATGAGCTGGTCAGCAACTGTAGCAAAGTCCAGTGGGAAACGCAATGCAAAGACGCAAGTATACCCCTGTGGATGACCTTGACCAAAAATACAGAAAAGGACAGGTACTCGCACTACATGTGTGACATCCAGTCGTTTCCCAGTCTGTGAGGTGTTGCGTTCTCCGACATGAACAACCTTTCAGGTGTTGTGAGGGACATAGGCAGGGTTTGGAAAGTGGCCAAAACCACAGACATGACACATATTTCAGAAGCACATGGTGAGGATCTAGTCTCATTGAGTTTATCTCCTGCATGTTTCATTAGCCTTCTACACCTGGACGCTGCGTTACTGCAGCGCTGAGGCACTATGCTCTGTGTGACTGTAAGCTAATGGTTCACTAGTATATAAATAAAGGCAACAACTTGAAGACAACTTTGAAGAGTATTGCATCAACACAGCTGCACATGTGCAATAGCCAGCTTATGTAATACAATGCATTCTTTTCTTCTGTCTCCTGCTCAATCTGACCTGATTTTGGGGCATTATGCAGCAAAAAGCAGCTACAAAAAACAGGAAACAAGCCTCATCTCAAGACGGTCTGAGGAGTCCTGCGTTTGTGTGCTGGAGGGGTGCCCATGCGTAAGGAAATGGGCTGGAATGCATTCACACCCCAAGTTTCTGAATAAACTCCCAATGAATGAGGCGGCATAAACAGGAGAATAGAGGACGGCAATCCCACGCGCCCACATGGACACCGACCACCCTGAGAGAAAATTAAATCAAGATGTGCTTGTATCCACACATATTCATTATCTAGAATGAGCATAGTCCAGCTTTATTTTTGTACACACACACAACCACACACACACACAAACCTTAACTGGACTACTGGACAGCCGACGCATATCTCTATACCATTAACACAGAGGGTTCAGTATAGAGGTCGACCGATTAATCGGCCGATTTTTGGCATTTTTTAACATAATCGGCATCGGCCAATATCCAAGTATATCAAGCAGATTATTAGGCAGGCGCATCTGTGGGCAGCCTAGTGTTGTCGTGGAACATGTGTTTGACGCGGGCTGCCGCTAGAGTCATTGTCCAGCCGAGTGAGCAGCAGACCTCATCCAGTGCCTAAGGAGCTAACGGTAAGGATTCAATTCTTATTACTCCTTTATATTTAATTAAAAACTTTTGATATGTTACTGCCAAATTCGAGAAAAAACCTGAATAAGACACATGACATTCGGCTAATTTGGATCGTAGTTGAAGTTGCATTATCACAGAAGAGTTGCTATCATGTCACAATAAGTAAGCAATAATTTTGCAATTACAGAGTGAATCTGAGACTTTTATTTGTTCTGTTTGTGTGTCTTATATTTGAGAGGGTTGTCACTCAATGCAGAGAAATAAGTTATAAAAAAGAGACCAACGCACTATAGGCTAGTGACAGACTGGCTTGGCTTTGCTTTGCTAACGGGTAGCTACAGACAGACCCGGTGCTAATACGGCACTGGAACCTTAACGACCGTTATCTATCGCACCAAATATCAACGCGGATTTCTGTGCTTCAGTTCGGTGCAAATAGAGGTTAAAAACCAAGCAAATATCGGCCAAAATAAATCGGCAGCATTAATCGGCCATCGGCCGACCCGGATTTCAAAAGATCGGCATCGGCATCGGCATCGGCGTGAAAAAAACCATATCGGTCGACCTCTAGTTCAGTAGGGTCAGTTGTTACCATGGAAACCTGTAGCATCGATGACCAATTTCAGCCATATTGGTGACACACAGGAAGTGAACTTTCAAGGCAATTATAAGGGAACATGTTTTTCAATATACAGACTACAAGTCACTCCCCAAGAAAAATGAGAGTCTGTCAAGAATTGATGAGTGTTGGTCTCATTATTATTGCTGTTTGGTTCCAGTTAATGTTGGTCATATTTCATGCTGTCTAATGGCACAAGCGGACAAATGCATTTTGTAATATTCTAATGCACCGACTCCAACTAATAGCCATATAACCATGACAGCTGTCAGCACTATGGTCCGTGGTAGGTTTGTGGTGGACAAATTGCATCTGCAGTGCATGAAAAGTCTTTACAACACTGTTTATCACAAATGTCTTTACAAATATCAGCTTGAAGCAAACATAAAAGCCTTTGCTGTAACAGTGGATGTTTTTTAGCAAAATGTTGCCAGAGTGACTTCAGTAGACTGAAGCCAAAACGAAAGTGTGTAGACTTATTTTCTTTCAGTTTGTGCCTTAGAGATGGTTTGTTATGGGTGTACACTGGTGACCAGGTGAGAATGTTATGGGTGTACACTGGTGACCAGGTGAGAAGGTAATGGGGGATAGAGAGATTTATCAGCATCTTAAAATGCGTGAAGTTATGCTCTGTTTATTACAGCAAAGTAAGAGTACAGCCTAAAAAATGATCAATTCAAACTGCATGGGTCCAAGCATCAAAAGCAGCAATAACTGATATTTTGGCCACTCGGTGCTGCAGAACTTCATGCACAGACAATACTGACATAATATCTTACAACACGGATAGGTTTCTGGATGTAATATTGCCGCAACTTTTAGCTTTGTTTTAGTCAGTACTGTAGGGGAAATATCTGGCTCCACTGTGTTCACCAGCTAGTCATTAAAATAGCTTTTTTTGCTGAAAACAGCTGCATGATGAGAGCAGAGTGAACCAAAACAGTAAAGTTACGGGTCACAAAAAACTAAACAATGAACTGAAAGATGTTAAAAAGTGATGATTCTCTGTGGGTTTGTCACAACCAGCGACCCCTTTCACATGTTAATGTAACAAATATGGATAACTATGGCTTTAAGGCTAGAGTTGCTACAAGCAACCTTGTGTCCAGAAACTCAAAGTTCACCATTTTGTCAACAATAACCTAAGAGGCAGAAGAGAGAGGCAATGGAATTGTATAAAAACACAGGTAGAACAAAAATAGACCTGGGTGAGGATAGAAAAATGTCAACAGCAAAGTTGTGAAAGACAAATCTCAGTGGCAGAGCATTATCTGACATCAGTCTGTGTCTGTGCGAGCTTGTATTAAACCTGTTTGTCTGGTGCTTCTGGGACTGTTAACAGAGACAATGATCAGCGTGGGACAGGCTAAGCTCTGTTTTCCACTTTGGGTAAAATGGTCTGGCAATAAAGCTCACACAATCATAAAATAATACCCACTCTTAGTCACAGGATCACAAAACACTGAGGACAGTATCCCTGTCACAGACAGTGAGGTGCATGGAGGTTTGGGGGAAAACAGCAGCAAACAAAGTCGAATTCAGAGTCTTAAATTACATACTCTGTTACTCTACTCATCTGTCAGCAGGAGGAATAAATCACTGGAAAAAATTAACCACTCTTGCCCACACACCACCCACTTCTGCACACTTGTGCAATAAGCAGGAAGCCTTGAAGCTGACTAAGGTAAAGTCAGCATGGCATTATTGTCACTCTGCATCTTAAAAGCTTACTGTGGGAACTAATTCACAAGAGCACACACCCACAGGCAACCCACAATCTACATAAACTACATAAGCCAGTTCCAAATGGGAATACAATTTCTACAAATACAAATAAAAAGCTACTTCGACCGATATCTATGCATCCACTCCAGACATCCTGCGTTCCTCTTACCTGTTTTCAGTTTGTCTCGACTTCCAAACAGCCAGTAGCCTTTAGGCTTTTCCCTGTTGGGACTCGGGGACAGGGTTGTGGAGAAGTTTTTCTCTGTCTGCACCTTCTTCTTCTTCTTCTGGACGCTGTTCCCCATTTTGGGGCAGTCCTCAAGCCCCTACAGGGGGTCTATCATCCCGTCGTCCTGTTACATTACATCTGTATTCCTTTTCTTAAGACCTTCCCACATCCCTCACTCTCCTGCATGAAAACACACCCTGAGTCAAAGTCAATAACCTGTAGTCCCGGTGGTCAAATTACTCCCGATGATTCAGTCCTGCTGACACACTCACACACGGTACGGTACAGTGTATGTGTGCTAAAGACCCACTGACACCATTACTATGAAACTAACACGCCCCAGCTCTAATGCTTTCACACACACAGATCCAGTATCCCAAAATACAACACAAACAAATCCCCTTCTTCAAGCTGACACACTTCCAGTCCTGTACATCCTGCTCGTGGAGCAACGGCAGCATCCAACACGGACAAGCTCACTACCAAGTAGAGTGTGTGTATGTGTGATTCTGTGTGTGCAAGTGCCCCTCCCACTCCCTGCCTCTGTGATCGCTGAGTTCCCGAGCCGAGCATTCACACAGCTGAGCATTTTTCAGTGTTGGAGAGGAGATGAAAACACCCAACATACTCACAAACACAAACACAAACACACACATACACATACACATTCGTCTCCATCATATAGAACGATTGACACGTCTTTCTCTCGTGGTTTATGGCACTCTTCAGTCGTGTACCTCCCCTAATTTCCTCTTTAAGCGAGCAGTGATCAGTTGTCTTTATTGCAAGCCATTGTAAGCCCAGCTGATTGATCCTGACAACACTATGTGGTGATGGAGAAAACACAGATTCCTCTCTCTCACACGCACACACACACACACACAAAGCTGCTGATAGGAACAGAGCAGTTTATCAGTGGTGTTTATTTGCAGGAATGAGTACCCAAAAGAGGGAATAAATACTGAGATTAAGGCAAGATTGGGAACCAAATACAGCAGCAGGATTCTTAATAATTCAAGTGATCTTTACAGGTACAGCTCTCCTGTCTGGCACCTTTTGAAATTCCTCACAACACACACACACACACACACACACACACACACACACACACACACACACACACTCTGCCACAAGTATAAAAACTAAAAAGAGCATGAACAGGCAACCGGTCGGACAGATCAAAGCGTGTTTTGAGATGAGAACATTCCAGCTAACTACAGATGCTAAGGCAGATGGGTGAATTACAGAAACAGGGATGACGGGGGATTCCAGAGGAGCAATGCCTCTGTTTAACAGAGCTCTGACACAGTAATGTGGGACAATATTCTGCAAACATAAGGAAGCAAAATAAACAATAAACAGGGCAACGCTAGGCAGAAGTGCTAACATCTTTACTGTAACTTCCTTGTTCCGTTCCGTTGTTTCCCTCTATCCCTAAAAATGAACATATCTTACAGTGCTGAAAAGTCTCTGCACACCACGATGACTTGGCAGGGTATGTCCCATAACAATGATGATGTCATGACCTTTGCTGTCTGTCTACAAAATGCCGGTGACACCCCTCCCAGAACTTGTGGATCGATAGCTGTCATCTGGAACAAGGTCAGAAAGAGACACATAGAAGAATGATAAAATGACACCTCTCAGCATGTAGCATGCTGCTCATTGCGCATGAAGCTGAGAAAACAGACGCAGAGGAAGGGAGCTGAACATGAAGCCATGATGAAGCTCCTCATCATGGTTATCCTGATCACGTATCTTCCTACCCCTCAAACCTCCCCCCCGACCCCCCACCCCTTGTGATGTGTATAGAGAGCTGCTGGAAGATAAAAAGCAGATTTACTAACAGGGGGGAGTTGTGAGGAAGGGGAGAGGTGCCAGACTGCTGGGTAAAGAAAGAGTGTCTGAAGAGCAGGAGGACTAACTGGGAATTTCTAATTACGAATATGAATGTTTACAGTAAATGTGTATAAATCTATCTGCCATGAGAGAAGAAGAAATGGAAGTGGAGTCTGATATCATTCAAGCTCCCCATTACACTGAGTGTAAAATGATCCTCAATAAAACGCTCACAGAGAGATCCCGCCTGTTAGTGCAGCCCCACCAGAACCACACCCAGTACATCAGTGCTGGTAGAGTACTCTGAGCTCACTATCGCATCTGTCATAGAGCTGTGAGAGAGCACTTCCATAGCGTGTCTCTGTGTGTGTCGGGTGCTCGGTACTCTGCCTTCACCTACGAGCTGCATTACAGCACACATGCCCTAGATACATTTAAATAGGAGTGTGATCAAAGTATGTGTCATTGTCGAGAGAGATTTTTACTTGACAGTTTCAGGGAACTCAAGCGGGAGCAAAGCGAGTCAGTCTGTATGTACGCATGAGTACATTAAAGGACATTTGTGTAGAAGTATGCTGTTGTCAGGGTGACCTCCAGCAGGGGCCTCAAGACAGGATGAGGGAATCTACCTTTCTAAATGTTTCTTTGGTGAGTGTGTACCTGAGATTAGGAAGGTCTGGGACCAGAGGCTTTAATTAGGACATTTGTTTAAAAAACTTAGATTGACCTACAGGGCACCCATGGCATCTGACACTCCTTAGTACAGTTCTTTGCAGTTTGAGTTCCACATCCAATGACATCTGCCAACATCTGTCCAGCACTCCCATCTTGTGGCAACGCACTGCTATCACAATAAAAGCCCTAAAGACATACAGTGACATTGATGCAAAGCACTCAAAACCATACCCACTGAATAACAGGTGACTTATAGGTAAGTCCCGCCAGCCATCTTGGTAATGCCTCCAGGCAGTTATTTCGGACTAACAACACCAGGCTCCTATCTGAATGTATGGGGGTGAGAGCCATAACTGCACTTTCACTGGTCACCGGGACATAAAAACTGCATGTATAGAATCATCAGTAAAATCTGATACCCTACCGGCTATCCTTCTACTATGCATGCGTGGTAGATCCTTACATCAGTGGAACCACAAGATTGGCTGAAATTCCCACCTCGGCTGTTAAAAGCAGACAACTGGATTTCTAGCGGGAGGGGCAGGATAACTGCCATCTTTGGTGTTACCGGTTTTCCCTATAGAGTTGTATTGACAATTCTTAAAGCGGTGTGTCTCCTCTTGAAACATCTCTGATAACATCCAGCCGCAGACCTGCAAGAGCAACAGTTTCAGACATGGACCTGCAGTTCCAGTCTACACGGAAGTTGAAGACATGCCAAGGTGCGCCATCTACAGGCAAGGGAAGTAACAACTGCAGATTTTTCTTTGCACATGTACCTAAATACATTAAGAAATTAAGCAAATGATCATGTATGTGGACAAAGTTCTCTGGAAACTCTTAACCAGAGACCTTTTCTCCTGACAATTCATAGAAGTCCTTATTGGATGGTCGAAACGCTTTAGAACCCCCC
>NC_060158.1:22224607-22235612 GCF_021292245.1 Micropterus dolomieu | reverse complement strand
TACCCCCCCCCCCCCCCCCCGACATCAGACTTTCTTGTTTTGCAGCTGCAAAGTGATTTATATTTGATTACTTTACACCCACTGGACATTGATGTAAAAGGATAATCATTATTATTATTTATTTTAAATAACTGGTGATACATGAGTTAAATGTAAAACCTCATTAACAAAATTACTGAACAGTTTTTGTGGAGAATCAGCAGCCGGCTAAATCTTATTATATCTTATTATATCATATGTAAGTTTGAGCGTGTGAGGCCAGTGAGATGATAAATCAGCGTGAGACTGATGCTTAAATCAGGGACAAACATATCAAGATAAAGTGGTCTGTGTTCCAAGATGTTTTACCCAGCCCAAGCCATCAGAACATATATGGTCCCAAATGTCACTTTACTAAAGACTGACTGAATTCCTCAGTTGCTTAGTCACCGTCTGGTCTATTCTTCTCTTCACAGAGTAAAGTCAGAAAGAGGGAACACGCAGCTGGATCAGGTAAACATTGTTCAACAGGTGTATCTATTACAACAAGTTACATAACAGGAGCCACACACACGCAAAGTCTTGAGGGTCAATCTGTTGCATATGCCTGTGTATACAGACTCCCACTCCCTCACCCAACCTGATGTCTTCCAGCTGCTTCCCCGCCACATCAAACACACTCCATGTCCTATTTAACAACCCATTAGCTCTTATTCCATAAACGATGCCTATGGAACAAAAGCTCTGGTTGTTGATCACGAGTCATTTTAGTAATTGTTCCTATTGTGTAATGTATATGTAAATGTATCTCTGCGTTGTTCGCATCAGTTTTGACAAAGAGTGTGCGCTCATATTTCTCTACAAAAACATGGTAAAATATTAATAAAATGCCATATTAGCTACAGTAAAGATGACAAAACACATTATCATAAAGGATGATGAGGACAAACAAACACAGTATGTTTCCACATTACAGTGATTTTCCAGTAAGCTCTACAATGTGTTTTGCTCTGCGTGTGTGTGTGTGTAAGGGCTGTATCATCATGAGGGTGAAATTAAATCTGATTAACGCAGACATATGAAGAGTGGGGGACTGTGACCTCAATCCTTATTATGCTTTCCTATTCTTCCTACACCATCTCCATCTGCCGTTCATTCTCCCACTCTGCTGCAACGCACCTCTGCGCGCTACTCTACGGTGCCTCCTCACATTAAACGTGACCTGAAAGACGATTTACTCCGACATCACTATTGTTGCCCCACAGTACTGCTGCCACACAGCTACATGCTCCTCACAATGCCGTCGCCTGGGAGACGTTTACCTCACCTGCATGGCTTTAGGTCTGCGGTGATGGATGAGGTATTTGTTTACCCAGGTAAAATTACCTCACTCATCAAAGTGTGCGTGTGTGTGTGTGTTTGAGCGGCGGTGAATGATGTTCACAGGGATCATTGTGTGGTTGCATTAAACTTTCACACCCCTCCCTCTCTGCCGCATGCCTTTCTTTGCCCTCCACTCACTCTTCCTCATCCTGTAAAATTGCATTTAAAGGAGCCCTGAGTTGTGGCCTGTAATAGAGCTAAGGCTGTATACAAAGTTGTCTATGTAATGAGATGTTTGCTCTTCAGTTACTCTGCTAGCCCTGTAATCGGCAATATAGTTTGTGAATCTACACACCCTGACTGTGTTTTGTGATGTGGCAGCCACACGCATGCAGTTAGAGAAACTCAAACACAGACAGGGATCCATTACGAACAAAGTTTGCATTTGTGACCCACTAAAAAGTATTCTCATACAGACACGTACGCACACACACGATTTCACACATGTAGAAAATAATGGCTGCACGCACAAACACATGGAATCCCTGTGCAAAATGACCTCACTGTTCAAACAGCCAGCAGCTGAAGATGGGCTGTGTTGTGTAAAGCAGGTAGTTGCAGGGGCTCTATATGCCCTTGTGTGTGTGTGTGTGTGTGTGTGTGTGTGTGTGTGTGTTTGGAGGTGATGTAATGAGTGCCAGGGCTGGATTGGCGCCTCCCTAAGCCCAGCAATATGCTGCTGACACACAAACACAGAGATACCCTCTGATACAGGGTAGCACTCGGTCGCACGCCCTCACATAGCACTGCAGACGTCGACACACAACTTTGAACACACGCTGATTACACAATAATAAACAGTGAAGACCAACACACCCACAGCAGTGCTGAATAGAGGGCATTAAGCAATCTGGGAAGCAAATCAAAAACAGTAATATGCAGTAATGAAGCAAAAGAGACTTAAAAATGTGAAAGAAAGAGAGACGTTTGTACGTGGGCATATGTGTGTGTGTGTGCTGAGACATCGCTCTAATTAAAAAAGCATTGAGAGAGTGTTCCCTAGGAGTCCTCTCAAGGCTGAATTGGGCTTTGTGATTCGCTGTAATCTCTCCTCTCTATCGCATAACTCTAGGCCCAATCTGGCATCCTGGCTGCCCTTGATACACACACACACACACACACACACACACACACACACACACAAATGCCCGCACAAATGGCTCCCAGGAATTCAGCACATCAAAGAGTGTTATTATTAAATTTTTTTGTGTAGGAGAGGAATCTGTAAAATATAGTCGGCAGTCAGCGCTGGACTGCAGAGCTCTGGATCACGGACGAGCAGATCTGAGGCAGGCATGTCGGGACGACACGGCCAATGTAAACCCACCTACCATGGCATTGTTATAGTTAGAGCCACATGTCATTGCTGCAGGAACAAGAAGGTGCAGTGGCCCACTGGAGGAGAATAGAGCCAGATTTGTTCTGTTTTGTTGGTGTTTAAAACATCATGTCAAGTGTCTGTAAGTAGCAATAAGGGAGGGGTTGTAGATGTAGCTTATGTTACCTGATTGAGTTGTTTCCACTTGTTTCTAATGCATTCACTGGTTCAGAAACCTTTGTTGAAAGAGCAAACAGCTAACAACTGAAATTAGCAGGACAATGATAGTAGTATAAAGATCGGACAGGACGGGCCACTTTGTCAAAAAGAAACTTATAATAGTGAGCCATCCTTTTGCTTTGGAAATGGGGAAAATGTAAAAATAACCACACTAATAAAGTGTATGGATTAAACATATTGCAAATGTATGTGTACAAGCTGTTGTATAACAAGCTGTTAGACAAGGGGACTATGTGCAATATGTGTGTGTATGTGTCTGTGTGTGACAGTCTGACAGTTTTCTTTGTACAGACTTGTGCTTTTTCTCTTCAGGTTGGTTAAGGTTCAGGAAGAAGAATTTACTGGTGGGAAAACAGGCTTCACTTAACAAGACAATCCAAACAGTTTGTTCACACACAGACACACACAGGTGAGACAGAAAGCACCAGCTGTTCATGTTGGTCAAACGGCATGATTGTTCCTTCTGTCAGAATAAGACAGGACTCCCCAGGCTACAGACCTCCTTTGTATGTTGACAGCAGGTTAACTTTGACAAGATCCTGTTAATGATCGACTTTGGAATATCTTGAGAATTAAGACTCCTTCCACTTTCTGCTCTAATTAAAACAACCAATAGTAAACCCGTCTGCAGTTACATTGGTCAATCACAATCAGTCAACAGACAAACTAAAACAACAACAATAAAGCTACAGTTATTCAAAAACAATTTTCTTGCAATAAACACAATCTAAAATGCTGTGAAACAATAAGGGAACACAGTGAGCGAGCCATCTCTAGGTCACTTTTGGGTGTTCATTATTATCTGCGATCCGTTTCTTGGACCGGCTTGACAGTGGACCTCATTAGTCTTAAAATCAGAAAATCTCGGAGACAAAATGCCAAAATATATGGTTCCCACACATTCTTACCATCAGCCTTTAACCACATCCTCTGCTGGGGAATTATTAGTTAATCTTTGGTTTCAAATGGAGTTACTGTCTGTTACCCATCCAGCATTCATAGTTCTCCATAGACCTTACAAAACCACAATGTAAGGCATAATAAGGGATCATGGAAGTCCCTTTTAGGCGGAACGAGCATAAAAACCACAAAAGACCAAAAAAAGGTCTGAAAGACTTTGACTCTGGATTTCCAAGAGTTGTTGGATAGTCACTACAGTGACACACACACAATGACAGAAGAGAAAGGGGTGGCTTTAGAGTTGGAACAAAAACAGGAAATGGGGACTGTGGGTAATCTCTGTGTTGCCGACCCAAGCAAACGCATCAGTAAACAGAAAGGGGGATTAGACCCCTGTATCGTGTGGGCGTGTTGGGTGTGCGTCACTTTTAGATGTCCTAACGATAACAAAATACCTTTTACCTTCCCATCTTAATCCGAAAGGCAACACATTTCTCAGAAACATCATGACTATGCAGCCTGTGATGATGGCAGACAAAACAAGATAGAATTATACAGTAGACTTGCCAAACAATCAAATCCTTAAAAACTCTGATCCTCTGAACTAAAGTGAACCTTGGCAACAGAACAGAACTTTCATGCACCTCTTACCAGAGACAGAAACTTTATTATCATACTGATTTTCTCTAGATGATCCTTTCTTAATCCGTTTGAAAGTATGTTAAGCATAACCTTGGTAATTAAGGAAACAAAATACATTTCCTTGAAAATAGCTAGCAGTTTGATGAAATTATATTTCGAAGCTTACCTTAATAGTTTTTTTCCTACTAAACCTGAACTAATTGGATTTGTTGGCCACTTGGGGGCTGTTATGTTCACCAAATAATCGCTGACTCTGGTCTGTCTGCTGTTTGCTAAAACTTAACATTGTAGGTCTTAAAATCAAAACAATGAGCTGAAAGATGCTAAGATGCTTTGTAGAGTTGAATGGAACTGCAGTCAGGAGCAAATTCTCTGTGGGTTCGCCACTGTGAGCGACAGCTTTCACCTAACAGATATTTGACATTTGATCCACTGTTATGTAAAAATATTGATGGGGGAAGCATTAATGATATCACAGATTAATAGTATTAGTTCAGATTTAGCGTTAAAATTTAGTTTTTCACGTTCATATATACAAAGTGAGCTATAATGAGTAATTCAAAAGTGATTCAATTTTGTGACAAAATACTGAGCCTTGAACTTTTTTCTTCAACACATCATGCCTCTTTGCCACTCGTTGATATAAGCGGCATGGTATCGAACACAATAAGCCCGAAGCTCCGTGTTCACATACATGTTCTGTGTTTGCAAAACTTCTGGAGATACTGATATTGAGTGAGTGAGAGCATGCACAGCTCGTGCACGAGAAGTGATTGACACTGTGTTAAAGACTCCTCCTGGCTGTTTTGACTTGCAGTGGATTCCTGCAAATGGCATTAGGAGCACTAGGAGGAGCCAGAGGAACCTTTAATTATCCGTCTACTACTGTCAGGATACAGTAATAGTTTTAGCAAATATACCAAAAAGTTACTTTTATAAAGGTTACCTACTGAACCTTTAAATATTTACAAGGGTGTCATTTTCAGAGACCTAGGAGCTTCCTCTATTGTCTTGTCATTTGTCATAGAAGCATCAGCTGATCACCTCAAATTAAAAAAGGTTAAATATAACATCTTGACCCACTCACCTTTTGTAGGGTCATGGTTCTGAAGTCCCAGTTTGGCATCTGTCACACCAATACAAGTTCGGTTCAGCCCATTGCCGACATTCTTCTTCCTGCGGCTGCCCTTTAACCAGCTGAAGGCCTGTCCCAGGGAGCTTCCCGGCTTCTTCTGCCCACGCTGAGCCCTCGCCTCCCGGGCTAAGATCTCAGTGATGTCCCTGGGCACCAGGTCGCCTGTAGACCTCCTCCGGGACATCCTGGAGGTTGGTCCTGGCAGCTAAGGTCCGGTGCCTCCACTCGGATCAGTGTGTCTTCTCAGAGGATCTGAAACGTCCCTGCTCTCCACAGTTTGATTAACCCCTCTGTCCCTCTTGGGCCTCGCTCAGTGTCTCTGTTTTTCCTGTCTGTCACCACCTGGGACAACAATGAGATCAGCAGGATGAGAGAGAGGGCGAGATGGAAAGACAGAAAAATAGGGTAAAGATGAAAGCCAGAGGGAGAACAGAGTGACGATAAAAAGCAAGAACAAGATGAAGAAATGAGCAGATTCATTATAACAGGGAGATTAACTGGAATAAGTCAAACTCACAGAGGATTATTACAAAATAAAAAGGATTGTGAAATAAAGAATTTTGAAAATAAAAGCAGAGGAGGAAACAAGAAAATACACCAGCCTAACTGATAACAATGTATCAAGAGCCCTCCCACATTGCCCTACTAAAGTTTTCCCTCCACTCATCCCCACCCTTTTTCTATTTTCTCATTTTTGTATATGTAGAGAAGCCCCCGGGGAGGAGAGCTTGATGTCTGCTGCATCTATGTGTGTGTGTATGTGAGACATGTGGTTCACATCAGTAGAAAAGTGTGTATGGGTAAGTTGGTGAAGAGAAAGAAGCTCAATTCAACTAAAACTAGCAGTGGAAAACTACTACAAAGTGAAAATGCGTACTTTACTACATAAAGACACATGTAAAGAAAGCAAATGCTGTCACATTAGCATACAATCCAAAACATTTGCTGTAAAATGGTCAGACAGAACATAACTGTATACAACTTACTTAGCGAGCGAGCTGTCCTCTCCTCTGCTCTCCTCTTTTCTCTCAGCCTGAGAACAGCTTTGCAGAGCGTGTGTGTGTGCATGTGTGTGTGTTTAACAGAGTGAATGAAGGTCCATGCTCTCTGAGTATGAGCCCCTCCCTCTGCATGAGAGCCAGCCTCTCGTCCCACCTCTCACAGTGTTGTTAGGAGTTAGCCGCGCCATTCCAGCGCTAGTTGCTTCTCCTCATGTTCCAGACAGCCAGTATTTAGCATTTTAGCTCCAGCATTGAGTCCTTCACGGGAGCTGCACGGGTCATTAGTAGTTACTTGTCCTGCTGTTTGCTTTCCTTATGTCTTTCCTCTTAGCCCCCGTTCCGGGGATCAGGTGCAGGCACCCCAGTATCCCTCAGGAGGGGAACACCTGGGCCACGAAACATCATGGCAGCTAGGAAAGACAACCGTGGACCAGTGTATCCATGGAAGTCAAAATACAAGACAACATGTAGGGGAGGGGGCAGTAAAAAGAGGAAAAGGAAACCAGATGGCAAGGTTCCCTGGGATTACTACTGAGCAGTCTGGTGTTGGACTGGCAAAGGTGAAGAGGTTCAGCTGTTTTCTGCAGATAGGAGGGAGTGGCTCTTTCTTGTCACTGCCCAGCCAGGTGGAAACCCGATATCCCTTGTTAAAAATAACACACACACACACAATCAGACAGACAGGTAGGGCGAGTCACAAGGGAGCTAGTTACCTTTAATTATTGTCCAGTTGTGCTCAACCCCAACATACAGTACAAGCTCTGCCACTGAACTCTGAAGTGAGATTGCACTGTGGTGGGGATGAGACGAGCTGACATCACTGTATGTGTGTGGGTGGGGGGTGACACTCAGAAGTGGGTGGAGTGCATGTTTGTGTGTTTGTGTGTGTGTGTGTGTGTGTGTGTGTGTGTGTGTGTTGTGGGACTGGCTCATCTGGTTTGAATGTAGAGAGGTCCCACTGGGGTAAGGAAGAGGAAGCAGGGGGTAGAGGAGGTAGATGCACCTGCAATACAATCTGCAATACAATTTGTATATGAGAAACATTTGGTTTCATTCAGCTTCTTGTAAATTCTATGCTAACGGAACAGCACTGAATTTTGTAATAAATGTGATGTCTGTATCCAAAGAAGGTAGACCGATTCATGTTTATTGTTAAACAACAAATCTCTTTCAGCAGCCATACAGAACTGTCAAAACTCCCACCCTCTACCTCTCGTATTGCCTTTGCTAAACAGTAACTGACACAAATAACCAACATCACAGAAGGAAACTTGTTAATCAGAGCAGCAAAATACAGGTAAAATAATGCTGCTTGTTTGTTTTTTAAAGTGGAACTCCTGCAGTTTTAGCTTTAGTCATAGCTATAATAAACAGCAATAACAACCTTACAAAGCACCTGGCTTAACAACAGCTGTCAATAATTGTTATGGGAACAATAACTTTTTACACTCATATCCATATCATTTTCCAGGCAGTCCAGATCTTTTTTGTCTTCTCAGCTAAAGCCACTATTTTCTACGATTACAGGTGAGTTGAAAATAATTTCCATACAGATATTTATTTGCATCTAGCCCTAGTTGACGTCAAAACAAATAAATAACTGTGTATCTTTCTGATATGACACAAGGTAGATATTAACTAACTCTTACGCTGTCATATTCACAAGGTCTGTTTCATATATTGAAAGTAAGCTATGGGTCACTGTCTTCGCTTAGCTCCTGAGATGAGGCAGCAAAATTACCTGTCTGTTGGGATTCCTGGGATAATTCTGGCACACAACCTAAGGATGTCACTGTCAGTGTGGCGCTCTTATGCTGCAACTGTAATGGCCTTCATGCCTCAAGTAGATCAGATTCCTTCGGTGCTAGTCGGCAGCTTCTTGCTATATCTCATGAGCCAACATCATTCAGAAGCATAAGGATCAAGAGTGGATTCAAACATATGGAGTAAATTTGCTTAACGCACTAAATATTGTGTCAAATTGAGATCATACGGCAGATGCCCTTTTTTCCCCTAAAAAAATCATTAAAAGTTAATTTACTTTTTTCTCCAAAAATCTAACCTGCGCATTATTTAGTGAGTGATGATTCATGATTTCTCTGTCTGTGTGCAGTGCATGTGGTGGGGGAATCCATACCGAAAGTGTGTACTGGTGTGTTGGGAGGGGTTAAAATGAGTCATAGTTTAGGTCACTCATGCCTAACAGATTGAAATGTTTTAACAGTTTCCATGGTGATACAATAGAAAACAGCAACCATCCGTATGTCTGCGAGGGGGCTGTACATTCTCTGAGCGAGTGAGTGTGCAGTAAGAGGTACAAAATCATTAACCACCAGAAAACTATGAGCCTACTGAGGAATGTATCACCAATCCTCCCTTACTCTGTTCCCCTCTGTATTTCTCCTTCTCCATCTCTATTTTTCTAGCATTAGTGGAAGAATATATAGACATGCAGGAATTCTGTTTATTCATGGACACATAATTATAGAGATACATGACCTTGTTATGTATGAATAAATGGAATGAAATTGAGTTAGTATCTTGAATATTGTGTGCACAAAAAACACAACTACTGTCCAAAACAAGTACTAACTGTCTGAAGAGAAGTCCAAAACATAACAGTAAGCACAAGGAGCCTATGGTGCCTCATGGATAAAATCTTACATCACGGATATAAGGTATATTTTGTATCACAACATTGGGGTATAGAGTATAATGATGTAGTGCATTTTCTGGAAATTAAATTGAGGATAGGTTTCTCGATTAAATAAGATTCAGCTTATGGTGAATTCTATACTAACGGAACTGCATTGCATTTCGTAATAAATGTAATGTCTGTATCCAAAGAAGTTAGACTTACAATTTTCTGGTTATTCAATTGATAGGTTTATCGATAAAATATCTAGATGCTGATCTCTTGTTTTGGCTAATCCAGTGAATTAAACTGAAATAGAGTCTATGGCCACGTTATGCTAACATGCTGATTTGAACCCAGGTCTACAGGGTACCAAACATGCAACTTGCCCGCAACGCCAAAGAGCCAGGCTTGTTGGTATGGCAGTCACAGCGCATACTCAACCGTAGTGACGGTGGTCCATCATACTGCCCTCCCCTTCGGGAGACACCCCATTGCACTTCACACATACAGGCGTCCGTCACAACTCCCGCCAATCGTACTTCTCCCATCTCAGGTTGCCCCCACCCACTAGTGCTTCACTTATCTCTGGGGTCCCTCACACACAGGGTCTGAACCCGGGCCTACAGGGTACCAAACATGCAACTTGCCCACAACTCCAAAGAGCCAGGCTCGTTGGTATGGCAGTCACAGCGCATACTCAACCGTAGTGACGGTGGTCCATCACAAAATGTTTATCGTGCTCATCTTAGTTTAGCATGTTAGCGTAACATTTAATATAATAATAATAATCTTTATTTGTAGAGCACTTTTCAAAAACAAGTTACAAAGTGCTTTAACAAGTGTAAAGACAATAATACCCAAGAGACAATAATACAAAAACAATACAAGATAAAAGCATGAAAACATTGAAAAGACTAAAATACAGATAAATATAAAATTAGTAAAATACAATAGAAATAAAAGGGATAAAATAAAATCAAATAAGATCGGGAAAGGCTCTCCTATAAAAGTATGTTTTAAGAAGGGACTTAAAAGAGTTCACTGACTCAGCCGACCTGATTTCCTCGGGCAGGCTGTTCCAGAGCCTCGGGGCCCTGACAGCAAACGCTCTGTCCCCTTTAGTTTTCAGTCGAGACTCTGGAACAGACAACAGACCTCTGCCCGAGGATCTCAAGGTACGTGCTGGTGCGTATGGGACTAAAAGGTCAGAAATATAACAAGGAGAGAGGCCATGAAGAGCTTTAAAAGTGATCAATAGAATTTTAAAGTCAATTCTAAAACATACCGGGAGCCAGTGTAATGAAGCTAAAATAGGAGTAATGTGGTCACATTTCTTTGTTCTGGTTAAAAGCCTGGCAGCTGAGTTCTGGACAGTCTGGAGTCGATCAATAAATTTTTGGGTTAAACAGGTGAAAAGGCTGTTGCAATAATCCAGGCGTGATGAGATGAAGGCGTGTAAAATGGTCTCGGTGTCCTCATAAGTTAACATAGATCGAATTTTTGCTATATTTCTAAGTTGATAAAAACATGATTGAACAAGCTTTGTGGTGTGCTGCTCGAAATTTAAATTACTATCAAACCAAACACCAAGGTTCTTTGCCACAGGCTTAATGTGATTTACTAGGGAACCAGCAGATGGCAGTATTTGATTTGCCATCTGCTGGGACCCGATGACCAGGATTTCTGTTTTGTCTTGAGTTCAGCTGGAGGAAATTATTTGACATCCATTTTTTAACTTCACAAAGGCAGTTATTAAGTGAACTCAGCAT
>NC_060158.1:22179181-22224507 GCF_021292245.1 Micropterus dolomieu | reverse complement strand
GGGTCCTAAGACCGACCCCTGAGGCACACCATATTTAACTGGACAGAACGAGGAGACATAGTTGTTTACAGACACGCAAAACTTCCTATTTGACAGGTAGGATGAAAACCATTCTAGGGCCGTACCAGAGATCCCCACCCAGTGCCTCAGTCTGTCTAACATGATGTTGTGATCAATGGTGTCAAAAGCAGCGCTAAGGTCCAGGAGTACCAGGACTGAGCACATGCCTTCATCAGCAGACATTAAAAGGTCATTGGTGACTTTAAGCAGGGCAGTCTCAGTGCTGTGGTACTTCCTAAAACCAGACTGAAACTTTTCAAATATTTTGTTATTTTCCAGTACAGTGAACAGCTGTTTGGACACAATTCTTTCTAGAATCTTTGCAGTAAAAGGCAGTTTTGAAATTGGTCTAAAATTATGTGGGAGGGAGGGATCTAAACCAGGTTTCTTTAAAAGTGGGTTCACGCAAGCCGTTTTAAAATAATCAGGGACACAACCAGTAGATAGGGAGCTGTTGAAAACAGAGATCAAATGGGGCCCAACAGAATCTATTACTTGACTTGACACCACCTTATTGGTAAAATAAGATAAAAACAATTCACAGGTTTTTTTTACGCAAAGTACAGCTGAGGCTGATGTGAAAATCAGTTTCAAGTTTTTGATCATAAACCAGAGTGCTGGAAAATGAAAAATATTTTCCTGATGACGGATCTACAGTATCTGCTAAGTGATTACAATTCCTCCTGAGAGGAACATGAATGTCTGTACCAAAAGTCATGGAAATCCATCCTGTCAATAGCTGTCAAAACAATTCACTAAAAATTAAGAAAATGTCAACCTCATGGTGGTGCTACAGGCAGAGTCAAAGGGATTCTGGGGACCATGAACATTTGAGGACTAGCTATCTAACAGTTGAACCAAAGTGGTGGACTGACCAACCAACACTGTCATCCCATTAGTCACGTCGCTAGCATGGTTAAAAATCAATATACATGTATATATATATCATAACATTTATGAAAAACTTGAATATTTCCCTGAAGCAGTTGTGCTCATTGATTTATAAAGCTGCTTGCAAGGTCTGATACAACCTGAAACAAAAGGGTGGCAAACTCAGTAAACAATTTTTATTGTCTTGCGTTATAGTAGTTAAATTATAGACCTATAACTACATTGTAAAAATCAATTTATGCATTATAACGTAATGTAGCTGAATGTTAACTGGTTCCCTTGTTGTAACTACTGGACAATGTTAAGGTACCATAAGAACCATAATAAGACATACAACAGCAACACAAACTTTCTGTCAATGACCTGTGTGTCTGTGTGTTAGATGTGACTAAAAGGAGGCTGCAGGCAGGAAATCCATACTGCCGGTTGGGATAAGCCCAGCTCTCTCGGACCAGCATTATCATTCCCGACCTGCTTTTGTCCTTTGACAGACGCATTCTTTCTGCACCGACTGCTTCCATTTCTCAAACAAAGGCATAAAACACACCGAAAATACATCAAAACACCACCAAAACATGTCTCAACTACACCTATCTGTTGTTTTTTTACATCACTTTTTACATCACGTGTGTCCATTTAACCCCTAGAAACGCATTTGTAAGAACCAATGAGTAATCGAAAGCACTGAAAAAAATTACATTCCACAGTCCACTATTTATAACGTCCACCAACTAAAAGGATGAGAAGGATGGAAAGGGAGGTGAGAGAGAAAGGGAAATGAGGACAGAGTGGGAATCGTGGCATGTAATAATAGTTTTAAAGAGAAGAAGGAGGGGTTCCAGGATGATACTCAGCTGTGAAACACACAGAGGGGATTCCTCTGTGCAACAGAGACAGCTTTGTCTCACCAGCCTATGACTAGAATAGATGTTACAGTCTCTGTTGGCAATGAGTTCTGGTTGAAAAGGGGTATGGGAAGAGGAATGAATAAACGTTTATAAAAAACTAGTTCAAGAGTGAAAAAGTGCAATGGAAAAGGAAGAGCTAAAAAAACTATTCTCTGACTCCCCTTTCTCTGTCCAGGCATGCTGTTGCCCTTTGGCAGGGACAGCCACTCACTGTGCCTTCCACATTCCTCTGACCTGCCTTTAATGGAGGCACAAAAAGACTCAAGTTATAAGGTTGTAAGTATCCATTTCATTGCCTTCATGAGAAAAGGGACAAAGTCAAGGAAATATTGTTGAGTCACGTCTCTGGTGAGGGGGTTACGTTAAACAGAGAAGAGGACAGGAAAGAGAAAATATGGGTTGAACCTGGTGAAGATGAAGCTGTAAGAGTTGGCTGTTCTCTATTTTATTGGTGCCTATGGGGAGCAATTTTGTTCAAGAGCCAGACAACTGAGACAATAAGGCTAAAGGAGGGTCATATTCTTACTAGCTGTTAGTTCTACCCTAAAAAGAAGCAATATCCTTGAAACACTGCAGTTTGTGACTCATTTCAAAGCACAGATGTGTTATTCCATACCTGGAAATAAATTACACAACACATCGATCCATACAAAAATGCAGTCTACGTTGCCATACCATTAACTATGTTCACTGCTGTCACCAATGACAACTCCTGCTTTCAAACTGCCTCTAAACACACATTTTTATCAGCTGTAGTGTTTTGAACTTAAAAAGCTGTGATGTAATAGAAAACTTTTAATCAGTGTTTCCCGCCGTCTGATACTATCTAGAGAAGAAGAGGTGGGTGGGTCATAGATCACCTTTGTGACCCTTAAGCCGTCCATCAAATTTTATTAGCCAATCACTGTTTGCTTTTGCCTTGACGAGTTGAAGCTGGCCTGGTGCTTCTTGCTGTAAGTTGGCTTGACCCTTCCTATACATACATACACAGGCATAAATTAAATAAAGGGAACAATAAATGTTATAAATGGTCCATGACCAGCTACACTGGACCTTTACTGAAGATGAAATAATAAAACACAGAGCAAACATACAAAGCCCTGTGTGTCTGATGTTCAGAGTGAAACTGTCAGTAAAGTATTTCTCAGAATCTAGGAGTGTTCAGAGCCAAAACACACTGGCTGTGCACAGAGCCATCTGGCCGACAGTTAATACACACGTGGAGATACACACACAGACTTGCACCGGCAATATACTCAAATAAAAACCCGTGCAGCAATGTCTAGGCCTAGATACAAGATACTTTTCATTAAGAACAACCTTGTGTTCTGCTTTTTCTTGGAATACAGTCTAGAATTGATTTATTTTCTTTCTAGCTATTCTGTCCCTTTGACCTTTAGTTGTTAGTGTGTTTGCCATGTTAAATGACAAACCCCAACCTTAGCCAGGGTATATTTAGAGTTGGTTACTTCACATCTCTTTCTTTTCATGTGCAAAGTACTTGTTGTCGACGATAAACTTAATATTTAACCTTCTCATTTTTATTCATCTTGTAATGTACTTTTTATATAACCATTTAACACTATTTATCTAGATACTCTTTACACAACATTAGTCAACAAAAACTCTGTTCTCTACAGCAAAAATAACATTTTGTAGATACTATATATAGTCATATTAAGTTCTACATACATGCTTTTATGCAACAGGGAGGCTTGCTGAGTACATTGAACATGTTATGGTAAGGGTGAACTGCTTCTTTAAAAACATGAAATAGTTTTGCAGCAGGAATTCCAGGGAGGGTGTGGTTGCTGCTGGGTTGTTTGGGACTGGACAAAAACAGGCCACAAGTTTCCATCCATCCATCCATCCAACCATCTCGCTTTCTTTCTTTCTTTCTCCCTCTCTCCTTTAGCAGAGGAGCTCACTGCCTGTTTTCACTCTCTCCGGGGGGTCGCGTAAATGAGGCACTGACGTCAGAGCCAGGAAACCTGAGGTGACCCTTTGTCGAATCTTGATTAAAATAACAGGATTGGCACACGCACAACATCTAATTAAGAGAGCTGAAAACACAGTGGTTTCCCTCTGGTGAAACCATTTCTGAAAACAACAGGGATTAAGAACATATTTGTGCAGTCTAACTCTACAGGCTTTTGGGACTGTGCAAGAACATCTTAGTTAACTTCTGAAAAGTCATAAAACGTAATAAGTAGCCGTCTTAATATTTACTATAGTGCCTCAAACATAATCATGAAGACACATCCACACATGCTGCACACTCACAGAGACTCACCAGTCAATGACTCATAGCAGCGACAACATTAACTTTACATCTAAACTTTCTATGTTTGGGTTTAGAACAAGCTTCAGGTGAACACAGTGTCGTCTCGGAGCCTTTATGATAAATGGTTTGTGCAAAAAGTGGCACCACTAAGAGCTGGGTGAGCCTATACTGGAGAGAGATGAGTAACACCAGAGGAATGCAACAATTTATACTGACTTGTGTGGTGGATAATATGTTGCTGTACTTCCTGTCTCTTTCTCCAGCGGGACCCAAGTGAGATCCATGTATACTAATGTTGAAACAAGTCTACCACTCTACAGCCATGCTAGCAGCTCTGTGAGGCAGCACTTAGGCCCCGGGGTGCTGTGAGTTAAATGCTGACACATCTTAGTTTGGCTTGTTAACATGCTAACATCAGTAAAAAGCAAAGTACATCTAAGGCTGATGGGATATGTGGTCAAGTATTAGACAGATTTTTTTTTTGACTTGTTGATGCCGCTAGATGAAGAAATACAGGATCGCAAAAGTGATCACAATTCATGTATCAAACATGAACGGCATATTTCATGGCAATCCATCCAATAGTCGTCAAGATATTTCATTTAAAACCACAAATGTGAACCTCATGGTGGTGCTAGAGGAAAAGTGAGAGGGTGTATTGTTTGGGAAGCTTATTTGTCAGTACAAAGGTTTGGGCCAATACATCTAGTTGATGTATGGATATTTCACAGGATAAGTTAAAACTTTAACCTGGTAGTGGATCTACAGGATAAGTCAAGGGATCACCAAAGTCAGTAGGGTTCTTCGTCTATGGTCAATAGGTTGTCTATACAACATTCAAGTTTAATCCATCCAACAGTTGTTGAGATATTTCAGTCTGGACCAGGGTGGCGGAACCACCAACTAACAGACTGACTGACTGACATTTCCAGAGCAACACCGCAAGCATGGCTAAAAACTGCAGACAATTCCAAAAAATAAACAATATGCCCGGCTCTTGCAACATCTACTCGACAGTCATGGAATCCACCCACGGTAGATACAAGCCTTTACACGCAGCCTCAACACATAAACAAACACCAATACACGAATAAACGGAGTCTCTATTTAAATCTAAGATTTTGATCAAGTCTTTGGTAAAGGATTTACAGATCAACGTTCAATGTCCCCTAATGGCTTTTTTGTTGACATGGTTGACTCTGTAGATGAAGTCTGTCACCCGTGACTGAACCACACTGTGATCCTCACTGACTGAGCATGTGATCTCATCTCGCCATATCAGCTGTTTTCATCTGAAGAGTCCCTTCATGGGAACCGGTTGTAACTATAAAGGTGATACACTGAACAATAAAAGATCGTCAGAAAAGGTTGAAGCAATACTAAAAGAACATAGGCTCCGTCCCAACTCTTCAATATGAGAGCTATTTTAAAAACTTTCAACAAACAGCTGAAGAGTATAATGTCCCTAACAAAGACTACATTCGGATTTTACAGATAAGTAGACTAATTTGAAAAGATAAGATAAAAAAAAGCTAATCAAAGCATTGTGGGAACAAGCTGTAGCTGCTCTGTGTTTTTTTAAGTTCAGTGTCTGTCCTCATTAAACAGAGGAACCATGCTCAATCCAGAACAGTGGAAAAACACACTGAAGAAGGTACATCAGGCCCCCTACTTCATTATACTAAGTGATCCCTTAAGTCCATGAAAAAGCCACCTAGTACAAACACTGGGTGGCTGATGACAGTAAGAAGATCACAGTTGACAATTATGTAGGAGAGGCATTCTCTTCAAAATAAACACCTGTTAAGGTCACTCATTAAAACATACTTAGCGATTGTGAGACAACGCTGTATGATGCACTTCATGACAGATGGTATGACAGACAATACAGGGAACAACAAAGTGAGAGGACAGAAGTGAGAGTTTGGAAAAGTGCGTTTGTTATTAGCTCAGATTCCCAGACCAAACAAGACAATGTGCCTGGGGAAACTGAAGGAGCAATGATCTCTCCTACCAAAGCAAATTGTTGTCAAGGTGCCATTGAGAAAGTTATTGAGACTGCTACTGTTTAGGCTATACATGCAGGATGTTATATTTTAGGAAGATGTGTGACCATTTTTGCCCCTCAGAATTCCACACAAAAACTGTGGCCACTGGATTGTCCTCTAAATTAAATGATTTCTGGATACAACACTTGATGAGAAACCAACGTAGCTGCAGTGGTTTGTGTATTAGATGTGTGCTATTTTATAAACTAAATTTATTGCTCCTATTCAGCAGCAATTTCTTAACTTTCAAAATCCCACAAGGATAAAATCTTAAATCCCTGAAGACCATTACATGGTGAGACCAGAATGGGACCACGCTTTCAGATGAAACACAAGGGTTCCTGTTCCCAAACTATTGCGGAAAATACACAAAAACAGATCATCAGCAGGCAAGCGTAACCGATCCCAGAAATTTGTTTTAGTGAATAATACCGCACACTGTTCTGCAGAGGTGGTCCTTCACCAAAGTCCAATTCTGAGACACAAAATACTGTACTGCGAGCCCTAAATGGCACAGAATGTTTAAACAAAATGAAAACCTGTATGTTTTACATATCTGCTATATACCAAACGAAACTATTGAAACAGAAAAATTAAAAAAAAACACATTTCTGCTGTTTGTGAGACAGCTTCAGGGATGGAAAGAGAAGAGAATCAGGAGGTAGAGGGGGGACACACTGACAGGATGTTCTGGTGAGTTTGGACAGCACTGCAGATTGGAGCAGACAGCAACAGACCAGTCCAACTGAATATCCAGCATATGGCCATTCTCAGTGGGACTTTCAGTCCTCAACCACAACGCCTCCATAAATATTTGGTTTCTCCCTTGTCCTACTCTACATCCCCCCTTCACTTCCCCTCCCTCCCACACACACACGATCTCTCCTTCCTCAATGAAGGAAATGATAGAAAACAGAAAGACTAGCTAAAAAGATGATGAGGTAAGTGAGGGACAGTCTCAAAGTCTCTCTCTAGTTCTCAATGGCTGTGTGGGTGTGCATCAGCACAACGGTGTTGTAACAATGCGTTGGTTGAAACAGATCATCACCAGACATAACTTCATGCATCTTTTCCAAAGCCTCAACTTGCCAAAAAACGGTCATAGTGGTCAAAAACGGAGAATTAAATAAACATTACATCCTTTCTTGAGCATAAGGGACATAATCTTGTAATGGAAACAATGAATCAGAATCTCGAAGGAATGATGTCACTATTTTACAGGGTGTTGACTGCACATAAAAGTATATTTAGTAAAAAAGGTAAATTCTTTGTGTGAGTGGGATTTGCAGTAAATTAATAGATAGTTTTGTTCATTTTATCGCACAAACAAGCTAAATAGATGCCCATCATTATCTTTCTACCATTAGTTTGTACAGGAGTTAGCCTTGAGGCAAATCTGAGAAAATAACAAATACAGAGAAAAGTGTGTGAAAGGTTACCCACAGCATTAAGGTAAACATATAATGAATATAATATAATCTTATTAAAAACAAGGTAATATTAGTGCAAATACATTAGTGCTTTTATCCTGTGTTTACATTTTAATAATGACTATTAAATGGACTGCTGTATTCATAGAAAAGCTTACAGAAAGAGGTTGTCATATTGGTTGACATAAACATTCTGTTTATGTGAACCTTAGGATGAGAAGAGTTAATCTGTGAGGCCATCTAGTGGTGTCCACAAGTGTTCCTACGCATTAAGAAATATTTAAAAATAGTGTGTAATGAAAGCTATAAAATGTGAAAGTAAGGCAAGAAACATAAATATAACTCATAAAAGGGATGTCAAATGACTGATCAACTACCATTACCTAAAAGAAAGCCTATAAAATGTAAATCATAGTTCTGGGAGTAAAAACAATAATAAATGTATAGTCTTTGCAGTTCAAGATAAAGGTCACACCAAAATCTGCTTTTCATCATCACTCGTCCTTCTCACTAAACCATCTCCTCCTTTATCCCTGGAACTTTGGCCCGTTCTTCTACACCTGCCACATCTTTTGACGTTTTTTACAGCCCTGTCTCATCCTCTCTACCCTCCCCTCAGACTACAGAAGACCACTGGTCCATTGTCGGGGTCAAAAGTTTATGCGAAAACCAATCCTCCCATGGGCAGCGGTCAGAAAAGTGCAGGCAGCTATTCAAAGACTTTTCGATAATGAGGAGGCACGGGTGGAATCCTGGAGTCATTCTCTCTTCCATCATAAACACACTCAGCAACCTCTCAACAGCTGCAATAAATGCATCCGTCTGTAACTCCACCAGCCAATCTGGCATTATAGAAGTAAAAACTAAGAGCTTTCTGTGTGCTACAAATTCTGCTAATGCAAAAAGTGATGATCCTACCAAGCTTATCTTAAATGAAACATTCAGCCAGTGAGTTATTTAATTGGGCTTTCTAATGCAGTTTCACCTTCAGTTTATTCCGAGATGACTGTGATATCCTGAAGTGGGGCAGATTACTCCTTTTATATCAAGACAATGTCACATGATTCATGAAAATGCATGTTTTCTGACAATAAAAACACGTCAACCTTTCAGAGATGTTGTTGCTTTCCAACAAATCTAAAATTAGACAAACTACATGTAGCTAACAAGTGTTCAGTATAATTCTTAGAGGTGTAGTTTGGTAAATCCTTTATCTCTCTAAGGTCAAAACTGCCTGCTGCGGCTTCTCTTTCTCCCAGTCGAGTGTTTATTAATACACCTAAACAGATTTGAAGTAGTCATGGTCACACATAGCAGCATGCTGACTGAGAGGGAGGCTGGGTCAACTGTTACCACCCCCCTAGTTCATCTACACACACTGCTCCCGCTCACTCTTTGCCGCTCACTCTGCTTTGTCGTTTGAACCACAGCTCCTTTTTAACGGATTCATCCTGAGCATACCGCAGAAAGGGCAGAAGAAACAAGCATATACACACAAGTAAGTACAAATATATTTCATGTTTACATTTTATGGTTTCTGTAACTGATGTTGATCAAATTTGAATGGAACCCCCTGTACAAAATCCATGCTGTAACCATTCAGCCGCTCCCAAGAGCCAACTTTCAAATAACTAACTCTGTGAAGTAATTTAGAAGTAAGAAAAAAACACTAACCGTGTATCACATAAAGCTTAAAAAAAGAAGTAATTTAAAAAAAAATGTTTAATAAAAGAAGAAAAGTATATGTTCAGAATGCTAAGAAAATACAAGCCAGTTTAGTGTTTAGGTGGTGGAGGCCTAAAGGAATGTGACTTGTGCCCACGCCTGTCCTGCAGCAAGACAGCTGGTGACTGTCATGTCTTCCCCAGGGATTTGGTCGGCTACACATATCACAACAGTGTCCAGTCCTTGGGTACACGAATGACAGAGCCAAAGAAAGAAGGAGTTGTTGGTGCTGTCGATTTAAAAAAAAATATTATCTGTATTATCTGACCCAGTATAACACAAAGGCTCGAGCCGCGTCTTGAATTTTGTCCAGGAGGTTTTGGCGAGGAAACAGCAGCTATCAAATAAATGTCGCACTTGTCTTCCATGCCCTTTCTACGTTACTAATCTCTGCGGATGACAGTATTGGGTCAGTTTGATCAATTTACTCCCTGGGAGTCTCTGGCCAGTATTGGCAAACATCTGAAGGGTGAAATTATAGCTACATTATTCTCCAGGGGAGAGTGCAAATGCCTATCCATCGGCTCAATGACATGTTGTGATAATCTGCTCTCTAATCTGTATAACGCCACTTGTTGGGGCTTTTGAGGAAACCTGTTTGTGGTTATTTTACTGTTGCGGTGTTCATGTAAGTTCATGGATAGCCTTGCTTGAGGTGGCCTGATCAGAGCCAAGTAGTCAGTAGGTCCCTTGGGCAACTAGACTAGCGGGACAGCTGCTAGTAGCATACTGTCTGCTAAACTGCCCTCCTGCCCATGTGCTAATGACATTAGCAGAGTTTACACAGAAGGCTGGCCAAATTATTAACCCAACTCCTCAGTAGACATGTCATCGATGCAGGCCAGGCCTAGTATTTGTGACATATAACATGCCTGTCAACAACTTCAGCATGGTGCTTAATATGCATCGGCTAGGCTCTCTAACATATTTATCTGCTTTTGTGGTTGTAAAGGAGACTTCTACATTGAAAGTGGCCACAAGAATTAGGATATACCAATGGAGGACCTGGACAATGACATTTCATCTACAGGGTTGGACCCTCTCTTCATTAAAGAAGAGGATGCAGATCCGGACACAACCCTCCTGGAACAAAGAGAGTGCAACACGGCACAATCTGGACTCACCTTCACAGGAACACAGCTGAATCAATCAGCTTTAATTACGCCATACTTACAGAATATGGATGACTTACTGAAAAGCTGTGAGGAGCTCACCGGTATCCCTTTTGGCTCTCACTTCTCAGAAAGTTACAATGAAATAAGCCTGTCTGAATCAACTCACAGCCACAGCAAACGGAAAGACGCGATGGAAAGCTATGGAGAAACAAGCACTTCTCCCCAAGCATATCTTTCCACAAGCTACATTGACACACACATGTATGGGGCTGAAGGAACAGAAGACCAGCCGGCACAAGGCCAGTCGCGAGGCTTCACCAGCAGGTGCGGATTGACCACAGACATTACTCGCCAAAGAGAAATGCCTCTCACTTCAGCGGGGAACAAACTGAGTGACACCATGGTGGAGTACGAGGGCCAGCTGTTGGGGATGTTAGCCATGTTGGAGAGCTGTATGGAAGAGGCTGGGATGGACTTTGAGCCCCAGGACTGGGCCACAGATGCAAGCCAAGAGTATGTACACATACGGGGTACAACACTGGTGCCCATTCAGCAAGGGAGAACAATGGAGGTGGAGACCCGGTCGATGCAATTAGAATCCTTGGCAGGTCAACGTGCAGGGGGAGATAAAGCTTCCAAGAAAAGCACAAACGAGGTGACAGTAGGTTCAGCGACAAGTGGAAGCCAGCAGAAACCTGTGCCTAGCTGTGACAGCATGGGTGGCTTCTCAATGGAAATACAAGAGAATCTAAAAACAGACCAGGGAGTTCTTGATCCTCAGTTCAGGTTTTCAGGGCCATCGATGCCATTAGAGAGTACCGTAAAATATCCAATGTACTGTGAGCCGACAAAGACAGGATATATGTCTAGTGATGAAAGCACATACACAAAAGAAGACGTAACTGGGACTGAAGTAGACTACACAGATGAGAGACAGGAGCACAAGATGGACACCACTGATCTGGGATCCGGCATGAATGAAATAAGCGCAATAGGGTCTCAGATGGAGGAGTGCATAGAGGAGGTACAACGGTTAGAGAAGAGGAGGAAGGAGCTGCTGGCAGAGGTGCTGGAGTTGAGAGGGATTGAAGACAGAGAGGAGGCAGAGAGGAGCGAGGAGGAGGAAGAGGAGACAGGAGAGCCAATTGATCGCAAAGTGGCAGAGCTGATGAATGCACTCAAGAAGGAGGAAGAGGGGAGGAGAGAGGAGAGGAAGAGGGAGATTCAGATCCTCAGGGAGGAGAGAGCGGAGGAGGAGAGGAGGATGTGGAAGGTGAACCTGGAGAGACAGGGGCTGCAGGAGGAGCTCAGAAAGCTGAAGAGGAGGCTGTTCGCCATGGCTAGGGACTGCGCTCACAACCAGGTCGCCCTGAACACCCAGCACCGTGAGGTGGAGCTGCTAAAGAGAGAAGAGGTAAGAAAAAGATTCATCAGTTCATCACATGAAAAAGAAACCTCCACACAAAAATCTCTTTCTTCCCATTTCCAGGAAAAGCTGCAGTCATTGGTGCTGCAGCTGACAGAAGAGAGCTCCCAGCTCAGGTCAGCCCACCAACAGCAGCTCTTAGACCTACAAGCAGAGCTTCATGTGGTGAGCGCAACTCAGACCTACAACACCCAGGAAGAGCTGACACAATGCAGAAGGAACTCCTGTGGGGACATCCAGCAGTATCTGCAGGGTGGGCTAAAAGCGCTGGAGAACAGGTGCTGTCACTGTCGAGATGATTTAGCAGCTCGATAAAAATCATGTTTTTAAAAGTTTTCATTTGGTCACAATAATTACTCTCATCCTTTTATCACAGACCCATAGAGGCTGATTAAATGCATGCTTTTCTTTAAACTGTCAGTGGTTGTCTTGGCCAGGTATGAACCCATTTTACTCACGTTGCTGAAGAGGAGAGAGGCAACAGGCGGCGCACTGGTGAAAGCCAAAGAGCAGGCGCAGGAGCTGAAGGCCCAGCTGAGACCCCTAAAGGAGGAGATCGAAACGCTGAAGCTCCAGAGGGCTTGTTTGGAGGAGAAACTCAAACTAATTCACATACAGAGGAAAGAGGATGTGGGGCAGTACAAAGTAAGCAAGATGTCAGGTGTGGTGTGGATGAACAAGGGTCAGACAGTGTGTGTGGGGGGGGGCTTAAGAAGCAGGCAAACTATCCTTAACTGTGCAACAGTAGAAAACAGGGTCACCTCATAGCCAAAGCAATAAAGTTATGCCATTCTTACAGGACACATTGTACCGTCTGGAGGAAAGCAGCAGAGAGCTGAAGACTGAGTTAAAGATCCAGAAGAGAAAAACCAATGAGATAGAGGAGCTGAAAGACAGTCTAACCAAACAACTACTCCTTTACAGGTAGGATTTGTTGATCTATTCTGTATCAAACTATCATATAAAAAACTAGGCAAAAGTTCTAAAAGTGTTTTTCTTACAGGGATACCACCGAGGACCACAGCAAGTGTGACAATGAGGACAAAACATGAATGTATATGTTCAAAACTGTTGTTTGATTTTTTTTTTTTAGTCTGCAACATAGTGAACTCCAAGGTTCAATCAATGCACTTTACATACATTGAGACATGCTGTTACAAATACACTAACAAAAACATAACAAACTAACACGTTTTTTTTTTTAAATAACAGTCTGTAATCTGTTTACTAGACTGCAGCTTGTAGAAAGGTTTTTGTTATGAATAAAGGCTGTGTCCATTGTAATCTGAGTGCGACTGACGAGTTAATGTCCCTGCATGAAGAGCAGAGAGGGGCTCATGTACTTATAAGGGCAACATGGCTGAAGAACTAAACACTGGGACACAGAGTAATAGAGTGAGAGAAAGTTCGGCAGACAGCACAGCACCAAGACGTCACACCAGACACATAAAAAGGTCTGAGCAAAGTGTTGTGAAGCATAACCAACACTTTGACTAAAAGGATTATTTAGGGTTGTTTAAAGATACCTCCAACCTTAGCAAGACACGGATCCTATTAATATTTAAGTAACATTCATATTGAGAAATGTAGACAATACATCAAGTGGACCCAAAGACTAACAAAACACGTTTTATTAAGAATGCACTCACTGTACAAATATTGAACATAGAAAAAGTTCAACCACTAATCTATATCACGAAAAACATTGAAAGGATTATTGTGTGACTAAGGGGAGGGGAGGTGGGAGCACAGATGGGACATTTCAAACGCAGTCACTCCAAAATTGTAATTTCATTCGGAAGCAGCTGGTGTGAAAAATCGGTGTCCGGAACAATTACGTGATGACCAGACTGCAGCAAAGAAAATGAGACATTTTTAGTATAACATGCTAGCCTGCAAACAACCTATCAAAGCCACAGTAAATGTCACTACGCTGTGCATGGTGTCAAAAAGCCAGACTGCATTTTACTTGAAAACATGTTTTTTGCTGAAACGTGCAGTTTCGACTCTTTAACAGGAGGTTATTGTAAATTACCGCTTGTTGTAGGGGCTGTCAGTTTGATCACCACCTTAGGTTCAGGAAACTCATTTTATTTATTATTGAAAAAGCAAAGGTTAAAACATTTCAGTGTATAAGGGAGGGCCAATTTGGTTACAAAAATATAACTTTTATATGCACTGCGAAAAACATGGATGAGATTCTTCCGGCAATAAATTACTCAGTTGAAGTTCATTTTGAGTATTCCAAAGGTGGAATCAGGGTTACACATGATTATTCTTTCTTGTATTTACAGTGATTTACGGAATATAGTGTCCCACCAGTAAAGTAGAGAAGGATGGGAAAAAGTCGCTGCTTGAAACTACTGGGGGTGACAGTTTGGCAGTTTGTGATGAGGTCGTAGGTTAAGACACACAGCAAGCAGAGGTGTTAGGTTGCGGCTTCAGGGTCTGTCGAACCCTCCGGATCTTCATCGTTGTAGATGTTCTCAGCCTAAAAAGGAGAATTAGTGGGTCAGTCATTCAGCCACAAACAGTCAGGTTGTTGCGCCATATTTACGAATCAGTTTCTGATTGAAGTGCTTTTCTATTACAGTTCATTGAAAGAAAGACGGATGTTTAAGTAGTATAAAAGGAGTAGGAAAGGAGTAAACACACAACCAGGTTAGTAGACTTACCATTCTCACAATTTCACTCTTCTGTCTCATAACTCTGCCCTGACTGCATCAACTCCAAATGTTAGTCAAAAATCAATCTTGACTACGATTTTTTGAAATGTCATCACACGACTTTTCCCTGCAAATTCAATGTTGCCTGCTCTGATCCACGTTATAGTTTGGTAAAAGACAAGGGATCCTGAGGGCACGTGTCCTTAAAGTATTTAGTGTTTTATGTTGTCTTTGAGGGGAAATAATTGAAGTATACAAAGAAGTAATCACATTCTCTGCCTGTCCACGGCTAACATGCTTCAGTAAAATGTGGTCTCTTACCATTTGCCAGACTTGCATAATGTTGTCTTCAGAGACCGAGCAGATGACCCAGGGCTCGTTGGGGTTCCAGGAGAAATCAGAGATCTTGGCTGTGTGGCCTCCATGGATAAACTAGTAAGTAGAAAGAAAGGACAACCTTTTCATTATTATGATACAAAATGATGTTTCCATTAATAGAGAATCTCATCTTTCAAAGTTCATCCATCTTCACTGATACTCACCAGGAGCTCAGGTGGGCCATCCTCTGCGTCTTCTGGTGACTGCTCCTCTCCAATTTTACTACAAAAAATAAATAAATAAATAAAACAGACAGAAGAGTTCAACTCGGTGCCAAAAATGTTACGGCATGGTTAATCCCACATGTCCATTGGATGCGGCTGCGACTTTCAAATGTCCACTGAGATCATTCACAAGTGGGGGTCTGTAGCTCAGTAGTCTGTTCTTTAGCAGCCATATTTTAAGTGATTGTGTTGTACTACAGTCACACTGCATCTTCAAATTTCTTCTGTATCCCCTGAATTAGGTTAATTAGTAGAAGGAAAACCATAGTATTGCTATGGCATAAAATAAACCATGAGAGAAGAGCCACACTTAAAACACAGGCGAGACGTTCTGTTCTCAGGCCGGTGGATATTACCAAACTGGCTAGAATCTCTGGCAGCTGCAATGAAGCCAAAAGCAGCACAGCCACATTTGGTGGATATTGAGGGTAAGATGTTCTTTACCTGAGGTCCCAGACGTTCAGTCGACGGTCTGTTCCACTGGATGCCAATATGGTCTCATTATGGGGTGACCACTGAACCTAGAACAGCCAGTGAGAGCTCAAATTAGGTCAATCTGAATAAAAACACAGACTTACAATACTGAAACTGTCGTGAAAGAATTTGTCAGGAACATTTATCTTGTGTTTTTGCTTGGTATGTGCTGATGCTTCGGATTTATGACCATTTTGATTTATATAAATTCTTCAAAGCACCAGAAAAATACTTTGAGAACTGAAGAGATTCAAATTCAGATTCAAGATACCCTGATATCCTTATTTTAAGAAAATGTCATGAGTGATAAGTATCTTACCTGGAAGATCTCGTCCTTGTGTGACTCGAAGGAATGCAGCTTCAGTTTCAAGTTTCTCAAGTCCCAAAGGGCCACAGTCTGTGAGAGGAAGAGATTTTCTTAATCTCTGCAATAACTTCAGTTACAAAACTGCAAAAGATAAAATCTGCTGAAAATTACACTAAATAATGACAATTAAGAATCGGTGGAATATTGGAGTTACCTTGTCTGCAGATCCAGAGGCAAGTATAAACTCGCTATAAGGGTTAAATGACAAACAGTTGACCTCTGCTGTGTGGGCGTCTACTGCATGGCTGGGTTTGGAGGTGTTGTTTGAACGAGTGTCCCAACTGAGGTAGAAAATTACATATCATTTAATTTACTGTGCACGATCTGCCTGGCAGATTTGACTTATTATGAAGTTTCTTACATCATAAGCTTCTGGTCATCTGCTACAGATCCAAAGAGTGACTCGTGTAGCAAGTGCCAGGAAACATCTTCAACCACAGCAGTGTGACCCGTGAAGATAGTCTTTGCATCGACGATCTTCCCCTCCTTTGGCACAGCACTTATGTCCCACAGACAGACGGTCTACAGGTTATGAAACATGAGACAAAATCCATCAATATTTCAGATCTCATGTTTGAACGCTTCTTAATTTCATGAAATGCATCTTGAGTTTATTGTATGGAGTAAGTGCATTAAATGCAGTAAATTGGTGACCAAAAAAAACTCCCCAAATAAGGGAAGTCGCTTGATAAATACATGGCAATGAAACCCGACTTTTCTCTTACATGGTCATCTGAAGCACTGAGTAGTGAGCCAGACAAATTGGGATTCCAGGAGAGACCATAGCCTTCTTTCTGATGGCCTCTGAGACGCAGATCAGGGCGGCACTCTCCAGAAGCATCTGTGGACAATAAAATGAATGCACATTGTCGCTTTAGTTCACAGCAAAAACAAGAGCAGATATACAGTAATCTAAGTCACTTTCAAATCTTGTTCAAACTACATACTACCTTTCTTAGTGTCTTGTAGTGTGCGTGATCTATGTACCTGGCTTGGAGGGGTGTTTGGTGTAGTCAAACACCAGCACATCTGAGGTGGGGGTCTTGGTGGCGATGATGCAAGGGTTCTGGGGCATATAGCGGGCACGATTCACCTCTCCTTCATGGCTGATCTTGATTTCTATCTCGATCTTTCCGCTTACGGAGCCAAAACCTCCAAACTCTGTGGAAATATAAGAAAATATCTTTATAGTACAGACACAATATGGATTCAATACATACATGCAATTGATTTAGGGAATGTAACTCTGATCTGTCCAAAGAAGCCCAATAATAAAAATGACCGAACGCCTCTTAAGTGACTACTCCTTTGTTAATAAATACAAAGGCAACTATGTTACACGCAACAATTACATTGTAATGCTTGCTGAGGTGTCTATTGATTTACATTGCTTTTTTCCTAGTCAAGAATATAATTATCATTTAATTATTATCATTATTACTGGATCACTTAATCAGGTTATGACTACATTGACAATGTGCATGCTATTCTAATAAATTAACTTAATATAAAAACACAGTACATGAAAAGTCTGCCTGCTTGAATATTCACACTTATGTGACTTATTGTGGGTGTGAAAGTCTCCAACCTCCTTTCTCGCTGTCATAATGTGAGGCGTCAAACTGGGCATCATCATTGGGCAGCTGGACGCTGGCAATGACCAGGTGATTCTGCTCATCAGATGTGTGAGTGCCCAACACCAGCCGGTGCACACTGTAATCCTTCCCTTCTGGCCTGGGGATTAAAAAACCCAACACATTAACCCCGGCCCATTCACACCTATTCTAAGAGTTACACATGTGTGAAAATTACAATTTCCCTTATGTGTAAAAGTGTGTACCTGGAGACGTCAGGCAGCCACTGAGCAGTAAGACTGGGCCACTCTAAGGCATGGGTCATAACCAGGTCGTACAGGAAGGGAGTGTTTTTCTTCCAGATCTTGTACTCCTCATTGATCACCCTCTCTTCAACTGCATCATCAAATGCACCTGCTGAGAGCACAAAATGATGACAGGACTAGTGATCAGAATCAGTTTTATTGCCAGGTATGTGTACACATACGAGGAATTTGACTCAGGATTGTACATTGCTCACGATGTGCTTAATCATACAATAATAAAATAATAATATAATGTCAGACACAAACTACAGAGTAGACAACACTAATATACATACTATCAACAAAACAATATAGACATATTGACAAATGATGAATGACTGTTCCACAACAATTTCAGTTTTTATTTACTTCAAACGTTTGCAGATGCGTCTGTAGCTTCGTGTCAGTTTAATATTCATTAGGGTGAATTGCCAGTGTGTCTCTGCGACAGTCAAGACATTAATGACAGGTAACGCTTATGGCACTTAATCAACGGCCGTTTACGGTTCTCGTTTTAGACGGAAGTTTTTCATGATCAGTGTTCAGTTAGGAGTATGGAAGTGTTTTCAGAAGCATATCTCCGTTAGCTTCCTCGGCTATCGCGATTAAGTTAACGTTATGCTTATGCTAGCGTTAGCATACTTAACATACACGGTCGCGCTGCGGCCTTACTCCCAACTAGGACATAACTTATAACGTTAGCAGAACACGTCAACCGGGGGCAAACAATGCGAAAACATGAACTGCAAACTGAAATCGAGATTGTTACAGCTCACACAATGAAGAAGTACCCGGCTTTTGCTAAGCCTGATAAAGGCCATCCTAGGAGCTAACGGTAACGTTGCGACAGCTAGCTGTTACCTTAGCTAGCTAAAACATTTCAGATTACCGCGTTATTTTTCGCTGAAGAAAATAAAAGCTTTCACTTTACCTTCCTTGTCCGCCATCGCAGGTATCTTATAGACCAACGAGATTTAAGGTTGATTGATATGTGGAGACAAATAGCCTTGTCTCACGTCCTCCTCTGGCGTGCTTTGTTTAAAGCACAGAGTGAACAACGCTAAGCTAGCAGCTAATAGAGCATCCGACTGTGAGAGACGTGGGTGCATTCGCGCGCTCGCTCAGTGCAAGCAAGAGGGGCGGTCCTTCCACCAATCAGACCGTAGCAACTGTGCGCGTGTGTACCATAGTGAACCAGCAGGGGGCAGCAGGAGGTCGTGTGATGCTGCCTTCAAGCACCAGGTATAGTGGGGATGTTTTTATATACAGTCTATGGTGAAGAAGACTAACTACATAAATACCAACAGATTAAAACATATATTATCATAAAATGTTTATTCTGTGGTGACTGCTCAGAGGCAAATACTTGTTACTTCAACCAAATCCAGCATGTACCTATTACATACGTTAGTGTTGGGAGCATAGGTGTTATTTACACTGGGGACTTTTTTTTACACTTGAAATGGCTGATTTTGTCCCCATCACTTTTTTAAAGCATAATTTGTTTTTAAAAAACGTTCTGAAATATAGCTTGCAGTTATATGATAAATGAAAATGCCTTTAGAAAAGTTTATTTGCAAATTAAGAATACATTCAAGGCAATTAAAATATAGAAGAAACCAATGTGCATATTCCAAAAAGTCGAACTTAAGCTAAAATAAACAAGCTACTGATCATAAAATGAATTGACACTGTTTCTTTTTGGCCAAGTTTTCCATTCTCTCCCTGTGAACATGACAAAAGAGGAGGGAAGACTAAATCATGCCTACATATGTGTTGCCTCAGCATGGATGATATTATATGAGAAAAGTTGATCTACAGGAGAAACTGTTCTGAAAGCAACACAAAATGCCTGAGAGCTGCACTGCTTGATATTGTTATATTTATATATTTTGAAATGTAATGTGCCAGCAGAATTTTGTGTTTCCTTTTACATAAATAAAACATTTCCACCATAAATTGGTGCAGAAACGATCACCAGAATGGGGGAAATTAAGTCTTTAATGATCAAAATTTCCTGGGGGAGGTCCCCCCAGACCCCTGTGCCTATATCTCAGCATTGTGGATGTCTTTAAAACACTGTTTAAGGATCTTTTTGTCTCGTTCTCATGAACCTAATATCGCGTATTGTGATGTATCGCAAGCTAAGTGTCTCTTCACACCCCTAATCTGAGCCCCAATGTCCCCACCACTTTTCAACACAAAGTGACGCCCTTGGTTGGGAGACATGGCCAAAATAGCTATATATTATGCTAAAAATATTATTCCATTTGATACCGATAACTATCTATATTATACTATTTATAAATGTCATATTATATTTTTTTCAAGTTTAAAGGCTGATTTTTGCCCCTGAGTGAAAGTTGAAGAAAGCATGATGTTTAATTGTGGTTTTCAACTATTCTTTATGGTCAGAACATGCCAAACACTTGATGCCAAACACTTGGATCACTTCACAAAACTGAGGTAGAACATTCAAAAGAATTATGATAAAATCTTTTTTCAATCCGTTTCTCAACAAAATAAATATCTTAATAGATAATAGTGATTCAAATGAATTAAATCAAACATTTACTGAACATTTATTCTATTGTTATTGAGGAAAATTATATCACGATAATTATCATTTTTGTATTGCCCATCACTTTTATATAGCGTGTATGCCTTTCACCCGTTTATCTTGTGACTCACCCCTGGCTCTGTTAATATATATGATGACTTTGTCAAATAAAAGTGTGAAAATAGTGGCCTTTTGTCATATTCCTTTACAGTCTGTGGTTATATTAGCATTTTATCCTTACTGTGTTGTTCAAACAAAGATTGGCAACGGTTACATTTTTAGAACTGTGAGTCTAAATCAGATCAGTCAGAGCAGCATGTTTACCATAAGGGAATTTAAGAAGCGTTTCAGAAAGCTTATTTTAATACTTATGATGTATTATCATTACAATTTTCACGTGGAACTGTCCATTTCCTCATCTGCTCATGCAAAAAAGACAACATTCCTTTTCTTGTTGGCTATTGTTCAACTTCCCGCTGGAGTATGACGCTATCTGATTGGACACTTACGGTACACTGATCTCTCATTGGCTGAAGAACTGAAGTCAAGCCAGCCCTCGCGCTGTTTTGCGATGCGTGTTTTTTCTCGGCATTACGGTAACATCGTGTCACAGCACATTTCAAAATAAAAGTGCGCTTCTGCTGAACATAATGCAATTGATGTGGCAGAAACGATTGAATAAATAAATAAATGCTTAAGACACCACAAGTATCTAAAGAAATTATTACATTCTCACAGAAAGACAACACTACAAAAACAACCACTACACAAACGCATGGCTCAACACAGAAGGGCCAACTCCTCAGGTCAAGACTCTGCAGTCTACTTACATCTGAAGGACAGAGGACACTCGTTTGAGGACCACCAGGTGCACATTTTAGACAGAGAAGATGGATGGTTTGAAAGAGGTGTCAAGGAAGCCATCTACACCAGGGTTGAGAAGCCGTCATTGAACAGGGGAGGGGGTCTACGCCACCACTTATCCCCCACTTACAATGCTGTCCTTTCATCACTTCCCAGGAAACTCAACAAACCTATTGACCTCAGGTGAAGATGCCAACGATGGTCGTTCAGTCTTGTCCACAGGCAGTCTTAACGACTGTAACGACTGTCGTCACAGCAACAAGGAACACTAACGAACCAGCGGTATCGATGACCCGGGCCGACGACCCCACTGAGGTTAAATAGCTGAGTTTCCCTGCCAGTCAGTCAGAACTGAAGAAGTCCTTTGGATGAGGGACGAAACGTCTTCCAGTAGCTTCAACCAAGTCCAGTTGCCCTACATTTTAACCCTCATTGGATCACAGAAAGCTTACTACATTCAGCCAAGATTCGAACTCATGTAAAAAGAAAACTTCCTGTTTCCACTAACTCTCTCACATTTGATTCACATACAGCAGTGGACGGCAAGAAGCAGCCCATGGGCCAAATTAAAGCTATCAGTGCAAGACTCCATCAAGATGAGAGGAGATGGACTCTGTGTTTTTACATCGATTACTCTTGGTGCTCAAACGCAGTCAAGATGGATGTATACGTGTATGTAAGCTATTTATGTAGCCTATATAAATAGCCTAATTGTAGCCTATATATTGATTTATTTTAATTAATATATTACCATATTTTAATATAGGCCTACACTTAAATATATGTTGTGTGTGTATCATGAATGAACTACAAATTTTGTTTTGTTATGCAGCCTAGTGCTGTAAAATGACTAAAAAACAACCTTGTACCTTTTCTCTAAACCTATGAAAGTGTTTCAGTCAAAATGTAATTCAATGTTTGTAACGCTGATATATTATTGTTGCATATGTTGACATCCTTGGAGGTAAACAGATGAAATAACCTTTAATTAAAAAACAGTGGACATATAATTTAACACGGTAGTAAGAGCAGGGAACCTTAGAAGCTTAGAAACGAACAACAGAACAACCAGCTGACCAAGACGAAAGACAGAAAGGGGTAAAAACCATACAAGGCCTACACAGTCGACTACTAGTAGGCCTATAAAAGAGGTATTGGCTTCTGATCCTAAAACTTGAGACCTCTATTAAAATGAATGAATTATCAGGATGATTCTTTTGTGGCTGTCCACCTCCACAGTTTGTCCAGTTAGAACAATTAATGATGTTGGTAATCTGTCCAATCCAATGGCACTGTCACAGTCTTTGTTCTTGTGACTTGTTTATTGTAGAAATGGAAATCTAGTATGAGCAGAGGTGTGTGTGTGTGTGTGTGTGTGTGTGTGTGTGTGTGTGTGTGTGTGTGTGCGTGTGTGTGTGTGTAACAGTAAACAGAGACTGGGACTATGTTGTTTTCTTCATTTGCTGAAAAAGGTCTTATGTTGTGAGAGTACCCTGACAATCATCTTTGAAATTTTAACCTTGTCCTTTGTAGATCCAATGTGAAATGTGTGAAAGGTGGTTCCATGAGCAGTGCCTTGCTATGGACACCAGAGACCTGAAGAAAGTGAGAAAATCAAAGTGGAATTGCTCTGTGTGCCTGTAAGACATCGCATCCCACCAATAAAGCTTGTATGGACAAGGAAGTAATGGGAATAAAGAAATAATCCAAGATACACACATATGCACATTCTGAACAATTACATATTTTTTTATAATATATACACATAGCCTACTTTTATTTTATAAAGATGTGTATATATATATGGAAAATAATGTGCAGTGTCTGTGTGTTTATATGTGTATACATTTAGAAAATGGACATGAGACTACTTTGATATTGGCTGACTGTTATTCTCTGGTGGTCAGGGTCTCCCTGAGGTGGTCTGCTGTCACTGTGAAGTGAAATGAGTCAGTGGAAACAGGACGTTTTCTTTTAACATCCATCTGAAATCAGCAAATTCAGTGAAAATATTACACACTTTCAAGGGCTGTAATATTAAAACCAAACATCAGATTGCTCTGATATTGACAGAGGGTCTCCCTGAGGTGGTCTGCTGTCACTTTGAAGTGAAATGAGTTAGTGGAAACAAGTTTTCTTTTTACATGAGTTCGAATCTTGGCTGAATGTAGTAAGCTTTCTGTGAGACTGTAATATTTTCTTTAGATATTTGTCGTGTCTTAAGCATTTATTTATTTATTCAATCGTTTCTGCCACATCAATTGCATTATGTTCAGCAGAAGCTCACTTTTATTTTGAAATGTGCTACGACACGATGTTACCGTAATGCCGAGAAAAAACACGCATCGCAAAACAGCGCGAGGGCTGGCTTGACTTCAGTGCTGAAGATGACGCGGGCCCTTAAACTGCAAATGAAGCTCCACCCAACGCTGGTTTGCTAACCACGGGTGTACCCTGTCTACTAATGTCCCAAGTAAGTTAATAAGGTAATAATAACATAGCGGCTCCATGCTGTCACTATGTCTATGACTGACATGTCCCAGGTGCTCGACATTCTCCGGTCACTGTATCAGCACGTGCAGACACTGGAGGAGTTTGCGGGCAGCATCGTGTTCAGAGAAGGACAGAGAGCAGCGCTCATTGAACAGCCCGACACAAACCGCTTCAAATCCTTCGTTCGGGGTATTTTTGTGTGCTTTGACAAGGAACTACGGCAAGTGCCAAGCTGCAACCAGGTAACCCAAATATATAAAAACGATCTGAAATTAGCTTGTCAGTTTAGTACTAATGCAGCTAATAGCTTGAGACAGTAGCCAACTCCTGCCCCCCTAGAACTGGGGAACATAGGACACTGGGAACATAGGATTGATGTAAATTAATATTATTACCCGTGCTGAGGCAGGACAAGTTACTTTATTGGCAGCTCAACCATAAACTGCCATCAAAACTGGCAGTTACTGTACATGACTCATACAGTTTATAGTGGTTTTCCAAGGAAATCCACTCTGTTGTAAAAGAAAAAGCGGTCAGCGTTATAAGACACAGATTTTAATGTTTTCTCTGCAAAAATGAAAGGAACATGTCAGAATTTAGTAATATAACTCAAATGAGGGATGCTTAGTTCTTACAGTATTTTGATGTGATGTATTTTATGATTTCCACAGATCTGCACTCTGCCTGAACTGCTGGCCTTTGTTCTTAACAGTCTGAAAAGAAAAAAAAAAAGAAATGTCTTGGCACATGGCTACAATTTTCATTCTCTGGCTCAAGAGGAGCGGGACGCAGACCATTTTAAATTCCAAGGAGATGTAACTCAAAGCGCTGCCTATATCCATGGCAGTGACCTGTGGAAGAAAGTCACAGTACGTCTCGGCACAGATATCACACGGTACCTGTTGGAGAGCTGCTCTCTGTTTGTGGCCGTCCCTCCTTCATGTGTTTTCCAGGTGTGCGGCGTGCCTGTCTATGACAGGGTCTCAATGGCTACTGCCTCCTCTGGATTTTACCTCCAGCCTCGGCCCAGGTCACGCAGCGGCGTTAAATTCAGAAGGCATCGAGGTGCGGTGCAGGGAGTTGACATTCCTTTCAACAAGAAGAGCAACAGAAGGGATGTAAGAGTGAAGACGGGGAAAAGAAAGAGAGAAATTGATCAGATGGACGAGGAGGAGATTATGACTTGTTCAGGAAAGAGGAGGCGGGTAGGACAGCAAGAACCCACGCAAGAAATCAATCCTGTTTGCTATGAAACAGTGGAGGAAGGGCAGCACATGTATGTGGAACCAACATTATCTGTGAAGCCTTTGGAAAATGGCGTTCCTGGTTCCAGACAGCCTGTTGAAATACAAACAACCATACTTCCCTTGGAGGGAGGACCCAGTTGGAGATCGGGGATTTTCCCCCCTTTGCCCCCCTCACAGTGTTTTATCCGCACACTTGGATTCCTTTATGGAGGAAGAGGCATGCATGGCTTCCTCCTCAATAGGAAGAAGAAGACTGCTGATGGATGCAGAAGGCTACAAGGGCAAGATTTGGTACGAACAGTCTTTTTTGAGGGAATGGCGTATCTAAATGGGACAGAGAGGAAGCCAAAGAGACTCCCCCGGCGCTTTTTTAATATGGTCCCCCTGTTCAGTCAGCTGCTGCGTCAACACAGGAGATGCCCCTACAGCAGAATACTGCAGAGGATGTGCCCTGTGGTGGAGGAGAGAGACGCAGGCCAACAGGAAATAAGCTCCCTCTTGCCTCAGCACTGTGCACCTCAACGGGTTTACCTGTTCGTCAAGGAGTGCCTCTCCGCTGTGATCCCCCAGGAGTTGTGGGGCTCCGACCACAACCGACTTAATTTCTGTGTCAGGGTCAGGGGCTTCTTGCGCAGTGGCAAGTTTGAGAGGCTCTCACTGGCTGAACTGATGTGGAAGATAAAGGTGAACGACTGCGACTGGGTGAAGATCAGTAAAACAGGTAACACTATTGTAGGTGGTGGGTTTTCTCCTGCTGTGATGTATTTTGCCTGACTTAACCAAACCACTCTCATCTGCAGGCAGGTTCCCGCCCAGTGAGCTCTCATACCGAACACAGATCCTAGGTCAGTTCCTGGCTTGGCTTCTGGACGGCTACGTTGTAGGCCTGGTTCGAGCCTGTTTCTATGTCACTGAGAGCGTGGGCCAGAAGAACGCTGTCAAGTTCTACAGACAGGAAGTCTGGACAAAACTGCAGGACTTGGCCTTCAGGTACACACACAAACACGCGCACACACACACACGCACACACGCTCCTGCAAAGGCTCACATTCATACAGTCATGGGACACAAGCTCACAAACCATTTTTGTGATTTAGAGGTCACCTCTCCAAGGGTCAGATGGAGGAGTTGACTCCGGCTCAGGTGGCGTCCCTCCCCAAAGCCACCGTCATCTCCCGCCTTCGCTTCATTCCCAAGACTGATGGCATGAGGCCGATCACACGAGTCATAGGAGCAGATGCCAAAACAAGAGTACATTTTGTTCTCCCTTACATATCCACAAGTTGTGTTATTACATGTTGTGAGCGTGCGCACATATTGTAGGACATTTCTTTTGTCCCGCAGGTCTACCGAGTGCGTGTCCGGGACTTGCTGGATATGCTGCGGGCCTGTGTGCGCTCCACTCCATCCCTCCTGGGCTCCACGGTGTGGGGGATGACCGATATCCACAAGGTGTTGGGCTCTATAGCTCCGGCCCAGAAGGACAAGCCTCAACCACTCTACTTTGTTAAGGTTTTTGTCCTTACTTAATTGTCCTGGCAATAGACTGGCATAGTGCTATTGATGTATGTTATGCAATGCTATTCATACATTTTTGTGAGGATACTGCCACAAAAAGCATTAAACCACAGTTCTGGCCTTTTTGTTAAATGTGGATTTCCTCCTTCATTTATTCATTTTTGTCTTTTCTCTGCATTTAAGGTGGATGTGAGTGGAGCCTATGAGAGTCTGCCCCATGACAAACTCATTGAGGTGATAGGCCAGGCTCTGTCACCTGTCCAGGATGAACTCTTTACAATCCGCCGCTATGCCAAGATCTGGGCTGATTCCCACGAGGGCCTGAAAAAGTCCTTTGTTAGACAGGTACCGTCACACAAACTCTATACAGTGTGCTTGGAAAATATCTGGAGAGTTTCTCATGTTTATCATTACAGGCAGATTTTCTGGAGGATAACATGGGATCCACCAACATGAAAGGCTTTGTGATGTCACTGCAGAAAAGAGGAAAAGTTCATCATGCCATACTGGTAGAACAGGTGAGAGTGACAGATATTTCTTTGGATGAGGATCTTTGATACTTCTTTTAACCAGTGCGTTTCATTTCTTTTCTTCCTCTCAGCATTTCTGCTCAGACCTTCATGGCAGAGAGGCATTGCAGTTCTTCACCCAAATGCTAACTGGCAGCGTTGTTCAGTTTGGGAAGAAGTATGCATCGCCAGCATTAAATAGGCCGACATTGTGAGCAGCTTGTCATAGCTCATTTGGTAATGCGAACGCATTCTGACTTTGGCCCTACGTGTTTCAGAACATACCGTCAGTGCCGAGGGATTCCTCAGGGGTCGGTTGTGTCCAGTCTGCTCTGCTGTCTCTGCTATGGTCACATGGAGAATGTCCTGTTCCAAGACATTACTGAAAAGAAAGGGTACAGCAGACGCCTATGTGTTTCAGCCAACATCAACTTCTGTAGATGTAATAACACATCTGCAGCACTAGATGGCAGTCTTCCTGTACCGGAGCACTCTTCTAATTACTGTGTGTTATTTTCCTCTCTCCGTGTCCTGTAGATGTTTGATGAGACTGGTTGATGACTTCCTTCTGATCACCCCAGACTTACACAAAGCACAAACCTTTCTCAAGTATGACACACGCATATGACTGTTCATGTGACACAAGGGCTCTCAACCAACATTTATTTTTGACAGAGCTGCTTTATCTTTACAAATGCACTTTTCAAAAATCATGGTTATTTCGAACCTTTAGAAAATCCATTAACCAGATGCAACGAGGCCATATGCATTTGTTTTCACTGAGTTTTATTGTCAGCCATTGTTTTTTTCGTGGCAGTAAAATTGTTATCGGAAACCATACATGATATGTTGAAGTAGAAGGCGTCAGAGTGATTTGCAGTTCCATTTTAACAAGTAGTGTAGTCAGTTCCATAAATGTTGTTTAAACATCTGTAAGCTTACAGTACTTTATTTGTAGAGCACATTTCAAATCCAAGTTATGAAATTCTTCAAACACAACATCAAATTAAAAATCACATGGATTAGATTTTTCTAATAACGTGGATAAAACCAATTTCAGTAGTATCAAATAAAAGAAATTAGGCCTGTCCCCGACTAAGGATTTACATAGTCGAATCAGAATCGTCAAGTCCTGCCTATAATGGAATCAAGTGTGTTTTTGTGCATGGGGATTGCGAGCCAAAGCTAAACTGAGGAGTATTGTTGATCTCTCTCTCTCTCTCTCTCTCTCTCTCTCTCTCTCTCGCCCTTGCCATTCACCGGTCTTGTGCAGAGTTTTTGCCGTTCTGCCGACAACTGCATGCAAGTTGCGGTTCCTTGCGGGTCTAATTCAAGTAGCGGCTGTTTAAAAATGATATAATATTCTTTGTGTGGTTCATCAACGGTGAGATTGACAGTCGAATCAGGCTCCGCCCATTGAAGCGTCGAATCTTCGACTATTTGGTGTCAGCACTAAAAGAAATAGAGACAATTCAAGTCATATCAAATGTATATGCAGGATATGTTCAGATAAAAGTATGCATTAAGAAAAAATTTGATGTTACTCACTCAACCAGCTTATTCCTCAGGTTGTTTCAGATCCTCAGTTCACTGAAGGCCCCCTCTAGTTTTAAGCCGGGCTACTGGAACAGATAAAACACCATTTATCTATATTATTTACCTTTTTTAATCGAAGACACATTTAATGTAACGTTGATTCAGCAGCTGATACACTTGCACGTTGTGTGTAGGATCTTGCTGGCTGGGGTACCACAGTATGGTCTGGTGGTCAACCCACAGAAGGTGGTGGTCAACTTTCAGGTGTCTGAAAACTTAGGCTCTTGTCCCGACATTCGTGTGCTGCCCCCTCGCTGCCTCTTCCCCTGGTGTGGACTGCTGCTGGACACGCACTCACTGGACGTCTACAAAGACTATTCTAGGTGAAGCCTCCCATCAGTTGTTATGATTCTCTCGTTATTGTTCCTTTTACTCCTAGTTTACTTCTTACCTTCCATCTGTCACAGCTATGCAGGCCTGTCTCTGCGCTACAGCCTCACCTTGGGCTCTTTCCACTCAGCTGGACAGCAAATGAGGAGGAAACTGATGTCTATCCTCAGACTCAAGTGCCACGCCTTGTTCTTGGACCTGAAGGTCAGAGAAATAATAATGGTTTGAAAATGTTTGTCCTGTCCTGTGAATACTCACCATTAACATAATCAAGCACTAATTCTTATGAGCCAATACCTTAAAAACTAATGTAATGCCCTTCAGGCTCAGATGTACTTGTGTTTAGGTCTAAATAGCAAACGTTAGCTGCACAGAATCACCAGCATGGCTGTAGACTCTCAGTCTTGTTGTCATAGGCAAATATACATTCAAACAATATCTTTAGAAAATATACTAAGGAAATGGTATACACCCATCAGCCATAACATTATGACCACCTGTCTAATATTGTATAGATCCCCTTTGCGGCCAAAACCGCCCTGACCCGTCGAGGCATTTTACTCTGCTAGACCTCTGAAGGCGTGCTGTGGTATCTGGCACCAAGACATTAGCAGCAGATCCTTTAATTCCTGTAAGTTGCGATGTTGGGACTCCACGGATCGGACTTGTTTTTCAGAATTGCACCGTGGTCCATTCTGATGCCCACGTGCCCATTGTAGGCGCTTTCGGACATTTTTTCAGCAGTTTAACCTTACAGTAGCTCGTTTGTTGGATCGGACCACACTGGCTAGCCTTTGCTTCCCACATGCATCAGTGAGCCAGGACCCGGTTTACCGCTTTTCCTAACTTCTTCACTTTTGTAGGTACTCACTGCAGACAGGGACCACCACACGAGAGCTGCAGTTTTGGAAATGCTCTGACCCAGTTGTCTAGCCATCACAATCTGGCCCTTGTCAAAGTCACTCAAATCCTTATCCCATTTTTACTGCTTCTAACTTATCAACTTGGAGGACAAAATGTTCCCTTGCTGCCTAATATATCCCACCTACTGACAGGTGCCATAATAACAAGATAATAAGTGTTACTCAACCTGTCAGTGGTCATAATGTTTTGGCTGTGTGTATGTGAATTGAGTAATTTAAATTTTATTGGACGTGACACTGACCTAACTGAAAATGGGCCAGATCTTGATTGATCCTATTAGGTACCTCTAGCATATAACACACAGTACATTTATCTAAAATGTTAGCACAGTCTCTATTTAAGTTAAGCTGACGAAACATTCCACTGTACCCACAGCTTTTGATTAAAGGCCGGTTCTTTACAAAGGTTTTGAAACTTCCACTCTGTTCAAAAAGGCTCTGGACTCCACTTCAGTACATGTTACAGTCAGCTCCAGAAAAAACATACTTTAGCTGTGCCACAGTGAAGGGGTTTCCTCATTCAAAGGACACAGCTTACAAAGGTAGAAACCTGAATCTGGTCGAGCGACATTTATCAACATGTACAGCCAAATATCCAAGGTGACCTAAGTTTACAAGTCGTGACATTTCACTTCAATGAATAATAGGCAAACAGTGTAGCAGATAGACAGTAAATATCAGTAAAAACGTACAGGAAAAATGGTGAAACAGGTCAAGGAACAAAAAAGATAAGTTATGTTATTGCTCACTCAAAGCAAATATATTTAATTGAAATATTGGGAGGAAGAGAGAAAAAACCCATCACAAACTAGAGTGTTATCTGGACCTAAACTGAGATTATCTACTGTCAAAGATATCAAGCAGAGGCAGCTTCTTACCAAGCACAGACTCAATGACCACACTCTTGCAAGTGAAAAAGGGAAACATAAAAAGTCCTGGTTATCAAAAGAATATAGTACAACAGGTGAGGAGGAGACAGAGACACATTTTTATAAATAATAGAAGATCAGTATATAAGCATAAGAGTGTAATGTTGTGAGATATTCCACCTATTAATACTGGATTTCAAAGAATTGAAGATAACAATAAATTAATCCTTGGAGGACATGTGGCAAACCTTGCTGCCATGTACGTATGTGTCCCTGTGTCACAACATGAGGCACAGCAAGTGACTGTTGCGCATAACGTTCGCTGCATGGCAGGTTACATCTTGTTCACTTTTATTTGTAGTTTACATTCTATCTGTATTTGTTAGTGGTGCTGTAATTTATGACTGCTAATTGAATGTTCTTGATTGGATTAATCTTGTTATGTCATATTCAAATGTAAACTTTTTTGATTTTGTTGCAAACTGCTTTGGCAACACTTTTAAATGAAACATTCAGTAAAGCACACTGAACCAAACTGAACCGTTATGGATCATGTATTAAAGACTGTTTGCCTCGAGTTTACCTTTCATGAACATCTTTGCAATTAACTGATTGATTAATTATATATATTTTTCTATTTCAGTCACTTTAGTTAAAATTTTGCACCTTTTGCTTTTGTGGTGAATATAATAATCGATACCCTTTTCCCTTCTCAGACCAATTCTCTTGAGGCAGTCTACAAGAACATCTACAAAATGGTGCTGCTTCATGCATGCAGGTAAAGTTTTTTTTCTTATGTCACATAATATGCATCGATACCACTGTCTATTATTTTGTATGACTTATATCAGATTGAATAGATTTGCAAATAATTTGTTTTCATTACCTACCTGAAGCATTGAAATACGGTTGTGATAAACACAAATCAGGAACTTCACAGACTATTAACTTATTAAAGTAAGCACAGAAGGTGGTCAATCAATATCTGCACTCAGCACCTGTAAAAAAAACTGTACCTTTATCTCAGAATGTAAATACCTGAATGGGCAGGGCTCGTCTCTGTATTCTCCTCCATTGTCTCTTTCTGTTTTTCTGTTTTTCTCTTCAGGTTCCATGTGTGTGCCCAGAGTTTGCCCTTTGGTCAGACTGTTGCTAAGAACCCTGTCTACTTCTTGCAGATGATATGGGATATGGCTGAGTATGCCAATCGGCTCATCAGGATCAGCAACAAAGGCAACATTTCCCCTTAATACATCTGGGGGGGGGGGGATTATTTAAGCAGTATCATTCTCAAATCTTATTTTCTCTTTCCCTTTGTCCAGGACAGATTTTAGGCAGTAGTGCCCAGACCGGCATTGTGCAGTATGAAGCAGTGGAGCTGCTTTTCTGTCTCTCCTTCGTGCTTGTGCTGTCACAACACCGTCCTCTATATAAGGATCTGCTTCCACACCTGCATAAACGTATGTACCCTCAGGAAACGCATAACAAGATAAGATAGATTTATCTTATCATACTGGAAGTACACTATGGCAGCAGAAGATGACAAGCACCATTGCACTATATCCGTCTATCCATCTCAATATTAAAGTTTATATAGCATATTTCATACATAAAGATGCAATACAGTGTGCTGCACGAAAGACGAAACATTCACATAAAAAGACAGATGCAAGAGATAGCAACATTAAAAACAAAGCAGAACAGATTATTTTAAAAGAGATATTTATTATTATACAAAAACAAATCAAATTAAAAGTAAATTATGGCTCCATTCAAAAGTTTTCAGTTAAATGTTGGGTCTATAAACTGTTTCCACAGCCCAAGATGACATCTTCAGGTGCAGAACTCAAAGATATTTAGTTTACAATCATTTAAGACATGGAAAAGCAGCAAATCCTCCACTTTAACTTTGTGCAAAAGCTATTTTAATGGTAATAGCTCAAGAGTGGAGACCATGAAACCTGTAGCATCAGAGTCGAAATGATTCTGGTGGTGCAAGGTGTTGATATCACCCATGGTTGTCCTAGGCTAGAGATCCCGTTGCTGTGTCTTTGTGTCTGAGGTGTATTAATTATAATTGAGGATACCGCTGCTGAGTTATTTGTGCATAAAATGGGCACAGCTTCTCTCTCAAACCCCATTCTTGAGCCATGATGGCCACAGGTATTCATAATCAACAGCACGAAAAGATCCAGCATTCTACAAGTTGTTGGGGGAAACTCATTGGTCAAACCTAATGCCAGTAGTGACGTTTCTGCAGAATGCTATGGCCCTGGATTACTCTCAGTGACATATAGATGATATTACACTGTACATACGCCTCGGGTATTCTTCTGCCCCATTACAGGCTCTTTCCTTAATTGCATTTGAAGTTGTATTTTGATGCAAATATCCATTTGCACTAGAAAACTTGCATAAGGAGTGATCTTGTGCTACAGCTGACTGTGCGCCTGCAGGAAAATTGAGCCCTTATTCTCCCTCAGAAAACACTGAAAAAATCAACAATATGAAAACATTCTATTTGCATCTTGCCAGCAAGGCAAATTCTTTTTGATACCCCATGGATTTCACCATGATCTTACATACGACAAGTTTTATTGCCGCCTTTTATTTCAGTTTTAGAGATGTTGGAAAACTTTCAGATGGATGAATTTAACAGTTCACCTGCTGTCATCCTCGTGATAGGGAAGCGCAGTCTAGAGCAGCGTCTGGGGGATCTGAGGCTTGCCAGGGTCCGTCAGGCCACTAACCCCAGGACCCCAGTCGACTTCTTGGCCATCCAAATGTAGACTACCATCAAGCCCTAATCACAGCTGCCAACACAACCAAGAAACCCTCAGCAGCTGAAAGGTATTAGTTCAGATTTTCTAAAATGTTCATGTTGCGTGTTTTGTCTATTTTTATAACAAGCAACTGAAAATATTGACTGAAACTTTTTATTCTGCATCCTCAGGTTTCGAGGAAGTGAGATGAGCAATGTGTTGAAATCAGCCATTTAGCTGATCTGTCAGTGTGTTATAGTGTTGTAAGAGAAAACAGTCCTGGGTCAACAAGATATAAAACATTTAAGTGATAAACCCTGGTCATAAACACTCCCGTATGATGCAACCACAAGATCAATAAAGATGGATTTTTGAAAAACATCCAGCTACTGTACTAGACCCCCATCTCATCCCACAGCTGCTTGTCTCTCTGGACTTTGATTTATACTTTGTGGTAGTTTTCCACAAAGAAGAAGTGACATCATTTGGAAAATAACTGTTAAGTAATTGCATTCACAGCGACATTGTCAGCCATCACATGCATAAGTCAGATGGGTTTTTTTTACTAGATAATTTGCTTTCAGGTTTGATGTAGTACACTTATGATAAAGCCATCAGAAATCAAAGTTCTTTCAATGAACAGCAGGAAGCTTAAGATCAAATGATGTTAAGACTACATTTATGTTCAAATGTAAGGTTTTGTAAATGTGTAATCAAATACTGGTTGTGTGTTTCAGTATGGCATGTACACAATGTACAAAGGACATTCACTGTTAAATAAATCCAGTTTTGTTATTAAGGAAACAAATGTGAGAGGTCACACATCAGATCAGGTCTTGATAAATCATCAAAAATCAATAGGAAAGTTTTATTATATAAAGTAGTAGCCGTGAGAACCACCAGGATGTTCTTTTCTGTTCACGGTCACAGTAACACTGTTTCTTGGAGCAATTCTTAAGCACTCTGCTTTCTCTGTTCCTGTATTTCAGCCTCAAAGGCATCATTGCAGTAGGTATTTTGGTCAGTACGAGCAGAGGGTCGCATGATTGTACAGCAGATCAGCTGGTAGAGAGCCACCAGAGGGATTGAAATCACCGGTAGTACACAGAGGAGGACAATTATGACGAACACCCAGTCTGGGTAGGGCTTCACTTCAGTTTGGGGGAATAGTTCCTGAAAAAAGAGACAAGGAAGTGTGAAATAATATGTGCAGAATACTGGAACATTATTTAATTTTAAAACGAAGGTGAAAAAGAGTTTGTGAAATTCACTTAGTGGCCTTATTCCAGAGAGAAGAAAATCAATACTACCTTTATGAATCTATGCTAAATATGAAGGTAAAGCCAGCAAGCCATTAGCCTAATTTAAGTTAAAGTCCAAATAAGAAATACTTCTAGCATGTAACCCCCCATAAGATCACAACCAGTGTTGGGTGAACTTATTACTCCTTCAAAAAGTAATAGTATTACTTTACTTATTACTGTATAAGTAAGTTGTCACGTTACTAGTTATGTTACTATATTACTTTCCAGTGTTTCCCACAGAAGGGGGGGGGGGGGGGGGGGGGGGGGGCTGCTCAGTACAGCTACAAAATTATTTTAAATATACCTGGTAAAAAATTGGAAAATCCGTAGGCCTATGTCTGCGTTGATAATTATCCAAATTATTGGCTAATTATGGGAAACACTGCTTTCACTACCACCCCCCTTAGTAACGCAGCGTTACTTGCCTTAGTAACTATAATATTACTAATAATATTACCGTTTTAGAAAAGTAATCAGTTGCACTACTTAGATACTGGGAAAAGTAATATTATTACATTAATGCGTTGTAAAAGTAAAGGTGGTTTATCAGAGTATTTGGTGCAAATAGCTGCCTCCTGTGGCTGAAAATTATGCTAATGTGAGAATGAACCAAAACAGTTGCTAAATCACTCTAGAGCTGCAAAATTGGGCACTAGTTTGTGGAGTTGTCTGTATGAGCAACGTTTCATATACATTTGATCCATTATTGACATGGAAATATTTAGGATAGATATATTCTACATTATTAACATTTCCTTGTCATAACACTTGACTTTGGCTTACATAAGCTGGGTTCCATGTGGGATATGTGGGGTGTGTCTGTGCCTGGATGACCACGTATGCAATCAACACCACCAGGAGCATTAAAGGGCTGATCACCCTCCAGCACGTCTTCCAGAAGATGTTGGGCCTCGACCCAATCATGAAATAGATGTCTTCACTGAAACTGTCAGAGAAGAAGGGGACCAGAGAAAATGTTAGAGAAAGCGGGGATCAAAATTTCATATGACTGTCATAAGGCATTATAGAGTTAGACTGTATTGAAGAAGAGGAGAAAAATGTACTTATTCATTCCATAGACATAAATGACTCCAGTAATCTCAAAGAATGCAATGATGAGCAGAGGCACAGAGCCCACGTAGCCGTTAAAGACCTCCACCCAGTAGTTCCCTGAACCCAGAGTGAAGATGAGAGCCGTCAAGAAGGCTACCAAACAGATGATTGCTATGGAAGTGAGAAAAAAAGTTTTTCAGAGTGGGAATCCAAAGGGGAAAAAAAATGTATCCTCTCGACTTGAGCTACAAGTTATGCTGATTTGCAGGTACCTGTTACAACTTCTTTAGGGATCCAATTGGGCACCAGTTTGAGGTCGTTGATGGGCGTGAGGACTCCCTCAATGTTTCCAAACATGGAGGACAGGCCCAAGCTGAAGAGCATGACGAAGAACAATATGGCCCACACCTGCGAGGCTGGCATCTCCTTCACTGCTTCAGTGAACACTATAAAAGCCAGGCCGGTACCAGATGCACTCTGGGGAGGCAGATGAAAGAGAGGCAAGAAAGTAATGAGGAAGCATGAACTGACTTCACATGTTTGACTGGCACATCATGTGCTGCACATAAGAAAGAAAAGGGAGGCGAGAGCAGAGAACAACTGGGATTTAAGGGAGATGGGGAATATGAAAACTGAGACTCCTACAAAAATAATGCAATGTACAAGACTGGGTGTGTTATCAAAGTTACAGTACCTGGTCAAGGAATGTTTGCAGGTCACATAGCCTCAGGTTCAAACTGGTCACCTTATCTGGAAATGTATGATTTAGATACTGAAACCAGTCATCATAGTTCTCTACTGTTACGTTCTGGTCTCCAAGCTCAAAGTGGTTGGTTATAGCCAAGATGTTTCTGCAGATTGGATACGGAAAAAAATATCTGCCTTATTGGTATCAGCAAGAAAAAAAAGCTTTAAAATTAGAATATGTGTGCATACGTACTCCTTTACACAGGAGTTGAAGGCGTTGTTGGCCTTAAATCCCAGGATGGAGAAGATAGGAATCGAGGCGTAGAGAGATGTCGCGCTATTGATTACTCCTACTAGAACAGCATCCCTCTCACAGTTGTTTCTAATGGACACGGCACCCACCCCCACAAAAAACAGCTTTGTAAGTCATGGCACAAATCATCCTAATTTTAGTTAAGATCGTTTCCGTCCTTACCTCTCTTCATTGTAGCTGGAGAAAGCTATGAGACCTCCGAAGGCCACAGAGAGGGAGAAGAAGATCTGGGTGGCAGCGTCCAGCCACACCTGAGGGTTCTTCAGTATCTCCCACTACAGAGCGTGAAAGCAACAAATCAGGTGATGATGCAAGCTTAATAACCTGTAGTAGCAACACATGACCAAACTCACATCAGGAGTGAAGAGGTATAACAGGCCATCAGTAGCTCCAGGCAGAGTGAGGCCACGGATCAGGAAAATAGTCAGTACCAGGTAAGGGAATGTGGCTGTGACATACACAGCCTGAAACATGTAAAGAATATGAAACAGCTCTCATTAACTCTTTCTTTCTACATCCTACCTTAAATTATCAGTGATCACAAGATCTGATTTTAAAAATAGGACTTTATCTCTTTTTCTGCAGGTAAACAGACCTTTCCCATGGACTCGATGCCTTTGATGAAGCAGATGAAGACCACACACCAGGCGCTGGCCAGACAGATGACCAACCACCACTGCAGGGAGCCGCTGGTCTCGATGTCAGGTGTGATGTTCAGGGTCTCACGGTACCAGAAGTAATTCACTGGAGTGCTCTTCTCACACTCCACATTATATCCTATATGCATGCATACACAAGCAACAAACAATGACAACATTCAATCTACAAACTTCAACGAGGGTTTAATCTTTAAGTTATTAGTGTTCGTTTTAGTTTCAACACACATTACCTTTTGAACTAACCTCATGTACTTTTAAATTTTCTTTTACTTTTGTATTTCATTAATAAATGTGTTTCTGTATGTGGGAAATGTGCACAAGTATCACCTGTGAGATATCTGAAATCGATTTTGATATCTTGGTGTGATTACTGAAAACAAATGAAACCATGAAATGCACTTTTAACTGGTCATGCATTCCCCTATCCGTCACTGAGCGAAACTCATGCTCTTTTTATATTATACTGTGCTGCAGTATTTCTCAGTGCCATAAAACAATCTGTTAGTTTTCCTATTAAATCGGACTTGCCTGAATTGCCAGATACAGCCTCATAGTTAACCACTCCTCTTGGTGATAATCTTCTAACTTTATTGTAATTATATTAACCTCTTAAACTGAATTTGATACATTAGATTTTTACATATAGCATTTGAGCTTCTGCTGTTACTGTAACTGTGGCAGCAACAATCACAGTGTGTGACAATAGATGTTTCAAAAGCAGCTAGAGTAACTGGTGGGTTTTCTTGTTACCTGTGTGGTTATTATTGAGTGGACACTGGCTCCATGGCAGTGGGCTTTGGAAAGAGTGAAAGAAGTACCAGAGCACCCAGGCCAGGATGGTGTTGTAGAAAATGCCCACTAGGAATGACACCAACATGGAGGCAATTCCTACGCGCAGGAAATGAACTATCAACAACATTTTCCATACCGCAAAAAAGTTTTCACCTCATGAAATAATGAGACAAATGAAAATACAGACACACACAATACATTTTGCTATTAATTCTAGGCCACACACCGACTCCACCCAGCAGCGGTGAGATGGAGTTCCAGACGCCGATGCTGCCCATACGGAGCCTCTGTCCTATAGCCAGTTCCAGATATAGTAAGGGGAGGCCCTCAAACACCAGAGCTATCAGGTAGGGGATGAGGAATGCACCTGAGGACATTAAGTAAACATTTACCTCACAGTTAGACATCAACCAGATTAGACTAAATGAAGAGAAAGTTTAGAAACTACTTTTTATTACCTTAATCTCAAGTGCTTAGTAAGTGCACTGCAATCCATTAACACTAGGTTGTTAGTTATTTTTTTATTTTATTTGTTTTCAGTTTCCAAGTGACCATAAACATGAGTCAGTAAAATAAAAGTAAAAAACCACTGCTTCAAATAACACAGATCTAAGGCTAAAGGTACTAATTGATCCCTAAGTTGAGGTCATATGGAGGCTGAATGTAACCCTGCCTGTGGCAATCACAAATCTCAGAGTCAATATGTGAAGTTCACTTTATTCTGTGGCTTGGGACTCAAGATATCTCACTGGGAACTATGAGGAAGTAAATCCAGGAATATGGGCAGTTGAGGAGATCAGTCAAACTTGGATAAGATTTACCATTTCCAGAATGGCTTAGCAAGTCCATTTGTTAATAACTAATCATATTGAGGAAGAGAATCCAAAATGTTGCTATTCAGTTTTGGCCAACATTAATGTATCTCTTCTTTGAAAAAAATCTAAAAAAAATAAAAACGGAATACAGTGAAAAAAATAACATAAGTGATAAAGTACTTAATTAAACTAAAAACATGATGTATGATTGGGGACGTGTAATGCAGCTCACATCATAGCATCATATAAAAGCATCTCACCTCCTCCGTAGATTTGGCACAGGTAGGGGAAACGCCACACATTTCCAAGTCCCACTGCAAAGCCAATACATGTTAATAGGTACTGAATCTTGTTGTCCCATTTGGGTCTCTCCACCCCAGAGTCTTCTGTTTTCCCCATCCTCAGCTGGCAAAAAGGCACAGTTACAGTTCTGTTACAAGGATGCCGATTGTCCTAATTCTATACAATTCAAACAGGTAGTAAATTTTTTTTTTTAGTCCAGATTTCTCCAGCCCTCAACTCAGAATGTCAGAATAAAAACTGTCTTTTGTAGTTTAGCCATAAGTGATGTCCAGTTCTCCCTTCTTGCCTTCTGTCTTGCTCTCTTTAGTGGGCTGTCCTTTAATGCTCTATTTTTCTGAAGAAATCAGGCAACCGGAAAGGGAGTGAAAACATCAGACATGATGATTTGGTGGTTCTACCTCCCTGCTTGTTTGAAATGGGAGTGTGCTAAGCCACCAGTAATGGATAACCTGGTGATGCTGTTTCAACGTTACACTGACCTAAAGTGAACGCATGCAGTCAATAAACAAGACACCATGACAATTGTGTCACTATCAAGCCGTATCTTTTATTTAATTAATTACTGAAAACAGGGAATGTTTTACATAGAATGAAAACACACAGGTGAAAAACTAAAGAAATAATACACGTAATAAACATTCAGGGAGAAAATATGTGAAAAATGTAATTACAATTTCATAAAACAAATAGTAATAGTAAAATGAATATGGTGACTTGGGTTAAAGCAAAGGAGTAACATTGCAGAGTGAGGGCGAGAGACACTGTCTCTCTCAGTCTCAGTCCATAAGTGCTGAATACAACGTCACTGAATTTGTTTGTGCAATAAGAAACAGAGAGTCTGTGGATGTGGGAGCTTGACCAGGGCCACATCTCAATCATTTCATCATTTCTCAACACAAGCTGTCAAAAGAATGTCAATAAAAATCCGTTCTGGTTTCACATAACAGTTTTCAGCTCTTTTCTTTTCTCCTGTTTAATCTCTTGCAACAGTCATCTTTACAAGACAAGCTATTATTGTTTGTTGGACTTTTTTGAGCAGTATGTTATAGAAGTTGGGTTTAATTTTTGCAGATGCATGCACAGGTTTATTTGAATCAAAGGAAGAAAAGCACTGACCTTGTTGCCTTGTGACCGAATGAGGTTTTAATTCTATTCCATATCTGCACTTTAGAAAAGAAGAAGTTCTGTATTAGATTTTCTTTTGTATTTCATTAGGAAATCTGTCCCTGTATAGTTTAGTTTAAAATGTGGGAAATCTGTACCACAAGTATCACTTGTCAGATATCTGAAATCGATTTTTAACATCTTGGTGTGATTACTGAAAACAAATGAGACCATGATATGTACTTTTTGCTGGTCATGCATTCCACTATCTGCCATTGAGCGAAACTCATGCTCTTTTTATTTTACGTTGTGGTGCAGTATCTCTTTGTGTCATAAAACAATCTAATAGTTTTCCTATTCAATTTAATAAAAGATCTATCAGAAATAATAAAAACATCATGTCTGCATTTCCTGCCTGTAATTGTGAGCTATTCTCTATTCTCTCTGCTTCAGTTGAATTAGGTTTTATATCCTCTGGACATTGATACCAGTACTTACTGTAATTTAGACTTTTTTTTTACTGTAATAAGACTTTATGAAGTACCGTTGTGTAGAGTGCACAATAACAATAAAAAGTTGTATTTTGCTTGCCAGTGATGACCAACTAGTGGTAGTATAATCATTAAAGTGCACCAAGTTAAATTGATATTGTTTGGTTGTTAAAGTTGTATTTCTTTTATGCATGTCCTCCTCCGCCCTGGCTTGTGCTCACTCCTCCTGCAGATGCAGCTCCAGCTGGGTCAGCTCTCTTTTTGGTCTCCTCTCTTCCCATGGGGATGTTGAGATTATATGAAGTCCCATCTCCAGGCTGGATGAACTCAGGTTCTGATGAACATTTAGTATCTTTTATTGATAAGAGAATCCCACTTTTCTGAAAGTTGCGTCCACATGGCCTCTGGGTCATAAAAAGACAGAACTCAGCAAGGATGCTAATAAAGGTTAAGTGACATCTGGCCAATTTACAGCCTTTACTAACTAATAAACTTTTCAGCCCACCTGTGTGTCTGGTCTGGGCTGCCTAACACCCCTCCTCTCCTCATCCCTCTGAGGGCAGAGTATACATCTACAGATGTTTGTGTATCAGCTGTTGCACATGATAATGCCATAATAACAGATGTTGCCATCTACAAGCCTGTGTAATAGTGTTTGATCTGTTGATGTTGATGGTGTTTGGTATATTTCAGCAACTGAGTGAGCAACCTTTTAAGCATGTGTAGCATGCCTAATTTAGTTATGCATTTTAATAAATTTATGAGAATTAATACCCAATTATGAATTTTAATATTCATAAAAATCAACCATATTCCTCGTTTCTGTCTCCGGACCTCTAGGTAGCTTTTAATAATTATACAATTATTACTAGTGATCAGTTAGTTAATAATCGCTCAATTATCTTAAATCAATCAGTCAGTCTCATATCTAAAGGGTCAATTCTCTTGGCAGGGACGTAGAAATAGGCAACACACACAGTTCTTGATTATATTTATTGAATTTATTCTCTAACTAATGTGATATAAAAGGATAAATAAACAATGGCGGCACAATGAGCCTGGAGGTTCGATTGTGGGAAGCATTTAACTCATACGGCATAGGAGAACTAATGAAAGTAAGCTATGAATTTAGGAGTTAAAAGGAAATATTAACATTTCGGTACATCTCTGAACACAGAATGTTTGTTAGGTCTTACGGCTTGTCGGCCTGCTTTGGCCTGGGTCCCACGCTAGCTGCCCGATCCTGGCTTTTTGCTAGGGATTCTCCGGGGTTCTCCGTGTCTGACTGAAGAAAACGCCGTCCTCCGTGTGGCAATTCGGCTGTTTTCAGGTTTCCTTCATTGTAGCTGGCGAGACCACGTGGCTTAGTCTGACCTCGGTGAAGTTGGCTCGACGAAAAAGCTTAAAATGGAACTTGGTCGTTCCTGAATTAGTCCAGTGTAACTTAACGGACTGATAACTTTAACAAAACAAAAGAAAGAAAGAAAATAAAACAAACTGAAGACAGATCGATGTCACGGCACTTTGCGTGTGTAGCTTCAAGCGAACAAAGGGCTGGCCGAACTCTTAGGGCGTCCAGAGAGCAGAGCGAGCCGAGAGAGAGTTGCCATGGTTACATGTGTGGGGGGCCTGTTTTGATAGGCTGTTGAGGGGAAATGCTAATCGCTGGTTCGTGTCCCTTTGTCAGTTTAACAGTCAGGCCCCGCGTTATCAGCTTCGGAATCAAAAAGGCGCCAGTTTTACGATCAACTGCTCAGGCATAACAGTTAAAGAAAGCACGTTTTCCACCCTCTTCCGTTGGGGTCTCCCCAGCAGTCCGTTGAAAGTTGATCTCCAACCCCTCTGCGCCTCTCTGGGAGAGGAACGGAGGAATTTGGAGTAGCTCCAAATTTATTTAATAAAAATTGCACAAATCCACACCGTTGTTTCACTACACATGGAAGCATTAGACATGTAACAAACGTATTAATTCTTTAGAAAGATATTAGAGCAAGTAAAGAATTAAGCCACAAACCATATAGGCGGGAGTGGTAAAGTTTTGAGCCATTGACATCAGACACCGCCACCCCCTCCGGACTGAAGACTTTAAAACCAGAGGAAGCCCAAATGTCCCTCTCTTTCCTCTAATCCTTGTGCTTTCTTGTTCTGTTGTTTTTCTCTTAACCCAGGTGCCTCGTCCCGGCGCAAATGGTTAAGCTGCGATGTGGGACTGAACGCATCCTAGAATGTCCGAGTGGCCAACACAGGAGAATCGATTGCACCTCCCTCCTCCCTTCCTGCGCAACTTGTCCCCTTGCCATCTGAAACCTTTTCCTGCAATAACAGGTCTGATGTTATAGAGACTACCTAAAGTAATTTAGGTCTGGAGTGGGCTCTCCCTTCAATATAATCATGATATGGAATGTGTGTGTGTGTGTGTTGTTAGTAGTGTGAGTAATGCTAGTTTTTACGTATAGTCGTTGGCCTTTGTTTTCTTTTCTTTGTTTCTTACTTACTTTCTGTCACTTTTCCCCAAGACTGAGCTAAACTTTAACCAGCCTACATATTCTTGGTAAAGAAATGCTGGCAACTGCTGCTGTTTCCCTACATATTTACTACAAAGGCTTGAGGTGGTTTATGATCTCCGTGGTTAGATTCCCACCAAGTCAATCTAAATATCCTTCTCAGGCCTTCTCTAGTCAGCCAGGTGTTACGCAGAGCCTCGCATACCTTTGAGTGGCTGGCACAGACTGGCTCCTGACCGGCTCCTGACCTAAGATCTATCCAAGGTTATGATTACTTACTTAATGTGTGTCTTAGCAGCAGTTCTGGCCCATTAAAAACACGGGGGGCAGACTGGAGCCAGTTGTTATTTCACAGGAGCTCATTCAATGAAGCTAGAGGTAGCAGTTGATTAGCTTAGCTTAGCATAAACAGGGAATCAGGGGGTAACAGCTAGTCTGACTGCAAAGTCCTAGCAGCACCTCTAAATTTCACAAATCAACACATTAGCAAATTGAGAAGAGTAAAAACAGCGGAGTTAATTATACCCTGGATAGAGTCAAATCCTTTGTATTTGACTCAGTTGATAAGTAGTTGGTGTCAAAACATTGTAAAAACCTAACCCTAAGTGTCACTAAATCAAATGTGTAAATGTAATTGTTTAAATATTAACTCTAATCCTGGCTTTTACACTTGAAGTGTTAATGTCACCCTGCCCCCACTGCACACACACACACCTGTAGGCTGAAGCCTGGTGAGTCTTCATTAAAGCACTCCACTGAATGCTGGGAAACTATAAAAGGTATTTTGTGTCTTTTTAATGCAAGCAAAACAATTTTTTTGAGAGCATAATTATCACACAGCAATCAAAAATCAAGTTTCTAATTAAAAACAAACAGGCCTTTTTTGTGTCACAAAAAGTTTTAATTGCTAATATGTCCTCTTTGATTGCAAGTCAAAAAGTTTTCCTAGTGAGTCAGAAAGTTTTGCAGGTTAAGCCTTTTTGCAAGTGAGAGAGTTTTGCAAGTCACACATTGTACATGATATCCAGCAAAACTAGTTTTATGTGACTGTGGTAATTGAAGTTTATGGTCACACAGCATAAACATGACTTTAGACCGCTGATATTACATTGAAAATACAGACTGTTATAATGTCAACTTACCTCCATCTAGCCCCTACACATTACAACTCCGTCTCCAGTGGAGCTAAGTGCTGGTCAGAGCCATCGGAGCGAGGGGATTGTGGTCATGGCCATGCGGTCAATGCAAACCAGTGGTAGTTCAGTCAAACCCACCAATAGAATGTCTTATTTTGACTAGCAAAACATTTCGATTTGCAAAAATCTCTCACTTGCCAGAGAGACTTTCTGACTCACAAGGAAAACTTTGACTTGCAATCAAATATTAGCAATTAAAACTTTGTGATACAAAAAAAGTGTTGTGAAGTGGACAGAGTGGACCCAAATGCAACGCTCAAGATTAACAGGTTTTATTAGGGGAAAGAAGGGGTTGAGGGACTGGAGTTGAGGGAGAGGTGGATGCCGGGGAAACGCAGGCACGGGGAACCGAGGAGACTGAGACCAGAGAACTGAGGGACACAGGGGGCCGAGGAAGAGAGGAGGCACGGGAGAACTGATCAGGGGGTTGGGGGGGGAGTGTGGTGGCAGGCTGACTGGGGAGGCACAAGGGAGAGCCAGGAGGACGCCATGGGGGAAGTCCGATGGGACCGAGGGCAGGTGAGCAAACCCAGCCGACTTGACAGAGGACGAGGGTAAG
>NC_060158.1:22176605-22179161 GCF_021292245.1 Micropterus dolomieu | reverse complement strand
GAGAGAGAGAGAGACACAAAAAGCTTGGGTGATCAGTGGCACCGGGTAAGGAGCAACGACAATCAAGCCGGGGTTGACTGGAGAACCGGGGTAGAAGTGCTGTCAGAGATGAAGCTGATTGCTGGCAGGTGTGGCAGGCAGACGAGGTGGCTGATGAGATGCAGGTGCGGGTCGTTGGCTGGGCTCAGGAGCGGAGGGAGAGAGAGAGAGAGAGAGCACACGCAGAGGAGGAGACACAGGGAGGCAGGCAGAGTACAGGAAAAAAACCAGGGAAAACAGAATCACAAACAAAAAAAGGAGAAAAAAACCAGGACAGGTTTTTCAAGTATTGTTTTAAGGAATATGGAAGAGCTATATTTACACCTTTAAAGTGTTATGGGGCTTACACTTGTGTGGTTAACAAATGATCCTTTGAGAGAGTTAATGTCTAACACTACATAAAAGTGTTAAGAAAAACTAACACTTGTCGGTGTTACAAAGTGTTATATTTTAAATTTTAACTCCATAAACGAGTAAAAAAAATTAGTGTTAAGGTAACACTCCAAAAGAGTTAAATTAACACTCTGTGGTGTGGACCCATACAGAGCCTCTAAAAGTGTTAAAATCAACTCTGACCGTGTTAATTTGGGTATTCTTTGTTTAATCCATACACATCCTGATATTACACCAAGGGTATCTTGCCTGCTCCATATGTTGTGCTTTGTTGAATATGGGTCACCTTACAGCCTCTCTTGTTTGTCAGCGAGGCCCTCTCTTGGCCAATTTGATCTTCTGTCTATATATCCATCATACATAGTTAGGACCTAGAAACACCAAACTGACATCATCAACTGACACACACGGATTGATGAGTTGTTTGATCTCCCTTCATGTCAAAAATTGCTCTTAAACACAACACAAAGACTATATATGAGATTATATGCTAATGATTTTTCTTTGAGAGATCCTCTTAAAACTAGCTATGTGTCTGTCCTTCATTTTCATATTATTCCAAGTTAATAATCCCTGCAGTGCCGGCAAAATACTGTAAAAACAATCAACATAATATGGTTACGTTTAAATGAGAATTTTTTTAATGGAAAAACTCACAAGCAAGCTATATTAATAATATACGTCTTATATAGTACATGGTATATTGAAATATATAACAGTATATTCTGTCTTTGCCTACTGTACATACAATATTACATATATCAGCAATTTACTAAAGTGCGTCAATAAAAGTCAAATATTGTGTCTTAAGAACTTGTGCATGGATATAAATATGAAACAACAATGTGCAGTAGTAATTTCAATAATATGCCTTTTTTTAATAACAAAAAACACATTAAATAATTATGCATTTTACTGTATTCTGAATTGTATAACTTTTTAATAAATTCAAGAAGTGTGGCAATTTTTTTCACTGGTTTACTTTTTTTTTCTTGCAGCAAACAAAGACCAGCCTACATAATGCATACACAGGTGCTGCCAGACTGGGGACTCCCGCCAAAAGAAAGATGACCGCATATATCCATGAAGGGTATGGGACTGATGCCAGAGATGGAAACTCCTCCTGTAAACCACAAAACAAATTGTTGTTATCATAAAAATACTTGATACATCATATTGTACAGCGAGGCATGATCAGAAAAAAAGGCACCAAAAGGATGGATGCTGATGCTGAGATCAGAACTGATAACACCAAACTATAAATGACCACAGATACTTTCATGAGATTGTGTGCTTACAGCGTTGGGATCCCAGACTAAATAGGTGAGCTCTTCTTGTGCTTGTGTCACTAGGTAGAATACTAAAATAACCACAACGATTAGAGGACTGATGAACCTCCATGAAACCTGCCAGAAGATGGAGGGTTTACGTCCGATCATGAACTCCAAGTCCTTATTGAATCTGCAACACAAGATTATAGTATACTGTACAACTTACTAACTGTAAATCAGAAAAGTACCTCACTGAGAGTCTATTTTACAACGGTATAGTGGTCAAGATAGCAGTAGCGCATACAGTCCCCTCCAAAAGTATTGGAACAGTAAGGCAAATTCCTCGGTTTTTGTTGTTCACTGAAGACATTTGGGTTCAAAAGATGAGTATGAGACAAGTGTTCAGAGTTTGAGCTTTCATTTCCTGAAATTCACATCAAGATGTGTTAAACAACTCAGGACATACCACCCTTTGTTTGAACCCACCCATTTTTCAAGTGAGCAAATCTATTGGAACATGTGACTGACAGATGTTTCTTGTTGCCCGGGTGTTTCTTGCCTTTTAGGTTGATAGTCCAAACATTAAATAGCTCTGCATGGCATGACTAGTCTAAGTTTTCATCCATGGTTCAAACTTATAAAGACTGCATTTCCTATTAAAGAGGAAAAACCAACATGAGAGCTGTCTATGGGAGAAAAGCAAGCCATTGTCAAGCTGAGAAAAGAAGGAAAATTGACCAGAGCCATTGGACAAATATTGGGCAGAGCAAACACAACAATTTGGAATGTCCTGAAAAAGAAAGAAACCACTGGTGTACTGAGCAACAAACGTCGAACAGGTCGGCCAAAGAAA
>NC_060158.1:22122845-22176505 GCF_021292245.1 Micropterus dolomieu | reverse complement strand
AACGAGTGGTTATTTCAGTCAAAGTTGCTCTTCTATCAGCTTGAATCAGCCGGCCCATTCTCCTCTGACCTCTAGCATCAACAAGGCATTTTCGCCCATAGGACTGGATGTTTTTCCCTTTTCACACCATTCTTTGTAAACCCTAGAAATGGTTGTGCGTGAAAATCCCAGTAACTGAGCAGATTGTGAAATACTCAGACCGGCCCGTCTGGCACCAACAACCATGCCATGCTCAAAATTGCTTAAATCACCTTTCTTTCCCATTCTGACATTCAGTTTGTAGTTCAGGAGATTGTCTTGACCAGGACCACACCCCTAAATGCATTGAAGCAACTGCCATGTGATTGGTTGATTAGATAATTGCATTAATGAGAAATTGAACAGGTGTTCCTAATAATCCTTTAGGTGAGTGTACATAAAAGATTAAATGTAAGAAGACACAATTTTCTGCCATACCAAAGACTACACGAGGATTCCCCGACTCAAGTTAATTTCATTGTATCTCCCACTTCAGAAACCAAACCAGAATGTATTTCTTGACGAATGGAACCAGTGAAGAGCCTTTGGGTCAAACGTGTAGGGTTTACCAAGCTTTAACACATTTCTTGATGATGATGTTTCAAAAGGATTCAGTCATTGTATGAGACATAGCATATGGACAGGTATAGCATGTGCAGGTTTCTCTTGCTTTTATCATTATTTCTGTGAATCATTTAAGGATAATGCTTGGCAGTTAATCAAGTGCAACAAATGATTAAGAGTCAAGGTTCAGTTTGGCTGGAACACACTTCAATAACACTTGCTTATTGTAAGTTGTTAGTCTTTTTTATTGCAGATTGTATTAATACTAGAGACTGCTGATCAATCCATGTCAGCTTGCTTCACATATGGGGTATCTTGCAGGATGTTGTTGTTAAATCTGATCCACCTGACCTTACTCACCTGTTCTGTCAGTGTGATGCCTCCTTCTTTTGCTTGTTTAAACATTTAGACTGTATGGTTAGGTCCCGCACACACCAAACTGATGACAAACTGATCACCTGATGCATTGCCTGATGTCGTCTTTTTGAAAAGTTGCCCTTGAACACACCACGAAGAAGAATTCTATATCTGTTTTTAGATTATATTGAAATGGAGATATAATTTATTTGATTGTTAATGCAAGTTGTAGCTATTCATGCTTTCATAGCATAGATGCATAAAATGCTTACATTGGGCCCATTTCCATTATTAAAATTTATATTTGCGAATCTTACCCGGTCTGCTTATTTCCACTTACGCACCATCAACCGCCTTCGTCCTTCACTTACACATCATAAACCTGCTACTCTCATCCACGCTCTTGTCACTTCCCATATTGATTACTGTAACTCACTTCTGTCTGGTCTATCTCACAAGTTCATTCATAAACTCCAACTGGTCCATAACTCTGCTGCCCGTGTTATCACCAGAACCCCAGTCTCTGAACACATTACTCCACTTCTAAAACAACTGCACTGGCTCCCTGTTAAATACCGTTGATTTTAAAGTTCTTATCTTCACCTTCAAAGCACTCCATAATCTTGGTCCTCCTTATCTCTCTGAACTCCTTCAGCCCTACACCTCATCCTGAACTCTCCGATCCTTTTTTACCTTACCATTCCTTCTGCCCGCATGTCCACAATGGGGTTCAGAGCCTCAGCTATTGTGCACCTCACCTTTGGTACGACAGAGTCCCTATCCTCCTTTAAAACTTTGCTCAAAACCCACTTATTTCGAAAGGCGTACCCCACATAACTGCACCTTCCACCAGCTTCATGATGAACTACTTTCTTCAAAAGTAATGATTACAATAATGGTACACCCTTCCTTATTGGGTGACGAGAAACCAACCAAACAACCTAAGCCATGTGGAGGAAAAAGGACCCGCCCACATACCTGGAGGATATAAACAACTAATTTTGTAAGAATGGGGACTGTAAGCTGTGGATCTGGGAGGAGAAGCAGCTTTTCAGTCCACTGCGGCTTTAGCTCAGTCTGGTAGGACTTGACTAGAAACTATGAATCCTTAAAGAGAAGCTTCTTCAGTCCACTGCAGTGTTTTTGACAAAATCTGAAAACGCAACACTGCTCTACGTTAAATGAAGCTTCACTACACAGAAGCTACCCCCTAGTGAAATGTAGCAAGCTAAGCTACAACAATGTGGCAAAAGTAGCTTAGTTACATCAAAGCTACTTTTAGTTTTTAAATATTTTATAGTCAGGTTATATATATATATATACACACAAACACACACACACACACACACACACACACATACACACAGTAAAGGCCTGGTTTATATTGAACTATTTATAGTTCATTAATTTATAGAATTTATAATTCCACAATAACAATAGAAGAAAGACTAAAAACCTGCTCCAAACAGTCTGTGTGTGGGAGATAAATCAGACACACAGAAACTTTCCTACTTACTGCCATATCATTGCAGGTAAATGTATTTCCTCATGCAAAGGAAAACCATTGTTGTTTGTATAAAGTAAGATAACTATCACATTATTAATTAATTATATATTTTTTATTGTTTATATATGTGAATTTGTGCTCTGGTAACATTGCAACCTAAAATTCATGGCAATGGGCGAGAAAGACAGAGAGAGAGAGAGATCTCATCTCATGGAAACAAGTTTCTGCCACTACATAGTTTCCTCCTCACTAGAGGACGAGCTGTCCAGGCTGAACCCTGATCCTTCAGAGGAAGAGGTGTTACAATAACTATCACAATAGAAAGTGAACTCAATCGGGCGTCTTAATTCCCCTGCAGCAAAGTCGCAGACATCAGCACAAGGAACGGTAACTTGATGTGCCGGCTGCACTTACAGGTCCGTGTGTGGCGGTGGCGTCACTCACTGATCCTTCAGAAATACTTGGGGAAATGTAGCATGTGTGGAAGCTACACGCTACTCGGCCAATAAAAGAGCTTCCTTACTGAAACACTACTGCCCAACACTGAGCATATAGTATAGTATTTTGAAGGAGCAGAAAATAATTTGCACAAAACATGAGAATTAAACACCAGGATTGTGCTTTAAGAAAAAAAAAACTTGCATTTTATTGTATTCTGAAATGTACAGTTTAAGAACTTTGGACATTTTTTTCTCTGGATTAATTTTTTTTCTTGCAGCAAACAAAGACCAGCCTACATAATGCATACATAGGCACGGCCAGACTGGGGACTCCTGCCAAAAGAAAGACGATCACGTTGATCCATGAGGGGTACAGTACTGATGCCAGAGAGGGGAACTTCACCTGCAAACCGCAAAACACTATGATTAGCACATTTGCGATGCAACTGTGGTTAACTACTGACACGTTCCTTGAAAATTTTTGGCATGCAATATCATTTGGGCATTTTGTAATGAGGGAACATTGGCGCAAAAGGCAACATGAAGTAGGGATATTTAGGAAGATATGTTAGCTAATGCAGAACTTGTGTGCTTACAGAGTTGGGATCCCAGACTAAATAGGTGAGCTCTTTTTGGGCCTGTGTCACAAGGTAGAAAACTAAAATAACCAGAACTATTAGAGGACTGATGAATCTCCATGAAACCTGCCAGAAGATGGAGGGTTTGCGTCCGATCATGAACTCCAAGTCCTCATTGAACCTGCAACACAAGATGACCTTAATTACTTTAGAAAAGTCATGTGGTCATCCCTGTTACACAGTTCCACATAATCAATCACAGGCACAGCAGGATATTACTTATACTGTATGGTAATTGTGCAGCAAATATTAAGATGTAAAGCAAACACAGAAGGACTATTTGTTGCTAAAAGTAGTTTGAATAAGCACTAACCTGTCTATGCCGTAGATGTAAACAACAGCTATCATCTCAAAGAATCCAATGGTCAGAAGTGGAACAGATCCAGCAAAGTTATCAAAGAGATTTACCCAATAAATCCCTGAATGCTGCGCAAACAGGAGGGAGATAATGAAGGCGACAACACATGTTACTCCTGAAACACATATGCACAAAAACAAGCTTATGTTAAAACAGAAACCAGAGATGACACTAATGTTGCAATGAGAGACAAAAGGCCGAGGAATTGTTTGAGTTGTTTTTTTAAAAAACAAGTTACCAGTCAGGGCTTCATGGGGCCAGTTTTTAGGGAATACTTTCAGGTCTTTCAGTGGGACCACCACTCCCTCAATGGTGCCAAATAAGGTTGAGAGTCCCAAGCAGACAAGCATGATGAAGAAGAGGACAGACCAGGCTGGAGAACCAGGCATCTTGGCGATGGCTTCTGTAAATACAATGAAGGCCAGACCCGTTCCCTCCACTCCCTGCACAAACACGTTAGTGACAATGCAGATAAGAGTAAAAAAACCCAATAATAACTAGTAAAGCTAATAGATATTGATCAGTATAGTTACCTCACTGAGGTGTTTCTGCATGTCACAGGTTTCAATGTCCAATCCAAGAACAATATCAGGAAAAGAGCTGTTGAGGTGATTAAATGCTGCCTCATAGTTGCTTGTAGTGATGCTGACTTCAGGAAGGTCAAATGCATTTAATAATTTCATGATGTTTCTAGGGGCAAAATATTAATTTGGTCACACACCAAAATATATTGTATGGACACTAAACCAAGTTTATGCAATTATCCTGTGGGGAACATGAATGACTGTCCAAAATCTGACATCTAGAACAACGGAAGAGTTTGAGTTACAGATGGAGAGTCAGCCTTTTTGTGTTAGTTTATCATGATTGAAAAAGTAACTGTACTCACACGCTGTTGCAGTTGTCGTATTGCTCTGTGGCCCTGAAGCCAATGATGGAGTAGGTGACTGTGGCAGCATAGACTGAGGTGAAGCCAGTTACGGCCGACAGGATCACGGCGTCTTGCATGCAGTTGTTGCTTGGGAAAAGAAATAAGCAACAGAATCAACGCACACGTTGACTTTGGGTCTGAGAATGACTACTCTCTTTTTGTCCAAGTGAGCAAAATGAGGCTAAATGTTTCTTACTGAACAGGGTTGTAGCTTGAGAAGGAGATGAGCCCCCCCCACCCCAAACCAAAGGAATAAAAGACCTGGGCACCTGCATCCAGCCAAGTTGTTGGTTTAATCAACTCGTCCACCTGAAAGAGGGAGGCATACATTGTTTTGTGGCTTTGCGCTTTGAGAAATAGCTTTTTTTTAATCAAGATTTGAAACATACGTCTGGTGTGAATAGGAACTTTATTCCGCTCAGGGCCCCTTTAAGAGTCAGTCCTCGGATCAGGAAGATGGCCAGCACTATATAGGGTAGGATGGCTGTGACGTATACTGCCTGAGGTCATGATGGGGAAAAATAGATATAAATAACAATGGACATTAGATTTTATTTTTTTTAGTAATATTTTCATAATTGACCATTTGCTAAACCCCTTCCAAAAACATAAATTGTCCAATCATGCGCTGTCCTTTTCTACTGGGTTAGCAGAAATTTACACTCCAGATACCCACCCAAACTCATTATCAAAGATAGCTTTACGTTCATTAAACACATCCTAGTCCTTACCCCCCAAAAACTTTACTCTTGTGATGTTAAAAGTTAAACATGGTGTTTGAAAATATGATATATGATGAAAATAGGATGTGAAATATGAACATGTGTGTAATCTAAGCAGCTAAACAGGCTAGCTCTACAAGCTCTACACAGCAATACTGTCTGTTTCTTTATGTCTTGTACATGGATCATAAATTGGTGAGGATGCTAACTTTTTGCCTGGGACACGTTGCTTTACCTCAGTTTTTCTGCATATTACGCAAAGTGCATATTTAGGACCCATTTACAGGTTTCTTGTTTTAGAACAACTTCTTGAACAACTTTCAACTGTGGAAGAAAAAACCTTCAACTGGGCTAGATGTATTGAGGTCCTGCTTTAACAAACACTTGAGTCAAATAGAGTTCAATACAATATAGATTTACTGAGTTTCGCTTATATTTTCAAAATATGCTCCTCCTGACAGGTTGTTTGGGATTATTTCTATTGGTCCTTAATCAATTCCAATCAATTATGCTTGTACCCACTGGATGGCGCCATTAGACAAGGAAACTTCTTGCTGGAGACACAAAAACATGATTACTTCAAAGGCTTCATTTGGAGCATTCACTGTCCTTGGACAGGATAAGATAAGGCTGATTTTGAGAAGATGAACTCTCTGCTCGCTCGCAGTAACATTTTCTTTATTTCACTACGTTTCTTTAGGACTGGAGGTCCGAGGAAATAGATACAGCTCATGGGAAAGGTGTTTTCTCTGTATTTTAATAGGAGTTTATCACCAAAGTTCCCGGGCTCTGTACACTGAAATGACCTTAGTTCTATGCCTTTCTTCATGTGCTGCTCTTTGATCATAAATGTGTTGCTTTTATGGAGTTAAATGTACATACATCATGATGCAATGCAATAAATGAGCACACTGTGACCTTTGGTAAAACACATCTAGGATATAATATACATCACAAGTAAATATTTTCCAGCATTTTGCTAGCATTTTGACTGACAAAATCAATGGTCTCTGGAGACTGTTTTGAGACGGCCTTTGAATTTCAAGTAGGATAGTAAATCTGCCCCTGTTAGGTTTGTAAATGTACTTCCAGAGGTGGACAGTATTAAATTAAATGTTTATCAAATACATATTTGATTACGTTTGAGTATTTTCTAAATTTTATTTAATGGGGCAGAACAAAAGAAGATGTCATTTGTAACAAAATACTTTTAAGAGATTGTATTTGTGTATTTGAAATACTTAAAATACATTATGTAATATGTATGTAATGTAATGTAATGTCAATTTATTCTCAAATAAGACACATTTTTACTTTGACTAAATGCAGGTAAATCTGAACTGATTGACTGAAACCGTCCAGCATGCACCCATGAATTCCTGAACCCCCACCTCCACGATTCCCCAATTGGCCACTTCAGATCTATGATGTGGGAACTTAGCAGAGCTCATCTTTCCAATGTTGGGCAGTTAGGATCAGACCACATATTGGGGCTCCTAAATGCCTAAAATGTAATTATAAAACTTTGCATAGAACCTATAAATTAATGTTTATATTTGAATTAAACACATTTTCTTACACCAGCATTTTTTGATACATTTGATTAATAATTATTTGTAATTTGTAACCAGATACTTTTTAATGTTTTTGTGCCCATCTCTGTGTCCTTAATTAGAATGGAAAGTTTGACATATAGCAACAGTAACTAAGGTAGGCTTATCGAACGGTCAGTTGACTGAATGCTCGACAAACCTTGCCTGAAGTGCTGATGCCCCTTATGCAGCACATAACGATAACTGTCCAGGCAGCCAACAGGCAGGCTACCATGGGCCAGTGGATTCCCCCAGACTCAGCTATAGAGGCCGAACTATTCAGAGTCACTCGGTAAAAGTAGTAATCCACGGTGGAGCTCCTTTGACACTCTGATACAAACCCTGAAAGGGCAAGAAATATGTATAAACAAAGATTCAGGTGGGATGCTTTGGTGTGCATGTGCTGGTCATATAATTAGAATATCATCAAAAAGTTGATTTATTTCAGTAATTCCATTCAAAAAGTGAAACTTGGATATGATATTCATTAATCACACACAGACTGATATATTTCAAATGTTTATTTCATTTAATTGTGATGATTAAAATTGACAACTAATGTGCCTCTCCTCTCTTCCTCCATACGTCTGTGCGTGGTGGTTCTTGAAGCACTGACTCCAGCTGCAGTCCACTCTTTGTGAATGCTTGTACACTTTTTCCTACCATATCTTTTCCTTCCCTTCACCTCTACACCTACACTCTAAGGGGCGGCTGTGGCTCAGGAGGTAGAGCGGGTTGGCCGTTAATCGGAAGGTCAGTGGTTCAATCCCTGGCTGTCGAAGTGTCCTTGGGCAAGATACTGAACCCCGAATTGCCCCTGGCGGCTATTCCGCCAGTGTATGAATGAGTGTGAATGTTAGTTTCCGTTTGAGCACTTAGGCTCAGTGTGTGACTGGTGAATACAGATGTAGTGTAAAAGTGCTTTGAGTGGTCGAAAAGACTAGAAAGGCGCTATACAAGTACAGAGCATTTACATTTACCTCTCTATTAATGTGCTTGGACACAGAGCTCTGTGAACAGCCAGCCTCTTTAGCAATGACCTTTTGTGTCTTGCCCTCCTTGTGCAAGGTGACAATGGTCGTCTTTTGGACAGCTGTCAAGTCAGCAGTCTTCCCCATGATTGTTCAGCCTACAGAACTGGACTGAGAGACCATTTAAAGGCCTTTGCAGGTGTTTTGAGTTAATTAGCTGATTAGAGTGTGGCACCAGGTGTCTTCAATATTGAACCTTTTCACAATATTCTAATTTTCTGAGATACTGACTTTGGGGTTTTCATTAGTTGTCAGTTATAATCATCAAAATTAAAAGGAATGAACACTTGAAATATATCAGTATAGAATGAATGAATACATTATACAAGTTTCACTTTTTGAATGGAATTACTGAAATAAATCAACTTTATGATGATATTCTAATTATGTGACCAGCACCTGTATATGTGTGGTCTGAAAATGCATGTACATATGTGCAAATACCTGTCCCATTGTCATTGAGAGGACACTGGGTCCAGGGCAGTGGATCTTGAAAGGAATTGAAGAGATACCACATGATCCAGGCTATTAAGGTGTTGTAGTACAGCCCAACCAAAAAGGACACGAGCATGGAGGCAATGCCTGAGGAACAGCATCATTATCTGTGACATCACATTTACAGGAAGCCAGATACTGGCTGATAACGTATGTGTTGCTGTTGCAGTGCCAGTTTTTTTTCTTTTGCTTTGTTCCAGAGCCTTTTCTTTAACTTACCAACACCAGTCAGATAAGGGCTGATGGCCCTCCACACTCCCACACTGCCTTTCCTGAGACGCTGGCCAATGGCAAACTCCAGCAGCAGGAGAGGCATTCCTTCCAGCACCAGCAGGATCAGGTAGGGAATCAAAAAGGCACCTGGAAAATGCACAGGACAAAGAGAGGCATTCTCATCTCCTTGGGTGCAAAGTAAGTTTCGACTGTAAAGACAACTCAGGTTTCCTCTTTTCTTTGGGGTTGTAATATAATTGCAGCGCTTTTCAGCAATGCTAAGGACATGGCCCACCACTTTTGTCCAGAATTAAAATATTTCAACAACAATCTGAGGGGTTGCCATCACATTTTGAACAAACATGCATGCATCACAGATGATAAATCCTGAAAAATGTGGTGACCCCCCTTGACATCTCAACTTCCATCATCATCAGGTTTTAATTTTAGTTTGTCCAGTAATTTAGTTAATGACTAACTACCCGTAAAACTTATGCGGCTATATTTTGGGTGTTGTGCTTATTGTTAAAATTGCTAATCTAAGATCTTGAATATGGTAAACATTATACCTGCTAATTATCAGCATATTAGTATAGTTAGTTCATCAGGCCAGATTAAGTAAGAGTTGACTTGAAGAGGCATTGAATTGATTAGATAGAGGACTGTGACTCATTTCACTATTCAGCTCTCTCGATTTCAGGGTTTTATGCTGGTGTAAGTAGATTTGCGTCGTAGACGACAGCACGACATGGGCTGTGGGGATGTCGGCAGGGTTGAAATACAGCAAGTACAGTAGTACATAAGTACATAAAAGGTCTATTAAAAAAACCTTGCTGATCACAGTAATTAAAAGCAAATAGGTTAGGTATTAACTACGGTCAACACTTAAAGGTTATTACAGGTGACGTTATTAACAGATAATGCAATCCATCTGTATTGTTACATTACTGTGACTGATGTATGGGGTTGAGCTGAAGGTAATAAGTCACAGAAATACAAACGATTATATTTTCAAAATTTGCATGCCTTTGAATCTGTCCCATCCATAATGTATCAATCAGCCGCATTACAAAAGAATAAAAATTGCCCACTTCACACAGACACATGTGGAAAAGCACACACATAATGTATTTATGAATGTATAGCATTCAGTTTCAACTTAACCTGAGGGTCTCTGAATGTAGCTTGTATGTCATGCCCAAAGTTAGTTATTTCTTTAAGACGTCTCAGTCTTGAGAATCATTAATATAACTTGATGGTGATTTATCGCCCCTCTCTTGTAGCTGTGAATGAGTAATATATTTAACTTTCCTTTTAGCCTTAGGTACAAAGGACCAGTGATTTTATTTAAAGTAAAAAGGTTAAGTTGACCATTGAGGCAGCATAAAATAAAAATTTCCAAAAGATCACAATAAATTTACTCCTGGGTACCTCAAGCACACTTAAACACTTATTTGACTACAAAACCATAGATGTCCATTTATCCTTTTTGTCTTAGCTTACCTCCTCCATGACTTTGACACAAGTAAGGGAATCGCCACACGTTACCAAGCCCAATACAGAAGCCTACACAGGTCAGGATGTACTGGGCTTTGTTGTCCCACTTGGGCCTGTCACCAGCCTCCTCCTTTGCCATCCTCTCCAGATCCTCATGGTTAGGGATCCGGCGGTCCAGTCCGGGGTTAGGAAATACAAGTCTCATGACGACCACGTGTATACCAATGAATTCCTACATAAGAACACTCATGGACGTTGAAGTTTATGATCTTTTACTTTATCTGTTGCAAGCTACAGATTAGTCAGTACACACTTTGTGCTTTTGTCTTTATATAGCCATTCAGTCATTCAATGTAATAATTAAACATCAAGTGTACAAAATTTCATGACCAAGCCAATTAAAAGCAGGCCAATCCTTGTCATACAGAGGTGACAAGCTATTGGACTGAAAAGTTTTTTTATTTTGAAAGGTCTATTCACAATCACCATATGTCAGTGTGAAGACAGGAATTGAAACTGGCGATAAAATGGCTCCATAAAAAAGTCTAACCTTGTGATATTCCACACGATTTATTTTAATAGCATATATTATTTAAATATTAACCACTTTATTTTGCAACTGGTGAGATGATTATTAACAGGTCACAACTTTACAGTTTATGGCAGTATAAGTGCAGTACTTTATGTAATGTACACAAAACATAAAATCTTTACAATAGCCCCCCCAATATCACAGAAAACTTATAAACAACACAAAATTGGACTAAAAAGCACTGATGCCATAAATGTATTTCACTTCTTGCATTAAAACTCAAGACATACTCACAGTCCTATGTTTAAAGGTTTAACAAGAAATAGCTCTTCCACTGAATACTATTTACAAAATATTAAAAATCCCATTCTGTATACTAGACACATGCATGTAGTAAACTTCCAATAATAAGAGAATAGTTTTTATCACACATATTTGTGCGTGGCATAAAGAGTGGAAACAGAAGGAAGCAGTTAGCCTGGCTTAACCTGGCTCTTTGTTTTTTGTACAGATTAAAGAAATATTATTATATCATTATTATTATTATAAAAACAGATATTACGTGTTAATAAGCAAGCCTTAGAGGAGCTGGTAGGTGGATTTTGTTACCTTTAAACATAGCTAGCAGCTAACTGCTGGCTGTAGCTTCATATTGAGAGCACAGACTTTAGAGTACTATCAATCTTCTCATCAAACGCTCCACAAGAAAGAAAATAAGAGCATTTCCCAAAATTGTCTTTGATAGAACATACTCTTACATGTAAAAAATAATGACACAGCAGCCAACTAATATTACAATAGTCCAAAAAGCAATAAGAATTACCCTCTCACCGAAACAGCATTATTTCACAGAAAATATTTCCATTTTTTTTTCAACTTTTTTACAGATAAAAATCAGTAGTCACCTGTGTGGTCACTGTACAGGGCATGATGAACGAATAAGTCATGACATAATATACAAACAACAATAAAAAAGCCCACATTCATTAACTATTTAAAGAAAACGCTATCTAAAACTTCATTTTGTCATTCATTTGGATTTTGGCAGAGATAGTGTCCACTGTATTGTCACTGTAGTCCTTCTGCTTGCAGCATTTACTGTGAATGAATTTGAAGAGGGCGAACAGTGGGATGGATAAACTGGGAACTCCAGCCAGGATGAAGATGATGACATAGATCCAGGGAGGGAATGGACGGGCTTCGAGGGTGGGGAAGCTCTCCTACGACCAATCAGGGAAAATGTTACAATGTTACAGCACACAATGCGGCAGATGGTTTGTTTTATAACCATCATCAATGATAAGAAAAAGCATTCAGTGGTGAATTTGTCGTAGTCAATTTTTACCACCATCAAAAATAGAAATAATTAAGAGATCTCATCTAAAAAGGTCATAATGCTTAAACAATTGGGATTAGCACACTTACCGCATTCTGGTCCCAGACCAAATAGGTGAGACTCTTGGTGATTTGGGTTACAAAGTAGAAAACCAAGATGACGACCATAATGAGTGGACTAACCACCCTCCATGTCACCTGCCAGAAAATATTGGGCTTGTGGCCGATCATAAATTCAATGTCCTTGTTAAACCTGTTTGGAAGCAGTAAGAGTGAGACATAATGTCAGCTGAGTGCCTATGAAAAGAGCCATAAAAGATGACCTTGTACTTTTATTAGACACAGTGAATGATGCAGCATGTGTGTGTTCTGCTCTGCCCTGGCCTTCAAGGAAATGCAATTTCACCCTGTTACTTTAGTCTGCAAACTAACCTTGTGTCCTAACATATAAACGGGGGAAAGAGAATGAGTCTACAGCCATGCTAGCAGCTTTCTGACTGTATAATTGTGCTTTTACCTAAATGTTAATGTCAGCATGCTAATATGCTCTCATTGACAATGCTAACATAATGTGACCAGATTTATAAAATGAAAACCGGGGGCATTTCCAGTTCTACGGTCATTGTGTCATTAAAATATTCACTGTTATTATCTATGAAATAAAAAAAGGGGACCATTGCGGTTTCATGTATTTTGACCATGGTAACTAGGCTGACTGATAAAATTGGGTACTACCAGCCTATTCAATCCTCCAAAGTTGGTAATTTGTTTTCCAGGTTAAATATTTTGATGACCACAAAAACCTCAGCTGCAATTCCCTCTGCTGTTTCTCCTTTCAATTCATCAAAATCAAGCAGTTTTGTCTCAACAGTAATAATTTAATATCTGACTACTATTGGCAGCAGCTTTACATGTCGGTTTTTCCCCAGTCTCTCATTAGATATTTGCTTGCTCCTCCGGAACTCATTCTTGTCATGTGGGCCATCTCAAAGCTCATATTTCTGTTTCAAGGATCAAGCAGCTAGACAGGATCTCTTAACAGCCATGAGCAGCCTTCATTAGCCGACATGCCCCCTTACTGGATGTCAGTTATTGATTAGAAGCTGCAGCTTTGTGGACTGATCTGATACATCACAACATCACTGGACTTTTCACCGGAGTGCTGATTAAACTTAAGTGTATCACTCAAGTTTTATACTTGATTTGATTCAACATCTACTTAAAAATGTATTCATTGTAGGTCTGAACAATAAAAGGACCACAAACAACAATCTTCATTTATTAGAATTATTGGTAACACTTTCTATGAAGTTCATAGAAGTTTCATTGATATAATGACTTATGCATACATTTATAACACGATATAATGCGCCCATAAGACATTATAACAATTGCTATAATCACTTACAAAGATGCATTAGGCGCTATAGCAAAGTTCATAACGTATTATGACCTTTTGATTTAATGTTTTATAACTAATAGTAATACCAGTTTATGTCAATGTACACCAAGAATCTCCGACCATGTTCCATAGTACATTATAACCATCGACTCTGCCTGGTTATAAATACACTTTAGTCCATTTAGACCGTTTAGAATTAGAGATATAAAATGTAATAATGTTATATAGCATGTCTTTGTTTGTTTTAAGTAAAGTGTTAAAATATCTATCCCTGTATAATATATTACAGGTGGACATAATACCATATGACAAATTATAAGACCTTATAACACGTAATTGTTTGCTTTACGTAAAAAACAAAGACATGCTATATAACTTTAAACATTACTATAAGCTATTATTCCATTTTATACCTCTAATTCTAAATTATGACTGAAGTGTATTTATAACGAGGCAGAGTCGGTGGTTATAATGTACTATGGAACATGGTCGGAGATTCTTGGCGCACATTGATTGATAAAGTGGTATTACTATTAGTTATAAAACATTAAATCAAAAGGTCATAATACGTTAATAAAACTTTGCTATAGCGCCTAATGCATGTTTGTAAGTGATTATAGCAATTGTTATATTGTCTTATGGACGCATTATATCCTTATAAATGTATGCATAAGTCATTATAGCGATGACCTTCATAGAAAGTGTTACCGAATTATTTTTCATTTCATGATTTGTTATTTCTCCCATTACCTTTTTTGTGGAGACAATTAAAGTCAGAGAGAGTCAGAGTCTGTCTGTCAGGAATTATCAGCTTCACGTGATTGAATGGACTTGTTGAAAAGGTGTTTCTTGCTAAGCATTGGATTTGATATGAGTTATATCATTTACATTTTCCTGAAACATTTAACCTAATAAGTAACTTTTGAGGTTCAAAAGACACCATGACCATATCAGAGTTCATCACATCAGAGATATTCAATAACAAAATCCACAATGTTTTGGCTAAAACTAGCATGAGCAAGTAGTTCGTAGAAGAAGAATAGTGATATGCTGCCTGGTCGGGAATCTTAATATGGCGAGGGCATGACCAGCCCTAATCTGCCTCTGACATTTCTCATTCAGTCCTTACTGAAAGAACATGAAGTTTGTGCTGTTCTGCTGTCTTCGGCAAATTAGCTTGAATTTGTTAAGCTGTAATCCTTTCTTCTAAATGCATTTCACTGGACCAGCTATGTGGGATCCTACACCACCTCTTCAACCTAAGCCTGAGCCAGTTCCTGTGTTTTGGAAGGCATTCTGCCTCGTTCCGGTACCAAATAATTCCTCTCCATCTGCCCTCAACGATTATAGACCAGCTGTATTAACATCCCACATGATGAAAGTCCCGGAGAGACTGTACTTGGGTCATCTTAGACCTCAGGTGACCACCTCCCTAAACGCACTGTGGTTTGCCTACTGCCCGAGGTGGGTGTTGAGGATGCCATCATCTACATGGTCCAGCGAGCCCACTCTCACTTAGACAAGGCTGGTATCATGTTCTTTGATTTCTCTATTGGTTTTAACACAATCCAGCCTATACTACTCTGGGAGACGCCCTAAAAGACGCAGGTAGATACCTCCACAACCTCCTAGTTAATTGACTATCTGACAGATAGACCACAGTTTGTGCGACTGAGGTGATGTGTGTCTGAATAGGTGGTTAGCAGCACAGGAAGCACCACAGTGGACTGCAGTACAACTCTGAGTCCAGATGACTCTTTTTTGGGGGGGGGGGTTCAGGGGAGGACCAAAACTAATTTCCACACCATTTATCCATGGAGAAGAGGTGGGGGTGGTGGAGGCTTGACAACAGATTGGACTGGACTGGACACTGAGGCTGTCTACAGGAAGGGACAGTGCAGACTCTACTTCTTGAGCAAGCTTAGGTCCTTTAATGTGTGCTGCAAGACGTTGCACATTTTACCATTCTGTACAGTTTTCCTTTCAGCCATCTGTTGGGACAGCAGCCTTAGAGCCAGTGACACAAAGAAGCCCTGGAGCCTCTAGAGTTGTTGCAAAACTGCTCAAAATGATGGACTGCACCTTGCATCCTCTGCTCAAACTACTAGTCGACAATAAAGTCTCTTCATTCGGAGACTCCTTCAGCTCCACAGTAAATAGGACTGCTACAGGAAGTCATTCCTTCCGACTGCAATTAAATATACAATGACTCCCCACTGGGCTGGGAAAGGAGAGCTTTTTCTGATTGACAGTCACAGTGCACATTCTACACTCGTTTGCACAGTTGTCGTCATTATTTTATGTAAACCGCTGCTCCTGCTCCTTCAGGGATGGACAAAGTATCTGTCTATCTGTCTGTCTGTCTGTTTTTAACGCAGAGTTAAAAATGGGTAAATTTTGTGGACACAGATGCGATGGAAAATGGGGATGTCTGGTCACGCTGTGCTAACATGTTATTTAGCAGGTATAATGTTGTGTACCATATTAGTTTAGCATGTTTACATTTGCTAATTAGCACACAAAGCTGCTTGCGTGGCAAAAAAGCAATTACCTTGGAAACTTAATAATCTGGATCCTGGATGGACTCACCTATCTATGCCATAGATGTAGATTACAGAGATCATTTCACAAAATCCAATGATCAGAAGGGGAATAGAGCCAGCAAAGTTGTCAAAAAGAGCTAGCCAGTAGTTTCCAGAGCGCAGGGAAAATATGAGCCCCAAACCCAAAGAGATTAAGCAAGTAATACCTGGAAAAACAATATAAAAAAGCGTTACTCTCATTTGTCTAGATCAATTATACTAAACCTGACATGAAAATACATTTTATGTTTAATATGAAATTTAGAAAATTACCACAGAAAACTTCTTTGGGCCAAGTTCGGGGCAACAGTTTGAGGTCCTGCAAAGGAACCACCACTCCCTCAATGTTGCCAAACATAGTCGAGAGGCCGAGGCAGAAGAGCATGACAAAGAAAAGGACAGCCCAGAGGGGAGAAATAGGCATCTTGATGATTGCTTCTGTGAACACGATGAAGGCCAGACCTGTTCCCTCGACTCCCTAAATGGATTAAACACCAGTTGTTTCAGCCATTGACCCACTTGTCAGAGAGACTAATACTAGCTAAATTGTTATCAATTAATAACAATGGTAAAATATTCAAATGGTATCTACTGACCTGACTGAGTAAAACCTGCATGTCACAGGTCTGTAGTTGCAATTCTTGTATGATATCTGGATTTGTTTGGTTGAGGTGGGTCAGAACTTCATTATAGTTGCTTTCTGTGATGTTGTTTTCAGGATAGTTGAAGGCGTTCATCAGCTTCAAGATGTTGCTGCAAAAAAAGCAGAGACATTAGTTCATTTTGATATCATGGAATCCCAAATACTTGTTTTTTTTTTTGGACAATTTGAAACTCACTCTCCCGTGCAGTCATCAAATTTTTGTGTGGCCCTAAAGCCAATGATGGAGTAGATAACCGTTGCAGAGTATACTGAGGTGCAGCCATTGATGATAGCAATGAGAACAGCATCCTGCTCACAGTTGTTGCTACAAAGAAATTGTTATCTTGTGAGGAAAACTGTTCAAAAGATGGTGCATTGTAATACATTAAATAACACACATTGTAATCAGTTTAGGCAGTTACTCACTGAATAGAGTTGTAACTGGAGAAAGAGATGAGACCTCCAAAAGCCAAGGAGAAGGAGTAGAAAACTTGAGCACCTGCATCCAACCAGGTTGTTGGATTCATTAACTCATTGACCTAAAAGAGAATATAAAAAGTAGAATTTTAATGTACATAGGTCTGATCTTCCAGGACACACAACAGAACGAGACGAGGAGTTAATCGTTAATTTACACACACTGAATATTACCCATTTGATTTCTCAATGTCTGAAATGGTCGGATCATTAGTGAAAATCTATCATAGTTTCATTCAGAATTTGTTGGCAGTGTTTAAACTTTCATTATTAGCTTTTATCTATTGTGTGATGAAGTTTTACACCTAAATAATTCTTTAATTCATATGCAATTTTCTTTTCTCCCATAGTGGTTATCTCTATTTATTCTAAAGCTTCACTTTAATGAAAAGACTTCAAGTAACTGCTTTCTAGTGTTTTTTTTTTAGCAAGGCTAGCTAACCACCTATTGGGTGTACCTTATATTTAAAGTTGGGGCATGCGATTCTAATCTAATACATGTCTGATTTTCAAATTCAATAAATATCTCCTCGTGGTCTTCTAACTTATTAGCTGTCTGCTCTGTGTGTGATACATGACACAAATCAAAGCCATTTCAGCCATGTGTTGTATGTCAGGTAACGTCACATTAATTGCCCACGGAGATTATCAGCTTATTTTTGAGGTCACCAAGGTATGTGTTGTGATGTCAGCTATGGTAGCAGGAGAGTTGTAAGGATCACTGTCTGGAACTGGTGTGCTGGCTCTTGGACTGTCTTGTCCTCTCTGCATTACTGGCTCTCTTGTGCAGTCAGAACAACCTGGAGCTTAACACGCTCAAAACTATGGAGATGGTTTGGACTTCAGGAGGAGCCCCCCCACTCTGCCCCCCATCACCATACTCAACAGCCCTGTGTCTGCTGTGGAATCCTTCAGGTTTCTGGGTTCCACTATATCCAAGGACCTGAAGTGGGAGCCCAACATTGACACTATCATCAAGAAGGCCCAGCAGAGGATGTACTTCCTGCATCAGCTCAACTTGCCTAAAGACCTGCTGATCCAGTTCTACACAGCCATCATCCAGTCTGTGCTCTGCACCTCCATCACTGTCTGATTTGGATCTGCCACCAAAAAGAACCGGAGCAGACAACAACGGACAGTCAGGACCGCAGAAAAATTAATCGGTGCCAACCTGCCCTCCAATCAGGACTTGCAGATCCATCTCACCCCGGGCGCAACCTGTTCCAGCTCCTCCCCTCTGGTAGGCGCTACAGAGCACTGTACGCCAAAACCAACAGACACAGAAGCAGTTTCTTCCCACAAGCCACCACTCTGATGAACAGCTGATTTCTGACTCACATTGTCAGGAACAATTCCTGTGCAATAAGCCAGTAACTCTCTAATCAGCCACCTGTTAACTGGTTACCACTTATTATTTATTTATTCACCATTCTCTGTTTCAGTGCTGTTCATACTATGTCATATTGTATATACTGTATATCAATACACCTACCTCAGGTCATAAGGTCATAGGTCTTATTTATTTTTTCCAGCATCCTTTGCACTATGCTCCATCACATTGTGTACATGTGTACATGTATACATGTATGTGTATGTGTACCTGTATATCATATCCACCTTCTGATTCTGATTCTGATTCTGATGTTAGCGTTACTGCAGTAACTGTAGCTTCAGTTTGCTAACGTTAGTTACATTACTTGCTGTGCCATTGTTAACCTTATAGCATGGTATTTGTCATGGAATTGGATTTCTCCAGAATTGCATACCCCAACATCACATAAGAGTGGCATAGATCTTCTTGTCTATCTCTCGGTAAGAAAGAAATTGTTGCACTATTGCTTTAAACAATTTGCACTATATTAATTTAACTGACACTTGTTGGTTGATGTGTTTCATCAGTGCTTACATCTGGTGTGAAGAGGTACTTGATTCCTTCTACAGAGCCTTTCAGAGTCAGTCCTCTAATGAGGAAGATAGTGAGGACCAGGTACGGCAGAGTGGATGTGATGTAGACAGCCTGAGAAATGAGAGAATAACAAAATCAGCCAATAGATATACTTGTATATTTGAACACACGTATGCTCTAAAGTAGTCATCCCTCCCACATTAGATTACTCAGATGTAATGTGACTTTCAGACCTTTCCAGTGGTCTCAATGCCCCGGATGCAACAGACATAGAGCAGAGTCCAGGCAGCTACCAGGCAAAGCACAATCCACCACTGCATATCTCCAGAATCATCAATAGCTGTGGAAGTATTCAGAGTCTCTCTGTACCAGAAGTAGTCAACAGTGCTGCTCCGAGCACACTCCTCCACTAGACCTACGTTGGACAGATAAGGCGATAGCAAAAGGCAAACTTAGGATCATAAACAGGATGTCAGGAACCTTGTAAAGAATTGTTACCACAGACCTTACAGCAGATGTGGGTTTATTGGAGCCTATCTGACTGCCATCTTGATATCTTTGAAAGCATACCTGTCTTATTAGCATTGAGAGGACATTGGCTCCAAGGCAGAGGATCCTGAAAGGAGTTGAACAGATACCACATGATCCAAGCCATGATGGTGTTGTAGTACATGCCCACCAAAAATGAAACAAACATGGAAGCAATACCTGTAACAAAATGAAACAATTAGTCTTGTGGTAATACTTTTTTTTAAACTAAAAGAGTGAGAGTCCATGGTCATGCTAGCGGCTTTGTGGGGCTGTACATAAATGCTAACTTTACCATGCTTACATGTGCACAATGGCAACACTGACATGCTGATGTAAAGCAGTTGTAATGTTCATAATTTTCAGCATTTTAGTTTAGTATGTTAGCATGCTAATATTTGCTAATTAGCACTAAACACAAAGTCCAGCTGATGCTGATGGGAATGTCATTATTTTTGCAGGTATTTGGTAAAAAAGCAGTCTTGGGCAGAGTGAAATTTTGACTACTAGACACACTAGATGAACATTTAAGGTGTCACGAAATGGTACTAATTCATCATGTGGGGGACATGCATGTTGTACAAAAGTTAATGGCAATTCATCCAGTTGTTGTGACATTTCACATAAAACCACAAAAGTGAACTTCATGGTAGCGCTAGAGGAAAAGTAAGGGGATGTCAAAGTCAGTATAAGATTCATCCTCTGGGCATCATGAATGTCTGTAAAATGTTCCATGTGAATCCATCCCATACTTTAGATATTTCATTAGGGACCAAAGTAGTGGACCAACCAACAGAATTACATTATTACTATCCCTGGAGCCATGCCACTAGCATGGCTAAGAAAAACCTACACAACCTAATGTGCGTGCATTTTTTTTAACCCACCAACTCCCATCAGGTGCGGATTGATTGAGCTCCACACTCCCACACTACCCTTCCTCAGGCGCTGACCGATTGCAAACTCCAGGTGCAGCAGTGGGATTCCCTCCAGGACCACCAGGATAAGGAATGGGATCATAAACGCTCCTAGGAACATTCACATTATAAAAATGGGTTAACAATATGGTCAGTGATTGACTTTAATCAGCACTTTAATGAAGGTAAATAAAAATTCCAGCAAAGGACTTCATTCGCAAAACTGTTCCCATAAGGATGCCCATAAACTGTAAAAAGCATGGTACATGTTTTATTACCTAGACTTGGTAGTGGTTAAATAGGCTTTCACATTTACTTTACATGGCGTCTAAGAAAGAAAGTAAAGAAAAATCAATCAATTGGCAGTTGGTGTTAATAAAAATGTCTGTTTAAGCATATCCTTTTGATTTACTGATTGATTTGAAACTTTTAAGGTCTTTTAAGGCCTTGTTTTTTATTTTCAAGCTTTGTAAAGAGCAAAATTATGTCGGGAAAAAATGTGTACTAAGACAAGACTACCACAAATACTGTATCTCTGCAGTCTAGTAACCTCTTACAACACTTTTAACCATACACTAAAGTTCTTGATTTGAATTCTTCATTCTTGAATGAATTAATCCAATCAAATGTGTCAGTTTAAGTGTTATATCTGCAATAATTGGACTTAATTATGGATGTTATGTATAATTTTATTTTAATAGATTTGGTAGACTGACTGAGATTTGGAAAAGTCCTCCTCAGCTACTGAAAACAGACACATTTAGATACTTTGATAATTCACACTGTGAGGGAACAACCAGTGACGTTTGTGTTTCTGTTTCGACATTGCTCATTTTCTGCCAGCTCTTAGTTTTTTATGCCTTTTTGAAAGAATTCAAAGAGAGAACACTCAGTTTCATCCTACCTCCTCCATGGCTTTGACACAGGTAAGGGAACCTCCAGACATTGCCAAGACCCACACAGAAGCCCACACAGGTGAGCAGATACTGGGCTTTGTTGTCCCATTTGGGCCTGTCCCCTGCCTCCTCCTTCTCCATCCTCTCCAAGTCCCCATGAGAAGGGATCCGGTCATCTAGATGTGGGTTTGGTAACTTCAGCTTCATGATGGCTTCTTGTAGACTTTACTGGTCCTTTCTCATCCAATCTGCTCTGTCTCGGTGGACTGTGCCTCTCTGAGTCCTTTACCCTTAATGTGTCTCCTGGGAAGGGGAAATGAGGTTGTTATCAGTAGCTCATTACAGCTGGTGTTGTATTATGTGATCTCAGCAAGTTTGAGCAACCTGCGCAACCTTCTTGATAATGGTTAATGCATCACATGGTGTGCCATCACGAACATCATAGCTTGATGGTATAATGTGATATGATGACGCTTTTATTCAGCATGTCAAATGACTTGTGTTGCTTACTTACTATATCGCTGCTCTTAAAACTTGATTTTACTGATGGCCAACAAGCATATCCGAAGCATTAAAAGGTGGCAATAACTACAGTTTTTGTGTCAGTTTGTTGTTGTTTGTTTGACAGAAGGAAGGAAACATTCTACAGTCAGAGGGAACACCCATCATAGCTTATCTTAACTTTAAAGTTACACCTTCTCCAGTTCTTGAGAAATCAGATTGTTTATTGCACAGGGATGTACAAGCATATAATTTCAATCTATACAGACCATGTCGTCTCAAAATTGAAATTAAAATTTTGAACCATGCATTGGTTGATGTTAATGTTTAGCACAATCATGAAAAAGTCACAGACAAAAGGAAGTGATTTTTCTTTTTCACATGTTTCATGGTATGTTTTTTTCTGCAGTCTAATTGTTAAGCAATTTAGAGTGCATATAAACCTTATCAGTGTACCTGTCTAATACAATTATTAACCAAAGAATGCTGGTATCTGCATTTACAGAGTGGTGTATATTGACTTGAAATCTATCTGGTCATATCCAGGGTTATATTTAGGACCTGTGTGTGTGAGTCACTACTGTTAACCTTGTAGAGTTATCCTTTGTGATACAAATCTGAGTTTTGCATTATTAACTATAATGAACTATAATGTAATTTTCTAATGTTAAACTCAGATAAAATGTCAAAAAGTCATTGGACTGGATCCAAGCACCTCCATGACACATTATCTAAAGATAACGATATATAAGATAGTTAATCTGGATCGCCCTGGCCTCCAGCGCCACTGTGAGGAATCTCTGGGTTATCTTTGATCCTTTAACTCTCACATTAAGCAAACTTCAAGGACCACCTTTTCTCACCTACGTAATATTGTCTATCATCTAACATCTTGTCTAAAAATTATGCAGAAAAACTAGTCCATACTTTTGTTACTTCTAGGCTGGATTACTGCAATTCCTTATTTTCAGGCTGCTTGGAAAAGTCCATTAAGACTCTTCAGCTGATCCAAAATGTTGTGGCAAATGTTCTGACAGGAACCAGGAAAAGAGATCCTTTTTTTCTAGTTTTAGCTTCTCTGTATTGGCTATTTGTAAAATCTAGAGTAGAATTTAAAATCATTCTTCTCACATACAAAGCTCTTAATGGTCAGGCACCATCTTATCTTAAAGAGCTCATAGTACCTTACTACCCCACCAGAGTGCTGCGCTCCAAGAATGCAGGGTTACTTGTGGTTCCTAGAGTCTCCAAAAGTAGACTAGGAGCCAGAGCGTTCAGCTATCAAGCTCCTCTCCTGTGGAACCAGGTTCCAGTTGGGGTTCGGGAGGCAGACACCATCTCCACATTTAAGAGTAGGCTTAAGACTTTCCTCTTTCATAAAGCTTATAGTTAGGTGAGTCCTGAACCATCCCCTAGTTATGCTGCTATAGGCCTAGACTATCGGGGGATTTCCCATGATGCAGAGTTCCTCTCTCCTCTACTTTCTCTCCCTCTGTATGCAACCTCATCCCATTAATGCATGTTCCTAACTTGACTTCTTCCCTTTCCTGAAGTCTTGTGCTTTGTCGTCCCTCTCCTCTCTACTCCTATCACTTTCTGCAGGTTTTTCTGGCTCTGGAGCTGTGGAGTCTGGATCTGTGGCTGCGAATTGCGTACTGTCTCCACGTTCCTGCTCGACACCCTTTGCTACAACTGTTCTTACCAGTCCTATTGTTATTGTTATTATTGTCATTCACATTAAAGGTTTGCTATATCAACTTGAAAAGTGATGATATGTCAGTGTTGTATTTAACACTCGTTTTCTGCTGCCCAAATAGTGGCCAAAAAAAGGAGTTATTGCAGGTAAGACAAGAACGAATTATAGAAAGAAAAAAAACATAAATTTTACAGGTTGTTATTTCCAAGTTTTTTCTTTTTTTTTTATTGCATTAACATAGTTAGAGTTATAGAAAAAGTTTCATGTGGAAACAATGACAACAACAAACTACTCCACAGGTCATTTAATAACATACAAAGACATACAGTGAGCCCAGAACAGAAACCTTGTAGTTGCCTTAGTATATTTCAAAGTTGAGTATATAAACTAACTAATGTATTTGTGTAGGTTTTAATTAACAGTGACCCCACAATGAAATTGTTTTGTGAGTCAGTTCTTAACGTCCTAAAATCTGTTGATCAGATTTAACTCAAGCAAGTAGGTGTGAAACAGAAAGTAAGTGTTTTGCATTGCTTACTTATCTTTTCACCAAAAATACAATAATAATCTTATAGAATATTCATAATGATTCAGCATATTTGAATATACAAACCATATTTCTGCATCTAGAGGGAAATGTGACTTCATCAAGTAGCCCACTCCATTTATCATTTGTCATCACTTGTCATTTATTGTTTTGCTGCAGCAGCATCTTTGGAATAATTTATACAAAGCAAATCCGGGGATCAAAAGACTGGAAACTCCCGCCAGAATGAAGATAATAATGTTGATCCAGGCGGGATAGATTAGTGTCTCCAACACTGGAAAGTTTGCCTATAAACATGACAAGAAAAAGATGAAAACACATTTAAAAAAATATGATCATTAGCAGCATAATAGCTAACGATGGTTGTGAAACATACCGAGCTTGGATTCCAGGTGATGTATGTAAGTTTGGTGCTGACTTTGGTGGCAAAGTAAAACACAAAAATGACCAAGACAATCAAAGGGCTGACCACTCTCCACATGGCCTGCCAGAAGATGTTGGGTTTGTGTCCAATCATGAATTCAATATCTTTGTTAAACCTGTCACAGAAAAGAGATATGAATCGGGACTCAAAAGTTATGGATTTCATGGTTTGGTTGACGTTTGGTCTCTGGTTCAAGATGTCTTAACCACTTACCTATCCATTCCATATATGTAGGCTACAGCGGTCATCTCACAGAAGGCGATAATGAGTAGAGGGATGGAGCCAGCATAGCTGTCAAAGAGTGCTAACCAGTAATTACCCGACCGCAGAGCAAAGATGAGCGCGATCACAAAGGATGAGAGGCATACAATTCCTAAATTCCCAAACAACACAAAATACCTTATTTACAATCTCAGTCCACTGTAGAAATGTATGTACTGTCAGCATATTGGGTCCCCTAGGTCTGTTCCGTCATTTACCTGTGAGCACTTCTTTAGGACACTTCTTAGGAAAGATGTTTAGGTCCTGCAGAGGAACCACAACTCCCTCTATACTTCCAAACATGGTGGAAAGCCCGAGACAGAAGAGCATGATGAAAAATAGGACAGACCAGAGGGGAGAAATGGGCATCTTTGTGATGGCCTCTGTGAACACAATAAAGGCCAGACCTGTTCCCTCCACTCCCTGGAAAACAAGTGCACAATCAGCTGCAACACTTAGTGGACGGAGAGGAAAACAAACATTTTGATAATTAATAAAATCATCATACATCACTCAGAAAAGTCCTCAGGTTGCAGGTGCTGAGGCCCAGCCCCTGAATGATCTCGGGCCCTGCCACCGTACTGTTGAGGTTTTGCAGCGCTTCATCATAGTTGCTCTCTGTGATGTTCCCCTCAGTTAGATCAAATGCATTTAGCAGCATCATGATGTTTCTGAAACAGGAAGGTTAGGAATTAAGTACCTTAAAAATGGTTCACTGTTTTATCACTGTGAGAAAACTAATATTTAGCTTGGAAATCCTTCAAACTGTCCTTGATTTACTAAAACAAACTGATGTAATTGCCCATGCACATACTCATTCAGGCAGGCATCAAACTGCTCTGTTGCCCGGAAGCCGATGATGGAGTAGATAACAGTGGCAGAATAGACAGAAGTACATCCATTAATAATGGCGATGATAACAGCATCTTGCTCACAATTATTACTGGAGAGAAAACAAAAGAATAGCTTTATCATACATTTCTGCAAATTAAATAATTCCCACCCCTCGGTCTAGACCTGGTCTACATACTACATGCTCTATAAAAGTGCAATGAGATAACTTCTTTTATGAGTTGGTGCTATTTACATTTTTTTTACTTAATTTATTTTTCATAGAAAATGCTATAAAATAGAATATGAAATATTATGAAATATTAGATGAAATATATAGTGTATGTACCTCATTGCATGTTATTCTGTTTATCTCCGCTCATAAGATTAGGTGCCACGTAGACTCAATATGTGCAGTGATCTACAGTACATACTTACTGAACAGGGTTGTAGCTGGAGAATGAGATAAGACCTCCAAAGGCCAGGGAAAAGGAGTAGAACACCTGGGCTCCTGCATCCAACCACGTTGATGGGTTCACCAACTCATCCAGCTAGAAATAGATATATTAGATAATATCATCAGCAGAGTGTTATGTCTGTCATGCTAATGGTAGGGAGAAAGTCATTAAAGGAGACATATTATGCGTTTCCATATTTTATGACTTTTCTACAATGTTGCCATGTCAGATATTCATGTTAAGCATGGCCAAAGTCTCAAATAATGAGGTAAAGTTATTAAAAAGAAATCCCTGTGAGCCAAAACGTCAGATTTCCTCATGTTCTGTTTTGAACTGCTTTTTCTACCAACTGCTCCGTTCTACAACACAGGAGCTAGAGGAGCCGTATATGGTCATTTGCTCCGCACAGCTACACTCAGTCTGTCTGTACCGCCCAGCGATAACAACAGCATGGTAACCAAGAGGGAAGCTTCCGGTTAGAGAACTGATGCGAACACATCACATGAAGTCCCTTTAACCTGGATTATATTGAACGGACAGCAGGGGGCAAATTCTTCTGGTTGCAAAAAGAAGTCCGGTTCCATTAGAAATAATGGTAAAATTACCCTACTTCTCACCACATTTATTACCTCAGTAATCGCTTCCCTAATGAGTTTATGGTCTCACTTGCTAGTTTCATGTCTTCTTCAATACAACATGATGTTCATTTAGTAAATTATGGTCCCATTTAGAGGAAAATAGACCATTAAGCAGAGTATGCTTCAGGGCGGGATTATCTGTGATTGAAAAGTCGTTACCTTGGCGACCTGTCAATCAGGCTACAGTGACTTGTACCCACAGCACTGTTTAAATTTAACCAGCGCCATTGAAAAAACTTATTAGGAGTTGGAGTTGAGTACATTTAGTTTTAAGACTGTTGTGCGCTAGACAAATACACTTACATCTGGTGTGAAGAGGTACTTGATTCCTTCTACAGAGCCTTTCAGAGTCAGTCCTCTGATGAGGAAGATAGTGAGGACTATGTATGGCAGAGTGGATGTGATGTAGACAGCCTGAGAGACAGGAAAGACAAATCTTAGAGGAGCATTTATACAATTTAAAACTAACATTATATATCTACAAATGGCTGGCATGGTTTCCGTAGAGGGGGGAGTCTGTCTTTTTCCAAAGTGAAAAAAAATTCTAACTCCTTGTATCTTGCTTGTGTAATCCACACAAGAACATAAATGTAAACACCTGTGCTGTAGCTGTTTCAGTGACTATATCACTGCAAACCTTCTATTCACACCGTTTAGGCCTGAACTACCTTCTTTTGCTTTGTCACCTATTTGGATACAACCAGATAGGTGACAAACAGATAAAAACAAAATGAATTCCTTGTTAATATACATGTTTAATGTAGATTTTAACTGCCAGCAATGGTGGCATTTATAACCATTTTACCATAAGTTTTTTGACACTTCCTGCAATTCTTTTTACAAACTGAAAGATATCGTCATTATCAGAATTTCTAGATAACTATGTTAATAGTCCTAAGTCCTAAGCAGAGGTGTGAGTGTACCATGGATGTGCATGGCCTTTAAAATGCAACAATTCACAGTATCAAACTATTATTTTTGGTCAGATATGTTGCTAATGCATGGCATGAGCAATCAATGCTGCCACATTACACACATTAGATGCCCTACCTTGCCTGTGGTCTCAATCCCTCTAATGCAGCATATGTAGAGCACACTCCAAGCAGTCACCAAACAAAGCACAATCCACCATTGCAGACCTCCAGCCTCTTCTATAGTCTCTGAGGTGTTCAGAGTCTCTCTGTACCAGAAGTAGTCCACTGGAGAGCTGCGTTTGCATTCTGACACTACGTCTGCAAGAAGCGGGGAAATCAAATCATTCGAATGGATTGTAAAATGTAAGACTGAAATTGAAAGACATGTTTAAAAATGGTGACATGCCTGTGAGATTATCATTGAGAGGACACTGGCTCCATGGCAGGGGGCTTTGAAAAGAGTTGAAAAAGTACCACATCACCCAGGCAACGATGGTGTTGTAGTAAATGCCCACCAAGAATGAGACAGTCATGGATGCAATACCTGTAACAGAAGAGGGAAAGCAACAGTGCTACATTTTGCGCCACAGAAATGTCAAATTTATTTTACATGCTTTTACATGCGCTCACCGACTCCAGTCAAGTAAGGGTTGATTGCAGCCCAAACCCCTACACTGCCTTTTCTGAGGCGTTGGCCGATGGCAAACTCCAGGTACAACAGTGGGATACCCTCCAAGACGAGCAGGATAAGAAAGGGGATCATAAAAGCACCTGGGGGACACACCAAGGCAAGCTTAGATAACTGGAAAGATAGAAGAGGCATGCTCTATGCCAAGAGATTAGCATAGATACATCTTCTTTACTGTAACCATGTGTGATCGTTGCAACATTAGATACGCTTCAACACGTGGAAATGGTCAGTCACAGCATGAAATAAACACTTCCTATCGTTTACTGTCTGCTTGATTCCTTTAATGTACACGTATCAATTCTCCTCCCAATTCATTTAATAGTTAATCTTTCAAAATGTCAACATCCTGCCAGAAACTGGCAACACTTTTATTGTCTTCATTATCATGCATGACGGTGCAGAAGGCTCAGGGCTGAAAGTTCAATCTGCTATCAGGACTTTTTTTTAAGATAGCAGAGTTAGAGCAGAGATAGAGTTTTAAATCAGCTGATATGAAAAGAATGAATGATATGCACACGCTCCTGAGTGGCAGAGAGACTTTGAAATTGGATTTCCACCTCTTAAATGTGTTCATCTATCTATCTATCAAGTTTTGACCTGAGGGTTCATGGCAAGTTAAAGATTAAAAGAGTCTCTTCCCTCAGCTGGCCCAATGTACTTAGCTTTTTGTAATGTGAGCTATCTTGTCACCTTTAGCCTATTCTATCTCAATTACGGTATTTGTTGGTGTTCGGTTGGGTGAAAACTTTGCATCTTCAAATTTTTTACTTTTCAAACACTATATAAAAAGTTGTTAGTAGCTTAATCACTCTGTGTATTCAATTCTGAAAAATAAGCTAAAAAACAAAATAGCTTATCTTAAAGGAGTTTATATATAGCTTTGCTATAGCTGAACTACAAGAAGTAGTCAAGACCGCCCAAACCGAGACCAAGTCAAGACCAAGATCAGAGTTTAACGAGACCGAGACAAGACCAAGACTTTTAGGGGCTGAGACCAAGACAGAGGGAGGGCGAGACCAAGTCAAGACCAAGACCAGCCCCTCCCCCATTACATGACATACAATAAAATGTGGAATGATATCATAGGTAATTCTCAAATTGATCTGAAAGATCCACATTGAGACCAAGATCGGTCTCGAGTACTACAACGCTAGTGTCCACTGGCCCACTGTGATACTCTATGTGGAATGGTGAGCTTTGAGTTTCTGTGTGTGGCATGGTGGGTAATGCTACTCATGCTAACAACCTGGTTCTTTATCAATATTCAAAATAAGCCAGAATATGTTTTATAATAATATATAGTATAATATGTTTTTAGCCATACTGGCTGTGTGGCTCTGGGTGACACTGTTGCCCTGTTAGCCAGGTTTGTAGGTTGATCCACCAGTTTGGTCCGGACTGAAATATTTTAACAGCTATTGGAGGGGTTGCCATGAAATTGTACAGATACTTATGTTCCCTAGAGAATGATTCCCACTCATTTGATGATCCCCGATTGTATTCTAGCACCACTAGCAGGTGGACATTAGTGTGGTGTTGAGTGAAATGTCTTGACTATTGAATGGACTGTTATAACATTTGATACAATTGTAATCACGCTGCTGATCCCTTAACTTGTTACATAGTGCCATCGTCAGGTCAAATTTGGAATTTATGACCAAATAAATTGGCATCAGCCTCAACTGTATATTGTGTTTAGTGTTAATAAGAAAATGTTAGTAAAACGGTTAACGTGGTAAACATTATACCTGCAAAATATCTGCATGTTAGCATTATCGTTGTGAGCATGATTGAATGCTGACATTAGTATTTACTCAAAGTAAAGCTGCATCATAGAGCATGGCTGTGGGCTCTTTGTGTTAGTCTTCAAAACTCTTCAATAAGTTGATATAAGGAGGTGGAAAACAGTGATTAAGTTTCATGAGTTTATTTTATGTACTAAAGGTAACAGATTGCAAAGTGTATAAAATATTATTTCTTTACAGGCTACTGTACTGGCATCTGTGCTGCTCTGGCTGACACATTCTGAGTGTTTGCTAACTTGAGATATGCTGATTTGTCTAAGTGATATGTGAGCTGCTCTCAGGCAACACCTCAGCACAAGGCCATGTTTACGTTTACATGTGACGACCCCCTCACCCCTTCGGTCAAGAGGTAAAGTTCAAGGAATCTGCAAAAAAAAAAATTTTTTTTTTAAATCAGCCTGTCACCAACCAGTGTACATTGACCACAGCTATGTAGCTAAATGGAAAATAAAAGAAAACAAAACATCCCTGTACAGTGGTTTAACGCCTCAGTAGTTCTGTCCTGTGTAATGGAGATTTAAGCTTTATACAGCAATGTCCATTCATCCACCTACATGAGTTAATAATTAACTTAAATTACTCTAAGTGCAGATGTTTGTTCAATACGTATTTCTTTAGGTTTTATATTTTCAACTCACACCAGAATCCTGTGTCTTTAAGAAAAAATACTGACTTGTGATGACTTATGAACAAAAGTGATGCTAACAAAAGTTCTTGCATTTTATTTACAATTTAAGGCTAGTCAAATAAATTAAATTAAGACTTAAGTGATACAAACCGTTATCATTTGCGTAATCACCAGACAGAATGTTAAAGTAGCAGAATCAATGTTTGATTTTATGCTGTATAATACTGATTAATTCTAATTTAATGTTGAATTATAATGCCTTAATGGCAAACACAATACATGTGGTCCAATTGTCATGAACCTTCAATGTGCGTGTTTTAGCATTTCCTGGAAAGTAATTTGCTAATTTCTGTATTATTTTCAGTTTTCTCTACATGCCTTTATTTCACATTTTGGCTAGAGATAAGAAGATCTTACCCCCTCCATGGCTTTGACACAGGTAAGGGAACCTCCAGACATTGCCAAGTCCCACACAGAAGCCCACACAGGTGAGCATATACTGCGCTTTGTTGTCCCATTTGGGTCTGTCTCCAGCCTCCTCCTTCTCCATTCTCTCCAGGTCCTCGTGGGAGGGGATCCTCTCTTCAAGCCCAGGGTTGGGAAGAACCAGTCTCATGTTGTCTGTAGAGCTAATCCAGTGTACAGATCCAAAATGTCAAGAAATCTTCTGGGAGCTGTGAGGTTCTCAGTGCTGCTGGCTATCTGAGAGCATGATCACTGATGGTGTGTGTAATTGCGTTTTTCAAATCGCATTTGTCGCTCCATCTCATCTAGCATATTAAGATACAGAGTGGAGGTGAGTGTCAACATTATAAAATGTCCCTGAAGATAATTAACAGGGTGTATCTTGAGGTGTGTGGTGGAGAATTTTGAATGCACACACATGTAGGTGCAATGTGCAAATGTGTTAGTTTATTCTAATTTATTAACTATGTAGCTTGTACCACATATCTGATAGCAAACGGGAACTCATAAAGGACACAACTGTCGAATACACCAAGTCATAGTTCTAAATTTATCATGAAAAGTTACCAATGAAGACCTTTACTACAGTATGCTTGCATTCTTTGGTTCAAGTAATATTTTAAACATTGATCATGATATGAACCTGAGAGTGAATGTAGATTAAGAACTGTTAATAAGAAACCTAACTACTGTAAATGTGTGACAGAAGAATGTTAAGTAGTAGAATACTTTGATCTCACAAGAAATTGTATGAAAAAATAAAAAATCGCTCTAGAATACAGAGTCATTCAGATATTAGTTGAGTGTGGAGCGATAGTGGTCTTCTTGTTTGTATCATTATTAAGGTGAGGACACAACAAGTAAAAGTTTATGTATTTTTAAGTATAAAACATAACATTTCATAAAAAGAAATGATAAAGAAATATATGAAACAAAAGAAAGAACATTTCACAAAAACAGCAGCAGCAGTAAAAACACAATATTTCAGAAAACACACTAACTGGCCAGTGTAACAGGCCACGAGCTTCCATCCCTCCAGGGCCTGTGCGGTTCCGGGACTCTCCAGCGAGCAGAAGAAATTGTGGCCGACCCCTCCCACCCCGGACACAAACTGTTTCAGACTCTCCCCTCTGGCAGGAGGCTGGACCAAAACCTCTCGCCACAGAAACAGCTTCTACCCGTCAGCAGTTGGCCTTGTCAACAAGGCCCGGGACCCCCACTGTTACTGACTCTCATGATCCAACCAATAACACCCCACCCCAAATACTAAATCTTAGTACAATAGAGCAAAAAATACGCCAGCACTTTTGCATCTAGCAATTCTTACTGTCACTTTTTTAGATGTCGTGTCTTGTCATGTCTTAAGATATCTTATGTTGATCTTTGGTCGGTTTTAAATTTTATGTTGATTTTATGATGGTTTCCCATGATTGTGTTAAGAAGCAACGGATTGTAGCACTGTGCTAAGACCAAATTCCCCTCCGGTACAATAAAGTGTATTCTATTCTGTTCTATATATTCTATTTATTTTGTCAATTTCATATTTTTATATTTTTAAAGGTATTATTGCGCACCTAGTCACCAAAGCAAATTCCATGTATTTGTAAAAACAACTTGGCAATAAAGTTGTTTCTGATTCTGACACACGTCAGAAATACTGCACTAACTGCGTTTAAACTTTTTGGCCACTAGATGCCAGCATTGTTCAAAATTGCGCTTTAACTTGCAACAGAACTCCAGACAGCAAACAGTTACTCCTGTTTGTTGCACTGTGTAGTGGCACTACACCAATCTTTGACCAAGTTGTTTTAGGCTATTTATTTAATAGCACCATCACATTCTGTAAAAGCTAACACAGTGTCAGTTCTAATGCAGCCTGAATAGCCTCCTAGTTTATTCACCCTATTTATTACTCGATGGTGTGTTGGGCTTTATTATTTAGCCTTTTCTGTAATGTTACAACGGCGTCTTAGATCGTTATTTGACATATGTTCATATTATTCTGTATAATATTGCCTTATAGTTAATTTTCACATAGGAAGCGACTGCTAAGCCGGGTGGTGGTACGGTGATCTGAAGGGAGGGGGAGGAGGGAGAGATGAGGCAGAGGGGAAAAGAGATATGAGGAGGGAGGGGTGTGGGGGGTGGATTTACTGGGACTCAGACAGACAGCAGACCGGCTGTCCCGAGCTGCGCTGATCCTTCACTCTCAGGCTGGGAGAGCCTGCTGCCTCCCCTTTATCACTGGCCACCTGCCTCTCCGAGAATAACACAGCGGCGTCAAAACGACCAGGGCGAGCAGAGCCAACCTCTCCGGCTTCCAGTACCGTCACTCCCCCCGCACCCCCGTCCTGCTGCGCACAGGGCGCACTTGGTGACCTGGGTTTGTTGTCGTTACCAGCAGAGGAGCGCTCAGCGACCAGAGCCGTCTAGCTGGTACAGCTCTCATCGAACCGGGCTACCCCCTCAGAGGAGCCACTTGCATGGATGCACCATGGCCACGTTTGTTTGCAGGGTTCAGTTTTTAGATGACACCGATCCGTTCAACAGCACCAATTTCCCAGAACCGACGAGACCGCCGCTGTACACCTTCAGGGAGGACATCCCACTCATCAACCAGTTAGCAGGCGTCCACCGGCTGCTCAAAGCTCCTCACAAGGTATCACCTAGACTTAACTTACCTAGCCTTATGAAAATATATTTATATAGGAATTTATAGTAAATTCCATCTTAAAGCATTATCACTAGTAACCTAGCTCAAGGACAACTAAAAATCAAAATACAAATCGTTCATGTCCAGATTCAAACACATATTGGTGTGAACACATTGGTTTTAATCAGGACAACGCCAGATTGTTTTGCCACTTTTTACCACACAGCTGTTTTTTTTTTTCTTCAAGCCTACTGCAAATAAACTTCTATACCCACCATTCAGAGGCTAGCCTATTTTGAGAACACATGCAAGCTCAAGTGATTGGTTCTCCAGCCAGAGGACTGAAACAAGGTTGCAAATGTTTGCCTCCAAGCCCACAGCAACATCAAACATGGACTTCCCTTGTTTTAGACTAAATATCATGATTTAATCCCATGTTGGCATACATTTGAAAAAGATGCTGGATCAGCACCAAGAAACCTTGAAGCAGGCCTCTAAACTTTGACCTCTCTAAAGGAGCTAGAGTGAAGTAGCAGTGAAGTGAATAATCCTTTCTTATTGATGAATCTAAGTTGCATGCTGCTTAGCATGTCAAAGTCACAGGTGTGCAAAGGCATCAGTGAAACTAGATATATCCTGAGCCGCCTTATTCATCTGCAAGTGACAGCTATAAAGCTCTGGTGCAGAGCGAAGAGCCTTAATCACAGATGATCAAATTTAGAGGGGAGTTTCAGATAGCGGTGGGTGTGTGAGTGCGTGAAAGTGTCTGTGTACCATTTTTGGTGATTTTCAATGTTTAAGAAAGGGGGGGGGAAACAGCAAAACATTCTTTACTGACAAGACTGAGTCACGCAAACACATGAACACACCCACAGAGGATAAGTTAAGCAAAAACTACTTGACCTTGCTGTTGTTCTACGTTTGCAAGTAGATGCTATTTAATTTAAACCAAATTGAATTGAAAATAAAAGTGAGACACGGAGAGAAAGAATGAGTTCCACTGTTGGCACACTACCCTGACTGCAAACCCAGCGCTCAACAGCGGAGTGGTTTTCCAGACCAAGTAGATCTTTCGCTGCCCCATCTTTAAAAGCCACAAAACAAATGAAAAATGGTCCACAGCACAGAAAAGCTTATGATTACAACCTACACACGGGCAGATGGCACAGCCTGCGTTCTTGTTTGCAATTTTGTTCACATCAGGAAGAAGGCTGTGCGCAATGGCAACTGGATATTGTGCTTAGATTATAGGGATAAAACTGAACTGTTGCAAATTTGCCCGTCAGACTGTCCAGATCTAACAGTTGGTGTTTAAAAGGCTTGAATGTGATTATGTTATTGGAAAATGTCAAAGCTAGCAAGACAATTTCCTGAGCTCTTTCTCTCTTTTTGTCTTAACCTTCTGTGCTCTCCTCTGAGAAAAGCCTACTGTATTATTATGTTGCGATGGTAGAGCTCTGTGTATATGGTTAGCTGGGCTACTTGTAAAGTATAGGTCACTTGTCCCAGAATTCCTGTGGCCCAGGCCCTGGATCCCTGCGACACTTTGTTCCCCTCACTTTGGGTGCTGTGGTTTTCCTGACCTCTTCCTCCAGCCTCCTCTTCCACCTCCCTGACTGTGCACCAATTCGTACAGTCAAATATAAACACACATAAACACACACACACACACACACACACACACACACACTCACACACACACAAACACACACAAACACAAATAACGTTAGGCCAACTTGCCAGGGCTAAATTAGTGGATCACTGGTTTATGTCCATGGGATGTGTTTTTATCGAAACTGCTAAACAAAGAAGTTTCCTTTGGATTCTGACAGAAGATTTTATCACTGTCCTCTTCTAGGTTTAAAGAAATAAACCTGAAACTGATAAATGAGACTCAACGAAGTTCGTCAGAGTTGAACATTTGAATGTTAGTCATGTTGCAATGTAAAGATGTTACGAGTTAAATTAAGCAGGAAGACAAGTTATGCCCCCCAAAATGAAACATGGATGTTTAGCTGAATGCAGAAGCTTCACCATCAGTCAAACAGCTACACTTCTGCTACAGGGAAAAACCTCCCCCTCCTCTAAAAAGCAACAAAGCCTAGACTTAACAGCTCAACTTTTATTTCATTACCAAAGGGCTCCCATTAAAGCAACACTGGGAGATTTAATATCCTCATCCATGCCCTTCAAAGAGCCTGATCCTCTGTGGCTCTGATTTGTCTACACAAAAAAAAGTTCTTAAAAAGTCATCGTCTAAGTTACGTAAAGGCGCTGTTAACTGCCGACCCACCGTGATCGCCAGCAGGCTTGGTGTTGTTTTAACGTGGAAGTAATTACTCCCCTACCCCCACTTTTTTTTTTTTTTTTTTTTTCTCCGGTTCGCTCTTCTGGGAGAATTTGATTAAATGAGTGTAAAGTATACTAGCCACTAAGTGTTTCCCTGGCCTGTCCCGGAGCTTTGAGTGTGAAGAGCCTGCGGTTCCTTCTGGAGCCACCTCTTTACCGGCTCCGTCCAGCATGACGTGTTTTGTTATGTTATTACAATTACCCAAACCAAGCGTTTTAGGAAAGGGACACCCTTTGGAGGGTGAGCTGTTAACGTATTGTGTTACAGAATGGTCCGGGGCTCACTTCTTGCTGTCCAAGCAGTATTTGTATGATTGAGTAATGTGTGTAGATAAAGCAGAGAAGAAAAAGTGAGCAGGGAGCTGGAGGTGGTGGTGGGGCTCTTTCTTGGGACATGTGTTAGACAGAATGGGAGATTTTCACAGACATAAAGAAAGCCTCAATCAAGGACAAAACATACTGTTAAGTATATATGGAATATACATAAATATGAATAATGCTTGCAGATTGGGCACAAGAAAGGCTTTTGTCATAAAAATAGGGGCAGTGGGACAGGGCATGATTACCCCCAGTCCCCCACTGATGTCACTCCCATCTGCCTGAGTTGTACTCGTGTTTAGTGCTAATCAACTCCCCTCTACTTAGTCAAACCTAGATGTAAGATTTACCAGATCTCACATGCCGTATTGGCACGGAAAGTGTGAATAACAATGGTACTTCATTAGCTGATCAAATTGGGGTTAGACTGCAAAGATGGCCCTTAAAATATTTGTGTTTTTAGTTAATATTTTTAGCACACTAGCAGCCATGCAGGCTTTAGTGTTCTTTGGACCACTTTGGTCCATACTGAAATATATCATCAACTTTTGGATGGGTTGGCACAAAATGCTGAACTGACGTGCATCCCTTTGACTTTGGCGATTCCCTGACTTTTCATCTAGTGCCACCATGAGGTTGACATTTGTAGTTTTGCGGGAAATGTCTGACAGCTATTGGACTAATTGCCATGGAATTTGGCACACACATTCATGAATGATGAACTGTAACAACTTTGGGGATCCCTTAATATTTCATCTAGCACATGATGTCTAATACTTATATATTATATATAAGTAATATATATATAAGTAGTATATATATAAGTATCTGCCAAGCTAATGTCACTCCCATCTGCCTGAGTTGTACTCGTGTTTAGTGCTAATCAACAAATGTTAGCAAGTACACCTGCTAAACATCCACATGTTGACATTATCACTGTGACCATGTTGCCACGCTAGGTTGCTTACCATTTTTCCCCTTGTCCGTGCTATGTCACAGTCATAGACTGTATATAAGAAGTGGACGTAGACATCGTGACGTCACCTGTGGGTTTGTGGATTGCCGTTTTAAAGCCTCGAGTTTGGCCGATAGGGTGCTGCCATGTTGCGTTTTTGTAGGTGAGACCATAAACACATTAGGAAAGTGTTTACTGAGGTAATAAATCAGCTGAGAAGTGGGGTCATTTTACCATTATTTCTGAGGGAACCGGACTCCTCTTTTGCAACCAGAAGAGTTGCCCCCTGCTGGCCGTTCGATAGAATGCAGGTTAAAGGGACTTCGCATTGGACCAGCAGAACCCAAAGTTTGTTTGTTGTTTGATTATGGCACATGATACCTTGCTCTGATCTTGGGATTGCTTAAAGAATATGATAAAGTACTGCAAAGTTTAACAACATGGATGAGCTTCTCCTTTGAAACCCTTTGGCCTTGGCAGTGCCCCCCTTGAAATCCCAGCCCCTGCAGAGTGTGGACACACCCACACTCGGGCTCTTGTGTGCATGCTGCTTCAGAGCAGAGTAAATATAGCAAGGTTATATTTATGCTGTGAGGCCATCCGACAGTCCGTCTCTCTGTTTCCGAGTGAGAAGGAGGGACAGACAGAGAGCAGCACCAGGTCTTGTGATCTGCGGTCCCTGCTGCTCAGAGATCGTCGTCATGCAGCTCGCCTAGACGGCCAGGGGGCGTTTGGCAGCACTCCCGAGGCCGGGCTAGGTTAGGCCTACCAATATCATAGAGGTGCTAAATCCTAACTCATCTCATGACTCTGATCTCATGCACCTATTCATACACCAACAACTTTAACAATAAGGTGCAAAGCTGATTGCTGATTGTAACAAAAATGCAATGAAGTTTGTTACTTTTTATGAGCTGTAGCTGGGATGGCTGCTTGCACCTGCTATCAGCTTGTGACTGTACTCATAAACATCAGTGGTGGTGGTGATTGTGTGCAGATATATTACTGTGCACCTGGTCTCAAACTCTGCAGGGTTTCTCATTACACAGCATCGTGGGTTAATTCTGACGTAGGCTGCTCTGCAATGCTACCTTAGATCATGGAACCGTAGTTGGCATGGGTGCAAGACTGGTGTGATCTTGAGAAGAACAGAACCACAGCACAATCTGCAATGCGTATAAATGTACATGTGTAAATGATGTATGTGGGAAGGGCTGTGATTGCTTCCTCCACAAACATACAGACTTAAATGTGCTGTAGTTTCACATTGTACACAATTCAAGCCTTTTAAATGCATGACGTCCACTACAGTAGACAGATATTTGGAAGACATTTTGAGCCATTCATGTTATAGTACCATATCCCAACCACCATTGGTTGGACCGCCAAAGTGTTGTCTACAATTCCATTTGTTATATTTCACATCATTTTGATATATTGCAATAAATACGATGTTAGAAATTACTTTTATCTAGAATTTAATAATATTTTTTAATTATGATATAATTTACACTTGAATAACTTTGTGTGTTCATACCACTTACTTTTTTTGGACCTATATTGAGTTCCATTGAATCAGTTTTTATGCTGTTGATGTATGTCAACAGATTTCAAAATTCAATATATTAGGAAAAAAAGTTTATAGGGATACATTTGTTTAAAAGTAAAAACAAAAAAGATTACTTTGGGATTTAATAATTCAGTGTCATTTTTCTCACACCTGGTATTTAAATGCAACAAAATCTTTCTTTCTGTCTCTGTGTTTCCGGTGTTCTGGTTTTGGTTTCATGTTCTGCAGTCTTTATAGCTATGTCTCTACTAGTTTATTCCCCTAACAGCTTTATAATGCCAAAAGCAGAGCCACACCGCTTACGGCTCTCCCACTTTTCATGGATCACTGTACACACTCGTGTCAAATTCGAGCCCCATAAACCGGCTTTATTTTACGGGCCCAAATTGTTTTACAAAGGGGTGTGAAACACATGCAGAGACATAGTGAGGGAGCATTAAAAAATAGTGGGCCGAGAGACCAGTGTCATTCCTGTGGGTGGTTCATGTACGTACATTACAGCCTGGCCAGGGAAATTTCACATGCCACCCTGTATGTCCAAGTGCTCAATCATATTTTCCATCCCTAATTTAGGTATACAGGCCAAATTTAAGACTGTAACCACTTTTAGTTTAATCCAATCTAGTATTGTAGTTCACGTCCATTTCAACGCTTTGTATTGAAAGGATTTTCTTTCTCTCTTTTCCATAGCTTGATGACTGCACGCTGCAGCTTTCCCACAATGGCACCTATTTGGATCTGGAGTCCTCTCTGTCAGAGCAAAGGGACGAGCTGGAAGGCTTTCAGCAGGATGAAACAGGGTGAGACTGATTCACTTTTACACCCTCTGAAACAGTCAGACATTGACAATCTCACTCTTCACTGTCAAAACATCTCAAACCATTTGAGACAAAGTGATGAGTCCCTTTGCCCCCCCCCTCCCCTGCACACACACACACACGCACACACACACACACACACACACGCAGTTTCTCTATTCTTATAAAATGTGAAGAATCACAAGCTGCTGGATATGGATTTCTTGGAAGCACAAGTTCACGGAAAGTATGAAGCGCTCTGGAAAGCAGGACAGATATGCCCTCCCTTCCACGGCTACAGCTTGTCTCTCACTGTGTTTTTACTGAACTGATATTCTGATCTTTTCGACAAAGTTTCACAGTTCACAAACCTGTCAAATGTAGAAGAGTCGGCATGATCAATGTGTAACAGTACTGTCGTGAAGTATTTTCAGTCTCTCAGATCTCTCGGTAGCAGTGCTGGTGTCTCTCTTTGGGTCAAAAAGAGAAATGTAAAATGGAAACCTGCTACTAGAGCTCAGGATTTCCTCCAGAAAATTGCATAGCAGAGGTGGTGAGCCATGTAGATCTTGACACATGTTGTCTTGTGATCAATTTAGTTAGTAAATTGTGGCTTAAACGATAGTGACACAGCGTCAATAAATATGAGCTTGAATGAGCTACTAACACAAAACTTAGTACAATACCTGTAAATGGCTTCCACAGAAATATGAACCCAATTAGCCAGATGGTGTTTAAGGCCCAAAACACAAATGCCAACGTGTACCTCAAAACACGGCTGACACATTTACACCAGTTTTGGCATGTGTCATGTGGATTGGTGCATGTGGGTGTGTTCTATTCATTCTTGCCATTTTTTTATGCCTTCACTCAAATTGTGGTGAGCTGGAACGAGCTAGAGACATAAACTTCTACATAACTGGAGATGACAAGCAAGTGCTTCACAAAAAATATGAGCCCAATCAGCCTAATGGTGGCGCTATAACTAACCAACAGCCAAAGAAAGTGACATAAGTAATTGAAGGTGTGCTTGACTTCATGCGGCGCTTCTCAGCGCTGATTTAAAGTGATGCATGCTGGACGGCATGCTGGTTAGATATTTTGTCTCATGTCACATGACATTAAAATCTTGTGGGAGCAAGGCAAGGTAGTTTTCTGATTCCAGCTACCACAGTTGCTTTTTTTTTTACCTACAAATGAGTCATTGTTTTAAGCTCACAGTAAGCTCAAGCACTCAAGTAGAATGTGTCAGACTTGACAGCAGTGCTTTTATACCCCACCCCTGATGTATGATGATTAATGTGTTTAATTCGATCACTAGGAACCTCTACAAATGCAAAAAAACAAGGCATAACAAATCACACTATAAATTGTTTGTCCAATCACTGCAAAACTTGCAGTATATGTTTTATAACAACATTGAACCATGTGTGTGAAATTGTTTAGATATCACTCGAACTCAAAAGGGCTTGAACCTGGGAATTGCAGCCTTGGCTATACTGAAATACTTGCATTTTCTGTGTGAAATAGCACTTCAGTGTTTGCCAGGAGTACAATATGTAAAGATTCAATAATTTCATCATCTCAGGTTTTCCTTCATTAAATAAAATGACAAATAGCTTTCCAATCTTCATATATCAACATATGTCATTATGTCTGTGTATTATGGCAAACTGACCCTGGAGCTGCTATAAATTATAATAAGCCAATCACATTTGATTTTCCATACCTGACAGCAATGTAATGTTATAAGTTACTGTTATTGTCTTTAATCTAATAATAATAATATTAATCGTTATTTATGGAGCACTTTTCAAAAACCATGTAACAAAGTGCTTTCACAGATTTAAGTTTCACCAGTGGTTTAACAATAAGCCAGTTTTGCTTAGCTGACCAGGTGTTGTTAGTTTAACTAATTAGCTGTATAATGGACATTATCTATTATGTATTCCTTCAGCTGATGTACAGTAACATTGTCAGTGGTGAATTAGTTCCCAGTACCAAAACATTAGATAAACTGTGTTCAGTGCTGCTAAAGTCACGACTTTAGAAATGTGCTTTGCTCTCTGCTGTTGCGTCCAACATGGGTGACAAAACATCGTCACATATAACTCTGACAAATACACAGCTGTTAACTGGCTGCATATGTAAGTGTGTGGCAATGTGTGTTTGTGGAGAGTTGTGGCATGTTGATCTGTTTGGCGGCTGGGGGCCACAGCATGAAAAGTGATGGCAGACCCACAGTGTCTGTGTGTGTGTGCTTGTTTCCATGTGTACATTTTATTTGTTTATCTGTGTGTATGTGTGCGTGTGTGTCTTTCTTATGAGCCTCTTAAGCAATGTGACAGATGATGGACAGGTGAATAAAGGCATGTGCGTGTTTCTGGACTGATTGAGATGTTGGGGAACTTGTCGGATTGGACAGGCCTGTCTGTCAACCTGTCACCCTATGAAACATGGCTTTTACCAAGGTCAGACTGTTCTGATGAATCACACACTGGTTTGGGTTTGACCCTTTCTTGGTGAAACATGGGTTGGGGATGGTTGCTAAGCCTGTCCTCCCATTTGTTGAAAGGACAAGATTTATACATTGTCAAAAATGAATAAACTCAATATCTCAGCATCACACCACATATTGTTCTTGTGAATTTATAGATTTTGGATGTGGCCATACAATCAGCTTTTCTGAATCATGAAATTGGCTTTTGGACACGGTTCATGTGTGACAATCCTGAACCAGAGAAATTGCCTTTCAAAAAAAGGCCTAGGGTGTTAAAAAGAGTAGTGATTTTCACTCAGAATTTATGTTCCCACGCTTCAAAAATGTGTGGGGATTCCAGCTGCGGCAGGACACTGCTCACCGCAGTTGACAGTAAACAAGGTCCTCTGGTGGCGAGGACGGCTCGGAGTATGCTTTCACTAAAAGAAAGTGAAGAGAAAAAGTATGAGGAAACTGCTGTAGAGTAGCCACTCTCACTCGATGCCTTTTGAGATGTTTTTCAAAATAAATTGAAATAGGGTATTTTTAGTGTAGATGCTGGCAACTCTGGCATTCTTAAACAAAACATCATTTGATAACTAACGCCAGCTAGCCACCTTCTTACCCTACTTTTCCCATTTTACCCTACTGCCCTCTGGGTGCAGCTGCAGGAGGGTTCGCTTTGGGCCTGATCTTCTCAGCCATAACCGCCTTAAATAAATAGCCTCGCTGAACTGACCTGAGAGTGTACTGTTGTTGTCTGCTGTGTACAAATTTCCCCTCGGGGACAATAAAGTCTGAAGCATTTTTAACTCTAAATATCCTTTTTTTATCCTCACAGTTATAAATGTTAATGTTGAATCTTCTTTTCATACTCCCGTGGTTTCACCTTGTTTTCCTCCCGCTGTTCTCCGAATGGCATAAACCCTCTCTCTCCGACACAATACATTATCGGACAGGTACAGTAAGAAACCTGAATTTGCAAGAAAAACACAGCTCTATCAGCATCTTGTTAACATTTTGCTCTATTTCCGAGCAAAGCTGATAACAGCAGCTTAACAGAGGGATAAGAGGCCAGCTGGTCTCTTGTTTGGGTGTGTGTTATCCTTACTGCATGTTATGTGTAACGGGTGTATTGCGTCGGTGTGTGTTATCAGGGCAGTGCTTTCCTTGTTTCGCCTGGATGCTGTCAGCATATTAGTGATGTTAGTCGGTGATTAGTTCCTGCAGATTTGGAGGATAATGACTAAGGTTAGGAGAGGGAGTTTGAGTTGCTCTCAAAATACCATCATACTCCATATTTATGTTTGTGTGTCTTCATTTTGTTTTCCCACTGGAAATATGTTGTGCACGAATGTGTGCTCACCAAGGCACGTTGGTATGTGGAGGTGTGTAAGTGTGTTGTGTCTGATCCTGCTTTTCCGTAGTCTGTCCTCAAGGCTCAGATGCGTATCAGAATAGGGGTAGAAATCCAGTGCAGGCTATGTTTGTCTGCATTCCCATTATGCTAGCTGCCTCCGTGTGCTAAAAAACAAGGTCCATCAAAACAAGTCCTTGCCATATTTTGTCTTGAAATCTAAATTTTCTTAACACAAGCAACACAACTTTTGTTTTCCTTAAAGCAGTAGCCAATTGGGTGAGATAATTGCACTTCCTTTTCCAACTCTGTTTCACTTATTGCAAGATGCTTTTCTCTAATAATCAATCGCATATAAATCTCCAAACAAGACAGATTACTGAGGTTGTTCCAAGAAAATTACACTTGATTCCAGAAAGTACATGAAAGTTAGGCCGTGGTTGAAATGAGACAATCAGCTGCTTTCACAAAGATTTTTTTGAATTGATAAGAAGACTTCTTGCTTCTTTCTTCGCCAGGTCCAGAGGGAAGAAGCACAGTGTTATTCTACGGACCCAGCTGACCGTCCGTGTACACGCCTGCATCGGTGAGTGCTGTGTGACATGTTTATATGTGTGTTTAAGATGAGCTCCTCCCAGCAAACACACTTCACAAGCAGGCCTAAGAATACATTGCACTCCATGTTTAGATGGCTGTCCAGGGTTTTACATGTGGCACATGCTGGGGTCAGACCTGAGACCTCCCACTCAGAAGCAGGTTTGACTGGTATGTGAATTTTTCTACATTCAGTGAAGAATTAAGGTCATGTCAGTAATTGCATTAAACAGGAATTGTGGGAGCTTTTACATGGTTCAGAGAGGGTAAAGCGAATGGGAGCTTTTTATGTGTATGTGGCTGTAAGTGTTATCACAGAAGCAGCTCAGTTTTTTTCTTCCCAGTGTGATGACCTCGACTGTTCTCAGTTTGCAATGTTGAAGATGAGTAGGAAGGAGTTGTGAATTTCATTGAAAGTTAGAGGGTCGCTGAAGAAAAAGAAAGCAGCACCGGAGGGAAAATATGTTCTGATGAAAGTAAAGAGAAAGAACTAAGATTTGCAAGGGTGGGAGGGAATGATAGGAGATGGAGTTGAGAGGTTTTCAGGTCAGAGCCAACAACTACTTTGTTTTACAATGAGAACACAGACAACAGAATCTTAGGCCTGTGCCTAGTAGCTCACAAGGCAAAGTAAGCTGTAGATAAATAGAGTTTTCACATTCGTGATTTTTTAATTTCAAAAGAACTTAGTTGATGTAGCTGAATAGTTTTTTGGAACTACAGTATTTCAGTCGTACACAGCCTCCCAACACCCAGGACCATTCATGTATCTAAAAAACAATAAAAAACATAAGCCACATAATTTTTATTAGCAACATTTTAGAGATGGCAATGACGGCCGGTCATTTGGACACGTGGATGATTTTGGTGTCAGCCAGCCCAGTCATATAACAAACGATGAATTCCTTTTTTCTTCTTCTTCTTTGTCATCTGTGTCTCACGAGGGTCTTCACTGGCCACTCACTCTCTGCAACTGAGTCTCTTTATATCCATTAAAATCCCCCCACTCTTTCTTACTCTCTTTGCTGTGGGTCTGTGCTCCTTTCTCCTCTCCTCCATGACTCATCTGCGTGGCCAACATTCTCCATGCCAGTGATAGCCGTGCTAATTTGGGCCCCTAGAATCAGTGCCTTGGATTGGTTGAGAACGTGATGAGGTGAAAGGGCACCAGTAGTGGGACCAATGGTGTTAAGGAGAGAAACCATGCAAATACACAAAAATAAAATCAGTTTCTCAATTTATTATGTACATAGGTGACATCATTTACATGCCAAGAAACACCTGATTCTAAACTAATTCTAAACTTGATTCTAATCATAAGTGACTTTAAGATATATTTCTGCAACATGGTGTAAAAAGCAATTTACATTGACCCAATCTTAGGAACATGACCCATGAACTTGCACCCTATTCCCAATCTTTATGAGACTGATATGGACATATGGCTGCTGCTGGCTCTCTGAAGTCCCTAACCTGACTTAAGTCTGTAACCACCTGCCTCCAACATTTACACACATACACTGTTCGCAAATGCCTTAGTGAATGGAGTGTGAGGTGGTGTAACTCACGCCTGTGCACATGTAACACACACACCCACCCACACACACACACACACACACACACACACACACACACACACACACACACACACACACACACACACACACACACACACAAACAAGCTCTTATGAGGGATCTTCTCATGGCTCATCTTGGTTTGAAGAAAACTAGTGCTGGGCCATATTTGTTTGTCAACTTCTTACTAGAACGGAACTGTTTATTGGAGAAAAGGCTGCGGCATCACCATATGAGTGGCATTTCCTTTAGAAAGGCATGAGTAAAACTCGAATTTTGCCCAGTGCCAAGGCTCGATGATAGAGTTTGCTCACTGTATTGACCACAATCCAGATTTCATTCAGCTTGGCACAGATGCTGGGCAGCAACCAGATCCTGACTAGAGTTGATATTCTAGACTGGCACTTCAGTAAATCTGCTGCATTAGACTGACATATAATCAGATGGCATGGGCAAGTCAGAGGGATCCCTTCACTTTAAAGATCTACTGATCTACTGACCATTTTCCACCCCCTCTCAGAGTTGCTTTCCACTCATCTAATGCTCTCTAATCCTCCGGGGCCTTGACCTTCAAATCACTAGAGTTTTGGTCAGCATGCTATCCACTAAATGAAAAGCCTGTCCCAATCACGGATACAAAATGCTTCCAGAATCAAATATATATATTACTCATTAGTTGGTCATTATAGCAGCATAGCATGTCACGGATTTGAAGTGAAGTTTAAGTGCGGGGATTGCTGCCTGCGCTACATCCATGATAAGTATTTGATTCATGTGATTGAAATGAAGGAAAGGATCAATTCCTTACAGATTTTAATAATCCTACTGGCTTCATCAGCATTCACTTTTGCATGACAAGTATCAGGATTTGATTGTATTAATGTCAAACGTCAGGAAGGTCTTAACCTTCTTCAGTCATTTTTCAGGGCCGTGAGGTTGACTAAAACGACTATTAACTATGAGAAACACTGCGCTCCATGGTATTTCTTGGCACCACTGCTAGCGGACAGATCTAATTACAAGCCAACTTAAGATTAAGGACGCTCTGTGATGCGTGTATGTGTGAGTGAGTGTGTGGTAATGTGTGTGAGTTAATAAGTTGTTCTGTTGTATGTGAAAAGGAAGACGCATTGATGTGGTCAGCAAGCAGACCCTTTGTCTGCTGGTGTAAGCACTACTCTGCAGGCAATGTGTGTACACTGGAGAGGCCTTCGTGCCACATTAATGATCCAGCTCACTCATGGCATGAACACCACCGGGAGATTAGGGTCAATTTTAATTTTTCTTTTCAATACGGGGCTGGTGTCCTAAAGGTCCTCAGTTTTTCCCATTTTATATCTCTGTTTCATTTGTGCTTTTATCTCACACTATCTACTCGTGTGCCCCCTTTTTTATGTTTCCTCCTCCTCTCTCGATTGATCCCGTGGTCTGCAGTCCCGACAGAGTGCCAATCAGAACCCCTTGTTTAAGGGTTAATTTTAGCCATCTCTATTGCAGCAGAGTTGTTGTGGACCGTAGCTGAAGGGTGGAGAGAGGCGGTTGAGGGGTGGGGGTGAAGTGGAGGTGTTATCTTTAGAAAGTGTTGACAGCACAGAAACATGCGAGGATGGCAGCACAGTGCTAAATGTGAGAGTTGCAGGGAGCACGAGGGGCGAGAAAAGGTTGACTGAGGAACATAGAGGAGAATTGGAAAGAATAATTAGGAATTAAAAACTAGATTAAAAAAGAAACTGTACTAAGCAATCATTTTATCTAATGAAACTAGAAGTCTATGGTCCCACTAGCAGCATCAGTGGCACCTGTTGGCATCACAGTGCAAATTACATTCCACAATATTAGTGTCAAAGCAATTATCTATTAGGGATTTGAATTTGTTCAGTGTTATTATGTGGCTATGTAATATGCCACAGCAAGCATGACTGCAATCTGCTTATTTGATGGAAGTTTGACAAGTATTTTATGACATGACTTAGGTGCAAAGTTGACATATTGGCCTGAAGGCAATGCTATAGCAAAGTGTCCAAATTTGGAAAAGCTTCGTCCTCTTTGGAACATGAATGTGCTCTGCAAATTTCATGGTATCACCCTATTAAGGTTAAATATATTTTGCATGTGTACTTGAACATTTTTCCTGTCAGTGGCTCTAGAGGAAAGGTCAAGGCCTCACCTAAAACTTCATGACTGTCGGTATCATCTAGATTATACAGATATTTGAGATTAATAAAAATCTGATAACAAATATTGAATTTACTTATTTTTCAAGATACTAACACACAGACATTTTTATAAGGGTCCCTTAAAGCATCAATGTGTACGTTTTAGTGGCATCTAGTGGTGAGGGTTGCAGATTGCAACCAGTGGCTCACAGTGCGTTCATGTGCTCCTCGGAAAGTCCCATTGCCAGAGTTGTGAAGTCGTTCTTCTGACTTCATTGTGCGTTCATGTGCTCTTAAGTCGCAATTTGGAATCAACATGGACGCTACTACAAAGATGTGTTTGATTAGCATTATCAGAGCCTAAACAACACACAGGCATCTAGTTCATTATACGTGAAAAGCAAATCAACCGTTATAATAACCATATTACAAATTACATGTTTGAAAAATATGTAAATGCAATACAAGATTTTGCACACATCAAAGTTCTGTATAATCTTTATGTCCCATGTACACTTTATTTCTCTTTTTGCAATAAAGATTTAAGGAGGATAAAAAGATTCTGGTTATTCCAACATCATATCAATGCACCATCAGTCACCACTCACCCCTCCTTTTTCAAGCGTGCAGAAGAAGCTACGGTGGCCACCTATCGCCTCCTGTGTGCTAAATAATACCTGTTGTCCTCTATTTGTCCAAATTTCACTTCTTTTCTTACTTCTCCTTCTTCTTCTCCTTCTCCTTCTTCTTCTTCTTCTTCTTCATATGTATTCAAAGTAGTGACGAAACGCGCTCTGAAGAGCCGTTTGTCCATTTGGGCTACATTGGGCCCAACATGGTGATGTCCATGTAATGGGACCCATGTTGTATGTAGATAGAAATGGCTCATTCTAAGGTAATAAAAACATAACGTTTCATTATGTAAGGTCTTTATGAATCACTGAAAACATAGTTATGGATATTATATTGAATTTCTGTCAATAGATCCTCTTAAATATTACATACTGAACCTTAAATTAGTTTTTTTAAAGAATTCTAACAGCTTTGATATGTATGGTCACCAAAAATGTTAGCAAATTGTTGCCTTTTTAAGCAGATATGGAGCAACAATAGCATCTGGCTACTGAGGAAAAGTTCTGGCTTTTAAGCAGCGAAATTACATTATATGTTATCCAAAGTGACTTACAATTCCTATACATGTCAGAGGTTGCACCCCTCTGGAGCAACTAGGGATTAAGAGTCTTGCTTAGGGACACAATGGTGGATGGGTCACAGTGGGGGATTGAACCCAGGTCTCTCACACCAAAGGCAAGCATCTTATCCCTTGTGCCATCACCACCCCCAAATGTGCCACTATACTTACCAGATAGTTTGGGGGTGCTCAGGTAGCATACAGTTTAGTTACTTAACTGAAAACAGCTGCATGCTTCACTCTCACACTATGAAAGTGGTGAGAGTGAACCAGCAAATTTTTATATACAGTCTATGGAGTGGACCTAAAGTTGCAGGTGGAAAACCCAAAAAATTGGCAACTTTTCAGTTCTTTAAGCTGAAGAGAACTGCAGAGTCAGATAATTCTCTGTGGGTACCATTGTACATACAAGTAGTCATGTCAACAATTGTTAATATAAAAATATTGATTATAGCTGCTTTAAGTATTATAAATTAGTTTTTTGTTGTTTTTTTTTTTTTTTAATCCTCATTAACAATTACCCTGATTTATCTATTCTACAATTCAATTCAATTTTATTGTATATAACGGCAAATCAAAACAACATTTTTATCACAGCGCTTTTCATAAAAGAGCAGGTCTAGACCGTACTCTGTGACAACAATTCCCACCAAGGGCAAGCACTAGGCAAAACAGGCAAGGAAAAACTTGCTCAGGGTGGGCGGCCATTTGCCTCGACCGGATCTACACGTAACATAAAAAACAAGTTCAAGGCCAAAGATAGAAAAACATTAAAGATTAATGATAAATCCTCATATGAAACTGCAGAGACTGAGTGCAAACTATAATTTTCTCATTTGTACTCTGTTAAACTGCACACTACTTTTCACTTTGTTTTCAAAATCCCAAAGGTTTTGTTTCCCATGTGGCCTCATTTCCCAGCCTCTCCTGAACTGGAAGGATATGCAGTCATTAAACACAGTTTAAGTGATCAAATATAGAGAGGGTATGCTATCTGACAGGTAAAGCTCCCTGTAATGATTGTTACAGCAGGTGAAACAAAAGAGCCGGAGTGCAGAACAAAAGACCTTGCATGTGTTTTGGAGCCTGTTCAATCCCTTGGCACTTACTTCTGGAATGTAGCCCTTTTCCCCTAAAAAGTGGCTTCTATACTGTTGGATTTCTGCGCCCCAATTATCCGTCTCTAATCACCCCCCACAGTATTGTAAAGGAGAGGCAGGGACCAGAGGTTGAGGTAGAGTGAAGGTTGCTTTGATTTTCTCTAGTTGTGCTGTTACATAACAAATTTGCCGCTTGTTGAAAACAGAGATTGTGTTGCATCCTAGTATACGCCTGTCTTCACACCACTTTTGTTTCTCTCCCTTCAGTTCTAATATGTATTTAATGTATTTATCCTGCTTTGATTGGATAAAAAAGTAATAATAGGCCACTATACAAAAGCAACGGTTTATTATTATTAACTGTATTTATACGCTATGAAGAGATATTTTGAGGATTTAATGGCATCAGTGAGAGCTACACAAATCAAAGTCTCTGTAAATATGAGCTTACTGACATGGTGGTCTCTAGTGATAAAGCAGCAGTAACTATTCACTGTTCATTCATTCCTGCCACCACTGCAGTTTTCCTAGAGTTTATCCCATCTTTCAAGGCCATCTCCCAGCGCCTTTTAGTTATTTCTCCCAGGAAACAACCTGATCCAAGGGGCGTGTGCGTCACGGCAGGATGCCCCTCCCCCCCCTCCAAAAAAAATCTAAATACACCTGCAATTTTAAGCAGAGTTGGACTGAACTGAAGCCGAAATATTGGCATGTATGAGCTTTACCGGTGGGGGTGCCGTGTTAGTGACAGCAGTCTGGACTTGAAATGCTGCAGAAAGAGGTGACTACAGCTGTCTTTAACAGCGATTTACTGTGTTGGTGTCCCCCCCGCTGTGCGAGATAAGGCCTGGTAATGGCATGGTGTGACAGGGAGTTAATGCTTGGTAATGGGAAAGCTGGGAGGGGGCAGTGGTGTTGAATATCTGTGGCTATGCAGTCAGAAAACTCCAGACACATACATTGACTCTAATATCTGTGCTAACCTTAGCCAACATGCTCTAACTAATTTTCAATCTGGCATAATAGTTTACCCTGCATTGTCCATTTGTCTCCATTTCTCCTCTACATCTCCTAACTGGTTTCATTCATCACCCTCCACTCCTGTTTAACCCCTGCATTTGTTTCTTTTCCTGGCCTGTCCGCTTTGCTCTCTACATCTATATTTACTCTGCTCAGCTTCCCATACTGTTTATGACTCTTTGTTCTCATAGACACCTGTGGCTTTGGCTCAAGGAGTTGTGCCTTATGATCTCTCTATGTGCACGTGTGAGTCAGCAAGGATATTTTGCCATGCTTATGAATTGTTTGCATGGTCTTTGACAAGTTTAAACCGGTCACTCAGTGTGTTTTATGTGTGCATGGCCATGATATTTTCCATGCAAATGTTTATGTGTCTTGTATTTTCTTTTCACTCACTATCTCACCATTACCTAAAATCAGCAGTGCCTTCAGAATACAGGGCATTTCACAGAGAAAAAGAAGGACTGACAAAATCACTCAAATAGTTTCCCCTCTACCCTCACCAGCAGCTGAGACCCTGAGGAGCGACTGAGAGCATTGCGCCCACATGAGTCATGCCTTAGTTACTGCTAAGGGAGATGGAGAGATGGGCTGATGAGGCATTAGGGATGGAGGTGTAGAGCAGTGGAAGTGGTAGAATAACTTTTCAGCAGTAGCTGCTGTAGAAAAGCCTGTAACGATCCTGCAGCTGTTCTCCATTTCTACTGCAGTAGCACTCTTGAAACTGTAAATAACTTGCTGTGTTGCTTTCTTATAGTTTAGTAGTAGATCATGTTGGAGAAGGGGAAACAAAATTATTATGTTCTCTGTAACATTAAGTTATAAACAGAAATAACAACTGTGCATATTGTGATGTGTACACTCAGCTGTCAAGCTTCACAATCCCATGTCATGCAGGGAAACTACAATGTGATTATTTATGATTTTTATGGTTTTGCTGTGTAATCCAGTTGCGCGTTGCAGATGTACGTCTCTATTGTCACCATGATCAGTTGCTCTGGCGTGGTGGGTCCTGTCTGTATTTTACAATGTTGTGCTTTCTGTGGATGTGGCAGGGTTTTCCCTGGGCTATACTTATGCTGACAAACATGAGCAGCCCAACTGTTGTGCTGTGGCACAACACGCTGCTATTTGGGGTTTGCTCTCCCAGCCCTCAGTGCACTTACTGGAAGAAAGTAAGACATATATCGCAACGTCTGTGTGTGTGTGTGTGTGTTTGGCTTTGTGTGCGTATGAGTGTTATGTCTGGGCTTGTTCATATGTGCACCTCCCCCCCCCACATACACACTCCCCGTGTGCCTACTCAAACCTCTGGCTGGTCTGTTTTAATCATTTTGAGACTATTACATAATGCAATAAAACATTACAATTACCACAAGCTAAACATCCAGAACACACATTGGAGAATCTGCAGGCTTGGCATCTTATCCAGCCGTGGGGTTTTAGAGATGATGGGTTTAGGGGATGTGTGTGGAGAGGGACGGGGAGAGGGATGATTTCCAGGGAAATGGTAAATCACTTAGGGAAGGAAACACAGGGGAAAAACAAAGAAAGGAGGAAATGCACCTGCCAGACAGCGCAGCAGCCCTTGGCCAGCAACTCCACACGTTATGTCATAGTTCTGTGCTCCGCTGACTTACAGGTGAGGAGAGTGAAGAAAGACAGACAGTTTTGCCAAAGGTGGTACAGTTCTACTCTTTTCTACACACAATCATTTTTGGAGTTCCTAACTTTAAAAAAATAGCTTAATGTGGCTCAATTAACAAGAAGTTAACTTTGCTTCTAATCAAGTCTAACATAAACAAATGCTTCCTGCAGTGCTATGCAGTATATCTTTAGTTTATCTTACACACACATGCACAAATAAACAAACACAGATACTGAGTTAATGTGCCCGCTAGCATTGTTTATACAATGTATAGTGTAAGCCAAAACCAACAGAATATAGTCTCAAAGAAGTGGAATAGATATGATCTCTTCTCTGTCTGTAAATATACTTAAATTATGTCATGACTCCTTTACACAGTAGCTTTTGTCATATGTCATCATGTCTGCTGTATTAGGGTCACACACAGGAATAAGCGCGCACACACACACACACACAC